>NW_011888862.1:3636680-3666117 GCF_000151845.1 Pteropus vampyrus
TAAGAGAATGGTTAAGACTACGCAATAGTAAACCTAATGAAACTAAGAAGTTCGTTTTCCTTAATTTTAAAAGTGGAGTCTGGGGACAACACTGCATAGGGTATTTAGCTAAGAGCTAGTAGCCTGAAATTCAGCTCACCGTATTTAGCTCTCTCCATGCATTGTCTCCATCTGCTCTAAGATTGAGCATAATAAATATTGATCCCTTTACCTCACAGGGACTTTTTTTTTTTTTTTTGCAGTGTAATGAGCTGTTTGTGCAAAGCTCCTCAGAGAAAGCTACTGCTAAGATACAGCAGTTCAAAATGCATGGAAAAAGAAATCAATTACAGCCTTATCAAATACGATTAGTGCACAGTCACATACACCACCTCTAAGTATCCCGAGGAAAGTCATCCCCTTTTTCTTTTTTTGGTTTTGTTTAAATCAAGGAAGCGTTAAAGATGATTCCCTTCCCCCGTTAGCTCCAAGAAGATAGCCACAGGGAAATCACAGATTGAAAGTGCCCAGATCGAATAAAGTCAGGAGCTGATCACAGCTCCGCTGCTGCGCATGCTAATGCCTCACCCAGGAGGGGAAATGAGGGGGTTGCACTTACTCCATCCACACCTCCCTAGCCCTTCAGAGGATGCTGAGCTGTGTCGCCCAGCTTCAGCTGTCAGTTCCTAGAGGGATAAGGCTGTCTGTTAGCTTACTTTATATAAAAGTCAAATTAACTAAATTAGTCTCATGGGCTATATTTGACGTTCCCTTTCAAATGTTTCAGAAAGTCTCCAGGTTTGATTCTATCTCACAAAATTCAAGGCTTGCACACCTAATATTTAGCTTCGGTGTGTATTTCAGAACAAAAAAGAATGCCTGAGTTGAGAAGTTGGCAAGCAAATATAACTCTTTCCAGCTTCTGCCTCACATATTAAATGTTTCCTTTGTGACACACTCTAGACCAACATTTCCCTGACACACAATTGTACAAGGGACGTGTTAAAATGCAGTCAGACTCAGCAGGTCTGGCTGGGGCCTAAGATTCTGCATTTCTAAACGACTCCTCAAATTACGGCCAGACCACTAGTCCACAGACCATGTCTTGGTATGAAGAGTAGGGTATGTACTTATACAGAGGTGCTAACCATTAAATGCCTTAGAATGTTATAAAAGAAAAAAAAGATAAAAGAAAAAGAGAAAGTAACCAGATGATAAAGAAAATATGGGAAGGTCTGGATTTTCAGACAATAAGGGAACAAGTAATTTACTACCGCTGGGCAAAACACTCCAAATTGGAGGTGTGGTGATGTGATGGGCCTGCATGTCTAATCGTTTAAGCCACGTACAAGTAGAAAACAGAACTAGTGGAGATAAGCAGTAACCGTTCTGAACATGTCTTCCACTTCAGTCCCCAGATGGATAGAGATTTTCGCTCTCTCATGATTCCTCAGGTAATGAGAAAAAACTTCTGAAGTGTGACATAAATGGCCTTCAAGAAGCATTAGTGTTTAAAGACGAAAAATCTTTTACTTCAAGGTTATTGGGAGAAAAGGGGCATTTCAAATTAGCAGAAATGGGAATAGCAAGTGGTGAGGCAGAATTTTCCATCTTAAGTGGGTCAGTTAATGAACTATTCATGTCTGTTTATAATCATCCAAATATTCTAAGGCATGAGGGTATATCGCAGTATTAGGTTGACTTGAATCTTGGGAAAAAATGTCAGAAGGAATCTTTCCTGCTCTGTTTCCTTGAAGTTGGATGGATATAAAAGGAAAAATTGGCATCTCTTCTTCTCTGCAAAAAGGTGTTGAACACTTGGATATAATAAAAATGAGCACTAGGCAGGGAGTCAGAATATAAGTTCCACTGCCAAAGCCGCTATTAACTAGCTGTTGGACCTTGGGCAACAACTCTCTGAAAGTTTCCTTCTTGAGAGAATTCACCTCAATTAGCATTTTCCAAAGTGTGACAGAATGCTAATTGGAGTCATGTGGAAAAATGCTGTCCGTGTTCAAATGAGGTAGACAGATATCGTGTTAAATACACTTAAAGGGGTTCCTTGTGTCCCTTCTGTGGAGCCTCTGAATATGAAAAGCAGTATTTCCCAAACTAACTTGACTGTGGAACCCTTTTTACAAGGACCATTTCACAAGATTAATATTCTATGGAACTTATTCTGGGAACCATAGATGCTTTTTTAAGGCTACTTCCACTTTTAGCATAATGTCATCCTATTACCAAAGTTAAATCAGGAATATCTAGAAATCTACTTAAATAAACTTAAATGAAAAAAACAAGAAGGTTGATACTATTTTAAATTTCTTGCTGTTTTAACTTGATAAAATCTGTTTTTAAAAATAACCTCTTGAAGATAGCAGAATAGGTAAATGCTGTGCTCGCCTCCTCTCACAATTTCATCAAAATTACAACAAAACTACAAAAACAATCATCACTGGGAGTCGCCTGAGGTCTGACTGAACAGAAGTCCTACAACTGGGGACACACAGTAGAGACCACCTCGAGACTGGAAGGTGGGGCAGAGATGTAGAATGGGCTGCTCCCACAGCCACATGTGGCGCTTAAAGATCGGGAGAAATATCTCAGCTGCGGAGGTCCCCAAGGAGGAGCGAAGGGTTCCAGCCCCACACTGGGCTCTCCAACCCAGGGATCCAGTGGCAGGAAGAGAAGTCCCTACAACCTCTGGCTGTAAAAACCAGTGGAGATTATGCCTCAGAGAGACAGATGGGCTGTGGGAGTGGCAGACGTTTCTCTTAAAAGCCCGTACCCACCCTTACTCACTGACGGCTTCACTCACTCTGAGCTCCAGCGCTGGGGCAGCAGCCCGAAAGTCGCCAGGGACACACGGGAAGGTACTGAGCTGTTGGGCTTCAGGGAGAGGGCTGGAGGAGTGGCTTCTCCAAGACAGAAGTGCTGGGAGTATCTGTTGTTCCTTTGTTGAGCCCTCTCCAATCCCGGCCTGCAGACACAGGCAGGTGCCATGTCTGAGTCTCCATCAACCTGGTGGACACCAATTGCCTCACCCAGGTGATTCCCTGAGACCCTACCCCACCCAACTTGCAGGCCCACCCAAGCTGCTTCCAGTAGATTTTCCATACAAACGGCCTGTCTTTGCTCATGCTGTGCACATTCCAAAAATCTCTCAAGGGGTCACAAAATCTAAACAAGCATCATCTGACCTCGGTGTGCCCTGTACCTTTTGCTGAGCAGCCTCAAGCCAGCACTTGTGGCAGCTGGCATTGGTTTCCGGCTTCGCCTCTTGAGGCACTTCCAAGCCCTATGTGGGTGGTAGCTATCTGTGGACTGTTTGCTGGCTCATGCCAGGTGGCCAAGGCAGGCACAGGCTGCAGCTGATCTTGCCCTGTGGCAGGGCCCCTCCCATGAGGCCCCAGCCTGCCTTCCTGGTGGCCGGCTTTAGTCTGAGCCAGAGCACTACCCGGGGTCACATCTGAGGACGACACACCCAAAGGGCAGACAGGACAGGCACCAAAGCCCTGCTAAAGCGAATCCTGCTCTGTAGAGTTGGTCCCTGCACAACAGCTCCTCCACTGATCATGGCCAGTCATCACAGTCAATCAGCCCAAGGGTTAATCCCTCCCACTGATGAGCAAACAGCAACCAAGGCTCAACGTCAACAAGACACACACAACACATACAAGGGACATACCTGGAGAACCTGACTCAGGTGACTAGGGAAGGCTGTGCCGCTGAGACCCACAGCACATCTACTATGTAAGTCTACTCTACTAAGACCAGAAGACATAGCAGCCCTACCTAATACATAGAAACAAACACAGGGAGGCAGCAAAAATTGAAAGACAAAGAAATGTGTTCCAAATGAACGAGCAGAACGAGCAGAACAAAGCTCCAGAGAAAGAACTAAACAAAATGGAGACAAGAAATCTGCTAGAGGCAGAGTTTAAAACACTGGTTATAAGGATGCTCAATGAACTTGGGGGAAGAGTAGATGAACTCAGTGAGAATGTAAAGAGATAGAAACATTAAAAGTGGAGATAGAAAACAAAAAAGAATCAGTCAGAAATGAAGAATATAATAACTGAAATGAAGAATATTTTAGGAGGAATTAACAGTAGATTAGATAAATGAAAGATCGAATCAGTGATTTAGAAGATAGGGTATCAGAAAACACCCAACCAGAACAGCAACAAGAAGAAAGAATCTCCCTCTAAAAATGAGGATAGTTTAAGGCACCTCCGGCACAACATCAAGAGTACCAACATTTGCATCATAGGGATACCAGAAGAATAAGAGAGAGAGCAAGGAATTGAAAACCTATGTCAAGAAGTAATGACTGAAAACTTCCCTAACCTGGCAAAGGAAATAGACATACAAGGCCAGAAAGCACAGAGAGTCCCAAACAAGATGAACCCAAAGAGGCCCACACTAAGACACATTATAATTAAAATGCCAAAGGTTAAAGACAAAGAGAGAATCTTAAAAGCAGCAAGAGAAAAACAGTTAGTTACCTACAAGGGAGCACCCACAGGACTGTCAGCTGATTTCTCAACAGAAACTTTGCAGGCCAGAAGGGATGGCAGGAAATATTCAAAGTGATGAAAACCCAGGACCTGCAACCAAGATTACTCTACCTACCTAGCAAAGCTATCATTTGGAATTGAAGCACAGATAAGGAGCTTCCCAGACCCCGCCCCGCCCCCCACTCCCCAAAAAAGGCTAAAGGAGTTCATCACCACAAAGCCAGTATTACAGAAAATGTTAGAGGAACTTCTTTAAGAAAAAGAAGGGGAAAAAAAGGTCAAAAATATAAATAAATGGCAATAATTACATATCTATCAACAATTATTTTAAATGTAAATGGATTAAATGCTCCAGTCAAAAGACATAGGGTAGCTGAGCAGATAAGTAAACAAGACCCTTACCTATGCTGCTTACAAGAGACTCACTTCAGATTGTAAGACACACAGACTGAAAATAAAGAGATGAAAAAAGATGTTTGATGAAAATAGAAACAAACAAAAAACTGGGGTAGCGATATTTACACCAGACAAAACGGATGTTAAAACAGAGGCTATAACAAAAGACCAATAGGACCCAGTTATCCCACTTCTGGGTATTTATATGAAGAAACACAAAACACTACTTTGAAGGAGCATGTGAATCTATATGTTCACTGTGGCATTATATACAAGATATGGAGGCATCCTGGGTATCCATCAATGGATGAATGGATAAAGAAGGGGTGGTGTATATGTATGTACAATGGAATTATTACTCAGCCATAAAGAGAATGAAATCTTGCCATCTGAAACACATGGATGGACCTAGAGTGGAATAAGTCAGACAGAGAAAGACAAATGCCATATGTAGTATCTAGAAAACAGGATAAATAATCAACAGAAACAAGCTCATAGATACAGAGAGCATTTTGATGGTTGTCAGATTGGGGGTTGGGTGAAGGGGAGAGGGGATTAAGCAGTACAAATTGGTAGTTACAAGTAGTCATGGGGATGTAGAGCATAGCATGGGGAATATAGTAAGTAGTACTGTAATAACTATGTATGGGTACTGGATTTATTGGAGTGATCACTTCAAAAGTTATAGAAATGTCTTATCACTGTGTTGTACACCTGAAACTAATATAATATTGTATGTAAACTATAATTGAAAAATATAAATATAAAAATAAAAAAGTAGAACTATCACATGATTCAGCAATTCTACTACTGAAAATATATTCAAAGGAAACAAAACCACCATGTTGAAGAGATATCTGCATCCCCATGTTCGTAGCAGCATTATTTACAATAGCGAAGACATGGGAACAATCCAAGTGTCCTTCAACAGATAAATAGGTAAAAGAATTCCTGTGTGTGTGTGTGTGTGTGTGTGTGTGTGTGTGTGTGTGTGTATAATATGGAATATTATTCAGCCATAAAAAGGAGAAATTCTTGCCATTTGTGAAAACATGGCTGGATCTTGAGGGCATTATGCTAAGTGAAATAAGTCAGACAGAGAAAGACAAATACTGTATGATCTCACTTATATGTGGAATCTAAAACAAACAAACAAACAAACAAACTTTTAGAAGAAAATGAGATTTGTGGTAATCAGAGGCAGGGGGAGTGGGAATTGGATAAAGATTGTCAAAAGGTACATAGGATAAATGGGAACTAGGGATGTGATGTTTACCATGATGGCTATACTTACTGCTGTATATGGTATATATGAAAGTAGTTAAGAGAGTAGATCCTAAGTTCTCATTACAAAGAAAATTATATATTTTTTCCTTTTCTTTTTTTGTACTGACAGGAGATGATGGATGCTAGCCAAAGTTATTGTGGTAATCATTTCAGGATATATGTAAGTCAAATCATATGCTGTATATCTTATACAGTGCTGTATGGCAATTACATTTCAATAAAAGTGGAAAAAAGGAAAAAAATAATCTTGATCTAATTTCAAAGTCAATGCACTTTTATTATAGAATTTGATTTGAAAAATAGAGACATGCACAAAAATTATAATTATTGAGAGTCACAACCATTAATATTTTCTCAGAGATCCTTCTAAAAATCAAAGTGTTTCCTAAATAAACTTCATTGTTTTTATGCTTAAGTCAAGACTTTTATCTCCCATTTAGCAGGTCTCATGTTCAAGTCTGCATATGGCCATCCCACTTTCACATTTGACTTATTTTTTAAAAAAGGATTTTAAAATACAAAATTTTTCTGATCCAAGGGAGAATATTGAAGCTTAAAAATATCCTCAAAATGAAAGAAAGTAATAAATTGCTAAGTAAGAAATTAGCTTCATCATTACAGTGAGATACATTATTCTCATTAAAATATTCTAAGGCTGAATTCTTGTTATATCTGAATATTCCCCAACAGTGGCATATTTATACCCTACCTTGTTGCAAAAATAATTTATGATGATTGTCTAGTGTCTTCAAATTGACTCCAAGAATTAAAATTCACTGGTTTTTAAATATTGAGAACTCAGAGCCTCTTAAATACCTCTGAGGGTAGGAGATGACCTTCATTTTATAGATTCATCAGAATAGCAGGATTAATCATAATACCTGACTAATAAGGTGCTTTTATTGAAAAGGCCAGAGCATATTCTAGAAGATTTTGTCTATAACCCTGCCTAGAAAAATGAGGGATACACAAAATGACCTGTGAGGTTGCCTTCCAACTTGTTATGAATCCTTCCATTAGAAAAACAAATTATTCAAGAAAGAAAGAATGGGAATTTTTCCCCCTTAGGATATGTTTTTATCCCTTAAAATTGTGCAGTCATTTTTTTTTTCTGAGAAGTCTATCTTACAAAGTCATATTACTGATATTTAAGGGACAAATCACAGGCTTTTGACTGGAGAGGAGTTTTATTGACTTTCTATGATTAAGGGATAAAGAGAAGATTGTGCAATGCCAGTCTTTCTTTGCCAGCTGCTGGTATTTTGATTGTAAATATCAAAATATATTTCCCTTTAGTACTCTTTTAAAAATAACAGTGAATCTACGAATTAGAGGTAGAAATAGTTCAGATGGTTTGCCATCAGCTGAGAACCCCAGATAGCTTAAGGATGAATGATCAGGATCTCATCCTAAGAACTTTTATTTTTAATAATTGACAACAAGTATGTGTTGCTGTCCATGTTCCCCACTTAATTACTTTTTTGATCAAAAACATTAATGAAAAGAGACCTAATAAATCATGTACAAAAACAGTAAAGCACTTAATTAACATGTGTTGCCCTGACGGATGGTGATAGAAAACCATCGCACCGTTGAGTAGGCTCACAAGGGCACCTTCCACTGACATGGTATCTTAAACAAACATAAGGCTGAGAGCGTAATACATGAACTCCATTCTCCTTTAAGAACTAGCCATGACAACTGCAGATCACGATGTGAATACAGTCCTCTTTCTTCAATTTGATTCAGAGGCTCTGTGCTCCTGGCCTGGGGAACTGTAAACAGTATGTGGGAAACATGAACCAACCAATGCTGTGGTAGGCTATTTACAATACTAACAGCCAGTATTCACTGAATACTTACTATGTTTCAGGTACTCCGCTATGTGTTTTTTAGGACTGTCGTATTTAATTCTTCAACAATGCACTTAGCTAATGATCATTACTATCTTCATTTTATAAGGAAAAAAGTGATACATATAGATAGATAGTAAGCAATGGTCCAAGTTGCACAGCTAGCAAGTGAGGTAGTTCAGTCATTTTTACCGTATAGCCTCATTTGATTGGTTGGGAAATGTTTTCCCATTCGTTTCCAGCTAATTTTAAATTATGTGGGAGAATCACGAACTACTCTAGATGTCCCCAGAATGGGATCACCTGAGAACCTCCGAGGGTTGAGATAACTGGGTTTTATACATCCACAATAAAATAGTAGATTACACCGCATGTTTACAACATGGCAATATCTTAATTTTGGTTGTTTGGGAATGGTAGATCGAAGGTGGAGTTGGGTTATTTTATTCTTTATCCTGTATTCCAAATTTTTTATGATGTGCTTTTGCTGTTTTTTAAATAAGAAGCAATGGAAGCCAACAAATAAATCCCTCTTCTTTCTACCTACATCAGCAGTGGACAGGTCCTACCTCCCCTTAATCTGAGGAATTGTAAACAGTATGTGGGAAACATGAACCAACCAATGCTAATCTTAATCCTAAGAGTAACCCTAATCCTAACCCTAACCCGTGGAATGGGTGACCAAACCAGTTTCACTTTTAAAATAGGTTGTCTATGTTCCCAAATCAGCTTTGGGCTCTGCGATCAAGTTTGCTGATGAATAAACAACTGCTACTACCCCCTACTGAGAGTCCCTGACCAGTCAGTCTGTCACTGAAAGATATTCATGAAGACTTTCATCATCCCCTGCTTCCAGGTCCTTTCTAAAGGTAGAAAACCTTTGAAAATCCTACATAGCATTTCTTCCTTCCATTCCCTTCCCTTCCCTTCCCTTCCCTTCTCTCCCCTCCCCTCCCCTTCCTTCCCCTCCTCTTCCTTCCTTCCTTCCTTCCTCTTCCTTCCTTCCTTCCTTCCTTCCCTTTTTAATGAAGGGTTCCTATGAATGAGCATTTGGTCAAATGAGACGAGTGGCATTATCCTGAACTCACAGGGATTTAGATGAAGGAGACTGATTCATTCTCTGTATTATCACATCTCAAACTTGAGAACCTTCAGATTAGGTGTATCGCTTACGTATTAGGAGATGTAAGGGGAAGACTAATATACTGAGTATCTCAGTTCTGCTAAATACTCATATGTAAGAAGACAGAGAGCAGAACTCTGGCAGCTGAAGTGAAACAGAGGATCACAAAGGATGCTCAGGACTTAGAGCAATTCCTTTGGATCATGGAGAGAGGCAGAGAGCATCAGGTATGTCCTGGAGCAAGAAAAAACAAAGTTCTAATAGGTGAAAGGACCAAAGAAGAAGTAAAAAGAAGTCTGTAGGGAAACGAGAGGAGGAGAGAATTACTCTTCCTTGCTTGACCCTTTTTTTGTTCAAGAGATTCCAAAGGAACAATTGGAAGATTTGTTTTCTTCCCCATGGGAACACACATCTAATTTTATGATAAAATCAAGGGGAAGAAAAGATTCACATTACATATGGAGCACGAAGTATCTGTATAAAGGACAATCGAGGTTTTCTCCAAAAAAAAACAAAAAAACAAAAAACAATTCAACAACTGCTTGCCATGGGTTGTTGTTCAATGGGTAGAAAGTTTCAGTTATGAAAGAGGAGTAAGTTTTAGAAATTTGCTGTTCAACAGACTGCCTACAGTCGTCAACGCAGTACTGGGCACTTAAAACTTTCTTAAGAGGGTAGATTTCATGTTAAGTGCTCTTACTACACATACACACAAAGGAATACCAGGAAACTTTGAGAGGCGACGAATGTTTATCACCTTGACTGTGATGATAGTATCATGAGTGTATGCATATGTTCAAACTCATCAAATTGTATACATTAAACAGATGCAGTTTTTTTTGTATGTCAATTATTCCTCAATGAAGCTGTCAAAAAAGGAAAATAAGATAAGAAAACCAAGTCATCTTCTAAAGAATTGAGATGCTCATGAATTAAGATTCCATTACCGTAGTGGTTCTCTGCTTTTCGGGAAAGGTAGAGAGGACAAAGATCCACTTAGGAATCTGAGGAAAGCTACTGAACCCTCTCTGCAAATAAAAGCATACACATACATACACATGAATTGCTGCACCAAATCCCAGTGCTTCTGCATCCCAGCCTATCCACGAAGCCCGTTAAAGAACACCGGCATTGCTGACTGCTCTGCTCTGTGTTTCAGGTTTCCTCAATTCTCCAATAGGTATATAAGTTGCTGCTCTTGCGCTGTGGGCATCTCTGTGTCCTATCGCCTTCTATGTTCCCAACTCACCTTCATTCAACAGCTGTCCACTCTCACTTGGGAATGATAAACCAGCCTACTCAGACTGTGCTTCTGCAAACAGGGGACTGTGCGGGGATTTGATTTTCCTTTTTCTGTGACCAACAAAGATATTCGTTGACATCATGAAAAGAAAACTTTCTGATTTTAAAAGGAAAACTTTCCAAATTAAAGAAACTAGAGAAGGGACATTCTAATTTCTTCCCTTCACTTTTGATGGCATAAGTAGTAGAGAGTAGAGAGAAATTGTCACTGGCACTTGTCTGGCTGTTTCCTGCTGCTCTGTTACACAGGAACACATTTTAAGAATGATTTTGCACAGAATCCAGATTGATAATGAAATACTGAAGTAATTATAGCTTCTCAATATGATTTTCTTACTAAAAATGGCCCATAGCGGTTCTTAGGCCTAAGAAGTTGAGTGTTTACAATCTGGAATTTCTGTGATGCTGTACAATTATGCATTGACTGAGACTGATCTATCATTAGACGATCTAATTTCCCAACTTACCAGGCTCTTCTAGAGTCATTTCAGTCTCATATATGGTCATAAATCAAAATCCAACCATTCTGCCCGGCAGAGAGTTACTGGTAGCTACCCCGCAGCCTGTACAGCTTGATGTGGTCTGAGGTTTTTTGCACCTCAGGCTGCCTTGAGTAATGGTGCAGCTCGTGTCCTGCACAGATTGCTGGGCTCAGGAGGCTTGAATAAAGAGAACTCCAATCAGAGCTTACTAAGGGTATCATTAGCCTTTACTAAATACCCAGCGGCTTAAAACAATAATTTTTTTTTTTACTTGAGTATTAGAGGTTGGCAATCTGGGTTGGGCTCAACTGGGTGGTTCTTCTAGGTCTGCCAGCTCTTGGCTAGCTTGCTTTTTCATCTATCGTCAGCTGACAGGTGGGCTGGAGCTGGCTGGTCTAGGATGGCTTCGGCTGGGATGACAGACCTCTCCCCTTATAGACTCTCATCATCCATCTGGCTATCCTGGGCTTGTTGGCATGGTAAGAAATGTTACCAAGAGCAACAAGAGGGCAAACCTTAATGTATAAATCTTTTTCAAATCTCTGTTTACATCATGTTTCCTAATGTCCTGTTGGCCAAATCAAGTCTTAATGACAGTCCAGAATTGATGTAGGAGGGCAATACCAAAGAGAACGGATAAGAGAGAATAATTTGTGGTCTTTGGTGGAATCTGCCACACGAAGTGACTGCACTGGCCTAAGCTTACATTAGTGTGAAGGAAGGTACAAATTTTTCTAGATGGTCCACCTATTAGGTTTCCTAAATTATTTTTTCTTAGAGTGGGAACCACTTTTTACTACTCACGAATTGCATTGCATTTGCTAGCAGAGATGCTGATGGCCCCAATATGTTTCATCTTACTAACTAGATTGTAATATATCCCCAGGAATATTTTACCCTTTATCTCTTTGAAGACTTTCTAAATCAGCCATGCCCAACAATGAAGACTGCTTCTTTAAATTTTTTTATGACTCAGACCTAAGGATCCATGTTCACTTCAACTTTGTAAATGCCACAGCCTTTGGCCTAGCAGTAATTTGGACTTGAAAATACTTACTCTGAATTGTTAAATTTTTTATCATAAATATCAGTTACAATCTCTGCCTTAGAACCATGCTGCCTAGGGTGGACCTGCAGACCACCTGAATCAGAATCACTTAGAGCGCTTATTAAAATGCAGATTCCTGGGTCTCTCCTCGGGTCTACTATACCAAAATCTCTGCTTGGGGCCTGGAATTTTCTCTTTAACCTACCTTGGTATTTCTTGTGTACATTAAAATGGAAGAACCACGGTCTTACAGTAGTGGCTTTTGTAATGTTTTGGCCTTCATCCAAGGTAAAAGATAATTTTCACACCCCAATCACACACACACACACACACACACACACACACACACAAAGACAGATGACTGAAAAAAAAAGATTTTCAGGAGAAACTATACTAAGTATAATAAATATTTTCTAATCTTTTTAAGTTTTCTAAATGCTGATCAGTGACTTGGATGTATTTCATGACCTAGTGTGTCATGACCTGGCTTTTGAAAAACAACTCTAGGTAATATGCTTCTAGTACAGTTATTTAAACATATTTTTTCTTCTCCTATCTATACATGGCAAATATATGCTTCTCCCTCTATGTTTAATAAATGTCTCTTACCATCCATTCCCTTGTACAGGTGGTTCTCAAATTTTGGCATCAGAACTCGTTAAATCACAAATTCTGTGAGGCCCACACCCAGAGTTTCTGATTCAGCGTGACTGGGGTGAGGCTGAAAATCTGCATTTCTAACAAATGCCCATTCTGATGCTGCTCCTCCAGGGACCAAGTTTGAGAACCACTTCCATTATATATATTTCAGTCTCTCTTACTTGGTCCACAAACCCTAAGAAACCCCCACGTTTCATGACTGATTTTTATTACTGTTTTCTAATCACATTTGTACCATTTCCTGATTGTTTTCCAACTACATTTGTTTTAACTGGGTTTCCACTCACTCAGACTTAGCTTTGCATTGAGTAATGAACATATTGGATTCAGCTGGCATTTCCCCAAAGCCTGCCAAGTGCACGCTTACCATTGTCTTACTGGAATGTTTCTTGACTATGATTCTAAAGCTGTTCTTTTAGTTTCTCCATTTCTGCAGAATGCACTGAGGTGGCTGAAGTCCCAGTCTAGCGGTGCTGTTTGTTCTGTAAAGCGAGATTATTGTCATCTCAGAGACAGCATATCAGTCCTTCAAGGATGGCATCTTGATACTATTAATCATTTCTTCCTCCCAAGGTCTGCTAGGTCCCAGCCTGAGGTTACTGGCCTGTGTTTATTATTGTGCCTTATGCTATTGGAAATTCACTACAAGCAGAGAGTGAAACCGTTTTGGACCTCTTATATATTTGCTTGGAATTGAACAAAGTATCAAGTTATTATACTTCTTTCTCTTCTCCTAATGCATAAATGTGACTTTTGTTCTAGCCATTCTATCCAGTTCTTTTTGGCTATAAAGAAAGAGGAAGGGGACACAGGTAAGTCCAGAGCCCCCCTAAAAATTCTGTATTACCTGTGGTGAGAATGGGTCAGTTTTTAATGTTTTAATATAGGGGATGGCAGACTCATTCCTATCCTGAGAACCCTGCAGGCTGGCCCACAGTAGGCAGTCATCTTCCCCTGGTCACGACAAGCAGATTAATGCCTATGTCGTGAATGCTTTCAAGGGAAAACTATTTGGAAACCTGATGCCATCACATGTTTTCTCTCCCTCACTTGTGACCCAGATATTTCTCAGAGCCAGAATGGTGTTATGATGCTCATGGAAGTTGATCCTAAAACCTCCCTGTAAAATTTCCAAGGTCCAAGTTATTCGCCTTTGATCTGTTTATGTGGGGAGCAGGGTGGGAGTTCGAGCAAACTTTAAGTTCTTTTATGAGAAAAAGCAGAACTCTGTGGCTAGGTCCAGCTGAGGCCCTATTCCATTCAAACGTCAGATAACTTTTTGCCTAAGTGAAAATACAAATCGGGTTCTTTAATTTTCAGTAAAAGGATGTTTATTTAACCTTGCCCCATAGTTACCTGAAAGCAAAAGCATATGGGTCTCATTTATTCAACAACACAAAACATGTACATTTCAAGTACTCATTGGAAAGTCTATTTTTTGAACTGATATGAGATTATGGTCAAAATCAAGGTTGAGAAGGATTATACTTGCAAGAGATGGTCTAGGATCTCTTAATTCCAGGATCTCTTGCTTCCAGCCTCATGTTAAGTGTTACATCCCCTGAAAGCAGTGCACTCAATAGCATTATCTTGACTTCAGTAGAATCTTTCTTTGGGATATCACCCCATTCTCACCCAAAGGTAACAGGAGGCCCCTGACAATCATTTTCTATAATACGGCCTTGACTTTGTACGCATAGTTGATTGGTCCAGACTTGAATGTGGGATCCAGACTAGACACAATAGAGGACTTTCCCTAAAAATTTGGAATTGGGATTGAGATTCCAGTTTCGATCAGGGCTGCTTATGGAAAATGCATGAGTGGTGGTGTGATCATTTTTCACCGAGTGGACTGGAAAGCAGAGAAGCTCAGGAGGAGGAGAGAGATATAGAAACTTAGAGAAAAGAGAAATAAATGAAGAAGACTTGGAGAGTGTTGCAGACATGAGAAATACAGAGACTGTAGATGGTATTCTAAGCCTTCCTCATCCCATAGCCTTTGGAGTCCATATCTCAATAGTAAATGGTGGCTTTTTTTGCTTACACTACTTTGGGTCCATTTGAGTCTATGTCTGTTATACGCAGGCAGTGGAGTTTTAAGTAGGACTTTAGTCTTCTGTGAACTACTCTCTAATGTTATCTCTCACCTTGTATTAGAATCCTTACAGAAAAGACGTCTGTGTTTTATATAGAGACGTCTGTGTTCTACATAGAAGTCTCTTTTGTATTGCTAGTTAGGTAAAAAAATACACACTTATATATCTAATTTATGTGTTTCTGCGTGCATATAATGTTACATTTTCTCTATGAAAATGTTTACCTTCTTGTCATTTGACAAGTGTTTACTGAGCACCTACTATATGTCAAGCATTATGATGAGATCTGGTTTTAAAACAATGGCAATTTCTTCTATTAGGTGGTGATAGTTTTAAGATCTATAATTTTCTATAATTATCTTGGCTGCCAGGAAGCTCCTAGGTAAATTTACATGTCAGTTATGGTGACTATTTCATTGCATTTCATTATTTTATTCCTGTTATACTTACAGTTTCGCTTCTTTATATGATTGATTCCTGACCACAATTTAAATTCATTTTGACTAGCCCGGGTTCACATGTCTATACATTTTTGTTTTAAGGAGACTCCAATGCTTTTGTAAGAAGGTGAGCACAGATTATTTGGAATTCGTACTAATGAAATTTGGTTCCATTTGTGTTGAACCTTGGAATGAAGATGATATTATCTTCAGAGAGGAAGAGGGAGAGAGGACAGAAGGAAGGGGACAGAGGGAGGGGGCTGGGGGAGGGGAGGAGAGAGAGAGAAGGAGAGGGACAGGGAGAGAGAGGGAGGGGGAGAGAGAGTGAGAGCGAGAGCGAGAGAGAGAACACAAGAATGATAGAAGTACGCATGCAGATAAACAGAAAGGCAAAGTGGAGAATGTAACATTAAATTTGGCTTTCGACATTCACAATCATTCTTTCATTTATCCTCCAGAGCTTTATTGTGTGCTTAGAAGAAAGTATGCTGAGTGCTGAATATCAGAAACAGAGTTTGCTCTCAGTTTTTACACCATCACTGAGGGATCATCATTTAAAACTTCCTTTAACGGAATCAGATTTCATATTGCTGACCCAGGATGTTTTGTTCTTTTTGTTTCCAGACTAGTTTTTAATGGGTCTTCTGGCTTTACTTCTGATCTATGTTGCTGGATTCCACTTTTCACCTACTGGCCTAATTAATAGTCGAGTGGCCTCTCTCAGCCTTCACTAAGCCCTTGGTATTTACTGCACACCCCAAAGCCAGGAATAAGTCAGTATTAGGCCCAAACCCAATGGGTTATCTCACTGGGGTCAATGGCGAGTCATGAGACAGGGATGAGCACTTGATATTGGCAGCTGGCACTGCATGCAAGCTAGTAATTTAGAGTGAAAATCCAGCCTCCCATCCCTTGAGCTCCTTCACATTTTAACAATGGATGTTTACTGATAGGAGAAATGAGACCTTTGCAGAAAAAAAGATTGGAAGATAGAAAATCACACAATCTTCATTACTAAAATTAGAGAATTGTTATTTCTCTTTACTAGATACTCTAATATGTTGATCTGGAGACTTTTTCCCTCACTGTGTGACTGGAAATGCATTCTACGAGATCCACAAAAATATTCTTATCATTTTAGAGCCTGAAGAGTGATTACAATGTGTGGGTGTAGAAACAACACACACATACACTCATACACACCTTCTTAGTGGTGAAATTTTCTTCCAATTAAATGAAATTTGGTCCTATTAATAAGTCTGTGTTTTAGCCCGCTCTCACATCTAAGAAAGCACTGTAAATACTGCTTTAGAAAGCTGAAAGAAAAAAATCAACTAAACGTTCCTGTTTTATAGAATTGAATACAATTAAAATGCTTATATATAAACACAATAGCAAGTACTACTAACCGTTCGGTTTAAATATACACTCCAGAGTTTTTCAAATGTGCTTTAACTTCTAATTGGCATTCTAAAATCTGAGAGTAAACTTCCTGTGATATAATCCGAAGAAGCCTTTTTTGATGTCTCATCATTGATTACAAAGAACACATATGCTCAGTGAACACAATTATAAATTAATTATGATAGAGAATGCCCAAGGAATTATTTATTGAAATTCAGTGTGCCTGGTTACAGTAAACTCTTTATTGGAAGTAGATATATGTATTGTATGTATAATTAATTAGGTGAGCTATTCCATTTATAGGCAACATTATCATGCTTATCCGGGAATGCTCTAATATGTTCACAAGATTGTTCAGAATCATGTTCTGCACATTCTAATGCTTGAGCAATGCAGGGAGTAGGGGATGGTGAGACTTTTATCTAAGTAAAAATCCTCACCCAGTTTTGCTCAAGTCAACTCTAGGTAAAGGGCAATTAGTAATTTTTTTCTTTCAAATGCTCTTATAAGATCTCAAGGAAATGGCAAAGATGAAGCATGTAAAAGCCAGTTATGAACCATTGATAAATGTTTTAATTCTAAATATTATATTCATGAGTATAAAACATAGAACATCTCAGCTAAGCATCCTAAAACTGAAGCTTCTAAAATTGAGCATGCCAACGGCAGACAGGATTCTTATCATCGCATTGTCACTATCACCATCACCATTAGCATCATTATCATGGAGTATTTTTTTGTGTGCCGGGCATAACGTTAAGCATGTTACTCCCAATGGCTCATTTAATCCTCAGACAGACCCTATAAAGTAGACATGATTATTATTCACCTTTTGCAGGGGAACAAACTAAGTCATAGAGCAGCTAAATACATACCACTAAAGTTCAAATTATGCTACCCATCCAGTTATTTGCTATTACAGAGTCAGCAACCCTAAGTGTTCTTGATTTGATATTCTTCTTAAGACAACATAAAGTTAGAAGCATGCTACAAACATTTGCTAGACCGAAGGGCAACCTTCTTCCAATGTGGCACATGAAAGAGATATTTGAAAATGATTTTAAAGTCCTTTTACCATTACCTGACTAGTCAAGAGGCAACTATTTTAATATTCTCATTACTCCTACTTTCCAAATTTGTAAAACTGTTGCACAGACAGACCACGGCACAAAATAAAAATCTGTCTTTTCAACCACCATTTGTTACTACGGTAAGTGGTAGAGCTGATTTTCCCACCCAGATATCATAATGGCAGAGCAACACAGAGGTTGTGATGCAGATTCTGCAGCAGGACTGCCTGGATCCTTTCAGATCCTGGCTGCACTGCTTGCTACCTGTGTGACTTGGGGAAGTCACTTAATCTGGCTATATCTCGATTTCCTTGTATACAAAATGGTGAGAAAAAAATACCCTACTTCATAGGGTTGTAGTAAAGCTTAAATGAGATGCTACACGTGACCAACTTATAACTATGTGATAAATGTTAACGTGTGTTATCATCTGACTATAGTATCCAAGTCTTACTCACTACTAAACTGTCCGTGGAAGTGATCATGGGGCTTCTGCTCTCTCAAAAAACACTGGCTTATAACTATGTCTCCCCACGATGATCAACTCCTTCATGGTGGGGGCCATTTGTTATTTCTTTATACTTCCTGGTGCGTAGGACAATTGCCTTTTTACGTGTGAGAACTCCACAGTGTCTTACTGTATTAAAAAAGTGTGGATGACAGGGAAGACCTTTTATTTTGTACCCTGGCCTATCTTTACACTAGTTTTACATATTTCAAAAGCTGAAGCCATGATGATAAAAAAATAGCCACTGAAGATTTCTTGTCAAGAGAACAAAGTAGGTAAATGCTGTGCTCACCGCCTCTCACGACCACATCAAAATTACAACTCCAGAACAACCATCATTGCGATTTGCCTAAAATCTAGCTGAACAGAAGTCCTACAACTGGGGACATATAGAAGAAGCCACCTCAAGACTAGTAGAAGGGGCAGAGATGTGGAATGGCCTGGTCCCACACCACGTGTGGCAGTTGAGAATCAGGAGGGATATCTCAGCTGCAGAGATTCCCCTGGAGGAGCAAGAGTTCCCAGTACCACACCAAGTTCCCCACCCCAGGGTTCCAGTGCTGAGAAGAGAAGTCCTCACAACTTCTTGCTGTGAAAACTGGAGGAGATTCTGACTGGGTGAGATGGAGGGTAACTGGAGTACCAGGCATTCCTCATAAAGAGCCCACACACAAATTTACTCGCTGATGGACTCACTTGCTCTGAGCTCCAGAGATAGGACAGCGGCTTGAAAGGCACCAAACACATACTGAGAAGAATGGAATCGTCTGGCTTCAGGGCAAGAGCTAGAGAGGCAGCTGTTTTACAAAAACGAGTGCTGGCAGAAGACATTGTTCCCTTGTTGAGCCCTCACCCCTCCCCGTGTCTCCATCAACCTAGCTAACAATGGTTGCCCTACCCAGGTGATTCCCTGAGACCCAGCAACACGCAACTTGCGGGTCCACCCAAGCTACTTCTAGTGAATTTTTCACACAAATGGCCTGTCTTGGCTCAAGCTGTAAACTTTCCTGAAATCTCTCAAAGGTTCACTAAATCCAAACAAGCAAAGTCTGGCCCCACTGTGCGCTGTACCTCTTGCTGAGCAGCCCCAAGACTAGCATTAGCAGCAGCCAGCCTTGGTTTGTGGCTTGGCCTCTTGAGGCACTTCCAAGCCCAGTATAGGTGGCGGCCATCTGTGGACTGCTTGATGGCTCATGCCAAGTGGCCCCAGGCAGGGCACAGGCTGTAGCTGAGCTTGGCCTGAGGCAGGGTCCCTCCAAGGAGGTCCTGGGCCTGGCACACCTGGTGACCAGTTTCAGGCTAAGCAGGAGCACCATCTAGCTTCCTCCATATAGGACAGACCCAAAGGGCAGACTGGGAAGGCACCGGAACCCTGCTAAAGCAAGTCCTGCTCCATAGGGTCAGCCTTTGCACAACAGCTCCTCCACTGTAGTCATAGCCAGTCCTTACAACCAATCAGCCCGAGGGTCAATCCCTCCTGCTGACACGCAAATATCAACCAAAGCTCAACTATAACAGGATGGCATACACAACCCACACAAGGGACGCACCTGGAGCACACAGCTCAGGCAATGAGAGAGACTGCACCACTGAGTCCCACAGGACACACACTATGTAAGGGCACTCTACTAAGACCGGGAGACATAGCAGCCCTACCTGATACATAGAAACAAACTGGGGAGGGAGCCAAAAAGAGGAGACAAAGAAACATGTCTCAAATGAAAGAATCAAACAAAGCTCCAGAAAACGAACTAAACAAAATGTAGACGAGCAATCTACCAACGCAGAGTACAAAACGCTGGTTATAAGGATGTTCAGTGATCTCAGTGAGAACTTCAGCAACAAGAAAGGAAACATAAAAACAGAGACAGAAAACAGAAAAAAGAACCAGTTAGAAATTAAGACTACAATAAGTAAAATGAAAACTACATGAGAGAGAATCAAGAGTAAATTAGATGAAGCAGAGGATCAAAACAGCAATGTAGAAGGTAGCAGAAAACATCCAATCAGACCAGCAACAAGTTGGGGGAGGGGGGATGTAGACGAGGGAAAAATTAAATAATTTCTTCCACTAAATATAAATAAATAAATGAATGAATGAATGAATAAATAAATAAATAAATAAATGGAAATCTCCTAATAGGAAAAAAAAGAACAGCAACAAGAAAATAAGAATACAGAAAATGAGGGTAGTTTAAGGGGCCTCCGGGACAACATGAGCATACCTACATTCGCATCACAGGGTTACCAGAAGTAGAAGAGAGAGAGCGAAGAATTTAAAACTTATTTGAAGAAATAATGATGGAAAATTTCCCTAACATGGCGAAGGAAATAGATATACAAGCCTAGGATGATGCAGAGTCCCAAACAAGATGAACCCAAAGAGGCCTACCCTAAGACACATCATAATTAAAGCTTAATGACAAAGAGAGAATCCTAAAAGCAGCAAGGGAAAAGCAGTTAGTGACCTACAAGGGAGCTCCCATAGGACTGACTGCCAGCTGATTTCTCAACAGAAACTTTTCAGGTAAGAAGGGAATGGCAGGAAATATTCAAAGTGGTGAAAAACAATGACCTACAACCAAGATTACTCTATCCAGCAAAGCTATCATTTAGAATTGAAGGACAGATAAAGAGCTTCCCAGACAAGAAAAAGCTAAAGGAGTTTGTCACCACCAAACCAGTATTACAACCAATGTTAAAGGGACTTCTTTAAGAAAAAGGAAAACATAGTCAAAAAATGTGAATAAAATGGCAATAACTACATATCTGTCAATAATTATTTCAAACGTAAATGGATTAAATGCTCCAATCAAAAGACATAGGGTGGCTGAATATAAGAAAACAAGACCCTTACATATGCTGCTTACAAGAGACTCTCTTCAGATTGAAAGACACACAGACTGAAAATAAAGGGATGGAAAAACATATTTCATAAAAATAGAAATGAAAAAATCTGGGGTAGCAATACTTATACTACAGAAAATAGACATTAAAACAAAGGCTATAACAAGAGACCAAGGAGGACCCAGGAATCCCACTTCTGAATATTTATCCAAAGAAACACAAAACATTACTTTGAAAGAACATACATGTGACTCCGTATGTTCACTGAAGCATTATTTACAGTAGCCAAGATATGGAGGCAACCTGGGTGTCCATCAATGGATGAATGGATAAAGAAGAGGTGGTATATATATGCAATGAAATATTGCTCAGCCAGAAAAAGAATGAAACCTTGCCATCTGCAACAACACAGATGGACCTAAGGGGTATTACACTGAGTGGAGTAAGTCAGACAGAGAAAGATAAATGCCATATAATCTCATTACATGTGGAATCTCAAAAAGAAAACAAACAAAACAGAAACAAATTCATAGATACAGAGAACATGCAGATGGCTGCCAGATGGAAAGGGGCTTGGGTGTGGCTGAAAAAGGGGAAAGGGTTAGAAAGTTCAAATTAGTAGTTACAAAATAATCATGGGGATGTAAAGTATAGCATAGGGAAGATAGTCAATAATATTGTAGTAACTATGTCTGCTGTCACATGGGTACTAGATTTATCAGGGTGATCACTTTGTAACTTATATAAATATCGAATCACTATGTTGTATACCTGAAACTAATATAATGTTGCATGTTAAGTGTAATTGAAAAATAAAATAAATTTAAAAATATCTGCTGTTCTTGACTAATGATGCAAACGGAAACACTCTTCAAGTCACATTAAAGCATCTCTTACATACTTTGCATTATCTTGAAGGAAGGGCTTTGCTTCAACCTAATACTTACTGCTTGTTATTGCCTGTATTTTCTTTTTTATCTTAAAAAGAACACCAAGCTAAAAGTATGTAATGTTGCTGACCTTATATTAGCAATTAATCCAACTAAATGGATAGTTGTACAGAAATGGGCATAATTGTATGAATCCTTAGGGATATGAGTGGTGTTAGGTCCAGAAGGCATGAGAGTGGCAGAGAAGGATCCTTGGCAAAGTCTTCTGGATAGACATCTATTATAAACCCAAGGAAGGAGAAAGCACAGCTTCTGTAGCAATCACAAATATTAATTTGGTGTTGATACTGTTAACTTGAAAACCAAGTGCCTAGTACTGACTTTGCAGATTGAGATGTATGGATTGACAGTCTGTCATGTTGATGATGGGGTCTGTCATCTCTGAAATTCACTTAGTCAATAAGGTCATATCAAGCCGTCCATCTTAAAAGGCTGATGCAATTAAAATAGAATTTGGAAAGCATTTCACTGGTCAGGAGCAGCAGTGTAAACGATGGTAATCTTCGTAAATACCTAAGCTTTCTTCCAAGGGGCTCAAATGTTCTATTTATACCCAGAAAGCATAGAAATCTACAAATCTCAACTGTAAACATTCACCCTTAGGCGCGTGTTAAAATAGCACTTGATCTTAAAAAAAAAAAAAACTGTCCTCTTGGAAGCACTGTCATTAGAGCTGCTCCTGTTTCCTCTGATTGTTTCCCAAGATGGGCAGTGATGTGAGCACCTATCGGCTGCCTAAGAATCAAGTCTTACAGACGTTACTCTTTCATCTCCACTTACTTATCAGAGTCAACACTGGAATGGGTGGGTATCTCTAGCTTTAAGGAACTAGAGAATATTAAAGTCTAAACTGGGTTGTCCGTCATGTCCATGACCCATGAGAAAAAGAGAGAGACTATTTATTAAACATAAATACACATCACGTTCCAAACCTGTGTTGGGTACAATGTATGTATGTGTACTTTGCATATATTCTAGCCAAAAGTCTTATGTCATTCTTTCTTTTTTTAATTAAATATATTGGGGTGACATTGATTAATAAAATTATATAGGTTTCAAGTGTACAATTCAATAATACATCATAAGTATATTGCATTGTGCATTCACCATGCAAAGTTAAACTTCCTTCCGACATTCTTGATACCTCTCCTTTCGATGTCTATCTTCCCTTAGACCTCACAACGGATTCATCAGCAAATACAATCAGCTTTATCTCTATGATATACCTGGAATCTGACCACATGTCACCATTTCTACTGCCACCACTCCGGTCCCAGCTGCCATCTTCTCTCACCTGGATCATCGCACTGGCCTCATAACTGGTATCCCTGCTTCCACTCTTGCCTCGTGAAGGTCTATTCTCAGGCTCCAGAGTGATACTTTGAAGGCATAAGCCAAGTCATATTGGTTCTCTGCTGAAAACCTTCCAGTGGCTTCCAGCTCACTCCATAGTACCTAGTACCTCACCACCTAGCAACTCCCCGGCTTCATCTCTTGCTCTTCTACATGCATCAGTGGAGACACTGTGAAACATTTTGCTTTGAGTTTTATGTAAATGAAAATATAGATCAGTTATTGTCTTGTGTATGGCTCCAAGATATGAATCTTAGAGAGATCCTTTCTTATCTGCCCCTGGAAACATGCGAAAAACATCCTGAGTGTTTGTACTAGCAAGAAAATAGAAACGGTACCGTTACCACTGCCTGGAGGGGGACATGGAGGGAATCTAATCTGCTCTCCCACTGAAATAAACAAATGACATCGGTATGTTAATAAGAGTGGTTAAAATGAAATATAGCTCTAGCCATCAATACTGTGGTGACTGTTAAACATGATAATGAATTAAAAAAGCAAGTCCCCAAAGAATAGACACAGTACAATTCAGTTTATCAAGTGTCCAAAAACATGTGAAGTGAAATAAAATTTTGTTTAGGAATGAATAAAATTTTTGGTAAAAACATACAACAAAATAAGGGAATGATGAACACAAAATTTAGGGTAGTAGTTACCTCTGGGGGTGGGGTGGAAAATGAAGGGATTATGAAAGGGCCCTTGGGAGACTTCAGAGGTTTGGGTAATATTCTCTTTCTTAAGAAGGGTTAAAGGATATGTGAATTATTTTATTTTTATTTTGACTGTATATAACAATACCTATAATAATAGATAATAGACAATAATATAATAATCTAAAATAATAGATGTTATTATATACAGTTGTGCCCATGACATATTTAATAAAATATAGTACCCATGTATGGAACAGTTCTTCTAGAACTGTGCTTTACAATATGGTAGTCCCTAGACACATGTGGCTATTTAAAATCGTATTATTTAAAATTAAGTTGGATTAAACATTCAAGTCCTCAGCCATACTGTCACATTTCAAATACTCAATAACCGTATGTGGCTGCTGGCTATCATATTGGACAGTGAAGATTATTGGGCAGTACTCTTCTAGAACATTCTTATCTCCTTAGTTAGATACTGTTTTTATCCAGTTTTTATAAAATCAAGGCATTCATTGGCTTTCTGCAAAAAAAAAAAAAAAATATGCCTCCATAATTCTGTCAATAACAGCAGTAGGAGATGAAGCAAAGATTTACTTCCTATGGATTTTGTTGATCCTCTTGGTTAAAGAAAATTCCATTAATAATTTTGTCAGACTTCATATTTCAGTTCACTTAACTCATCAAATGCCAGCACGAGCCTGATTATTCTTCGGCTTCAGGAGGTCAAAGACTTTCGATGCGGCTTCTTGTGCCAACAATGTTGTGAGCAGAATTTCATCTGCCAGAAAATTTCATTATGTGGAGATTTCCAGTTATTTATCTTCCAAAGCAGAATTCTTAAGTGGACAATGGTCTTCCAGAATGAGACCCATAGGTACTATAGAGAAAGGAGATCTCTGCTTTCTTCCCACTTATTTTCTAGGTCCTCTCTAAAGCAGCTGTTGGTAACCTGAGTGGTCCAGATTCTAGACTCTAGTGTGTATTTGACCCTGGGTGTTAGAGGGTCACATACATGGGTGTGCGTCTCTATTTCCCTCGCCTCCGTGGAGCAGAATCCGGCCTTGGGCTCTGACTTCCTTCTCTTCTTTTCTCTCACATCCACCTGGATGTTCTAAACCCTGGTATCATATTCCTAATACAGTTTCCACAAAGGTGGTAAAATTTAGAAGGTAAGCTTTGGAATGAGGGGAGAGGTGAATTCTCCCGCTTCCCTTGGGTCTAAGCCATGGATTTTAGTCCAGTTGCCTAGAAAAGTCTGCACTGGTGGTTCAGGCACAGGCTCACTGAAAAGAAATGATGCCTTTCTTCCCTTGCCATTGTGCACTGTGGGCACAGTGACTCTGAGGACTTCAAGGAGACAAGAGGGGCTGAACCAAGATAAGATTTAGGTGATGCTTTACCCTTTGCTCAAAATTCCATTTAATGGCACTCGAAGCCTCGTCATCACCCCCAGAGATCCTAGATGGGGGACCAGTGTTCCAGGGTTGAAAGGGAAGTATGAGAAATAGTAGTCCATGAGCCTGCTCTTAGCTGTAGCATGGCTCTGCTAGGAGCAGACATCCCTCTTTAAACAGGTGTTTCCATCACTTTATGGGTGGACATCACCCCAACAACACCAGAGGTAGTATGGTAGTGGACATCAAATTACCTTCTATCCTGGCTCAGGGCAGTTAGGGCGTGCGAATCCATCCTGGCAATGTTACATCTCAAAGCCACAAATGTCTACGTGGTCTGTAGTCTTGAATCCCTAAAGAGAAAAAACACCTTTAAAACCACAATTTCAATAGCTGAACTTTACTTCTAAAGAATACTTAATTCATCTGATTGCTCTACTAACACAGTTTGTTGACCCAAAAGCAACAAGTGATCTTAAATTCATCACAGATGTTCATAGCAGTAACATGAATTATCATAAAATAATTTCCCATTGAACAACCAAAATGACTGTAATTTCGGCCTCAGCAAAGAGGTCTACTTCCTTCTGTTTTACTAATAAATCCGGGTTTGTTTTTTCCACAATTATTAATTTATTTTGTATGTGTTCATTCATTTATTTCATAGCATTCATTGTCTAAGCCACTGGTTTCAAATTTATGTATCATGGACACGCAAGAATCCAAGTGCTATGCAAAAAGACCCTTTAGCTCTTCTGCTCACCAAGTATTGTCTGCATAATGAATAAAAATAGGTCTCACATGGACTGCTATTTTCGAATGTCTGCAGGTGTTATGATTAATCAAATACAAAATCATTTAAAATTCTTTTTGAAACTATTGTCATTTCTTTGTGATAGTAGAAGTATTTTCCCAATCAACTAATACCAGAAACAGTTAAATTACATGGTGATTTGGAGGTATTTCTGATGGTGTGTAGGAATTGTCAAACTTAAAAGGTTTCTCAAACTCTGGCCGGAGTCACACAGAGTTGGGTCCTCTCCCCTTGTGAATGGACATCTGCACATGGACTTCCCAAGTCCTTGACCAGCAGCAGCCACCGCTGATTAGTGCCTATATCAGAATATAAGTGGAGCAGAACCTAGGACAGATACCTGGGATCTTAACAAAGTAAACTGAACAAAGACTTCTCACATTCAAAGAAAAAACCAGTTGGCTTATCAAAGGTGATCATTTTCTTCTTTGCTTTCTGAAAAACTCCTCTAATGCCACAATTTCTTTCCAAATATAAGGAAATAATCAGAGGAGCATGACGAGAAGTCAAGAGATCCCAGGCACGTAGCCATCCCGTCTTTCACCCAAGCACTCCCTTGTTCTGCTTGTGGCTTCCCTAGGTGATCCCGGATGGAGGCAGTGCCCAGTTAATCCACTAAGCAGCACTCTTGCCTTTCAAAGGACCCTCTGCCTCTTCTCAGGCTACTCATCTGCCTGAGATTGAAGCTGTAGGAAGATGGGTAGTCAGCTATGTGTCCTCCAAGGGCTGCATGTGCAATGTGCCAAATATCTCTGCAGCTCTGGTTACAGCGCCAACATTATCTGTTCTTCAATAAGCTGCAATTGATGTCTGGTGGGGCGGGCAGAGTGGGGACTAAAACTGGTGATGCACCTGGGCTCCAGTCTGAGACCAACATAAGATGTGATGACTAATTCACTGATGAATTTTTCATAGAGAAATTAATTGGAAAACAGTTAAAAGTATTATATGATATCTAACTTGTGTTTACAGTTTGAACAGCAGGGACAGACAATTCTCCCCCAAATAATTTCCTTCTGTATAATAATATCCTTTAGCTCAATTCCATGTCCACACTTTGTACTTCAGATTTCAATTCATCAGCTTGCAAAATGCATGCTCTTGGTAATAACTGGGAGTGAAGAGGGTGAATCTGAGAATCTCCATGGCTGAATGAAACAAAGAAACAATGAAAATTCTGTGCCCCTGATGTTAAATCAGTAGCATCAGCTTCCTGTGAAAGAAAATACATCTTGATAAGGTGTGTATGTGATGGAGTAGATTGTAGAGAAGTGGAAGGAGAGTATAGAGGGAAAGAATAAAACTTCATTGCTTTCTATGGCCTACACGGATTTTGGCGGACATTTAGTAAGGCTAGCTTATCATACTTTCAAATAGATATAATGATGACCAGCTTCAGCATGAAGCATACACTTTGCACATAATAAGTACTCAATAAATATTTATTAACAGCATCTGACCAATTTGAGACCAATTTAGAAGACCGCTTCTATCTTTTTTGCCAGTTTTCTTGATTTCAGCTCTCAGAATTCCTTTAACTAGGCTCAAGACTGAGATGATAGTCAGAATTACTACAGAACTTGCTCACTTTACCCTGGTATTTTGCTCACAAAATGATATCTTTCTTGGAGGAAATACACTACAAATAAGTTTGCTTGCTTTTCCCTCAGGTTTTCTGAATATTATTTTTTAAAACATTAATTGTAAGGAAAATAAGAAACTGCTGTCATTTAAAAATTACTTTATTGTGTGTGTTTCCTTTAAAATAGTTAAAAAATAGGGTTGTATTTTACCTACACTTCACAATACTATTTTATCACATATGATTGTAAAAGGAGGGCCACATACTCTCCTGGAAAGCTGGCAGTCTTGTTCACTGCTATCACCGAAGCCATTTTAGTTATTCCTTTTTAAAAAGGTATAGGTTTGGGAAATCTGGTCCTAAAAGAGTAATAGATCAACACTCAGGAGAAATATGAAAATATCAGGAGAGTCATCTCGTTTCCTCTTCTTGACTTTTAAATCCACATCTGTGATAAGTATAAGTTACGTGTCAGTGGTTCTTAACTTCAGAGTGCATAAGAATTCCTTGGGAAGCTTGTTGAGATACAGATTCCTGTGATTACCCCAGAGGTCTGATTCAGAAGGAGTTTCTTAAGCATTGGGATGTCTAACAAGTACCCTGGTGACGCTAATGCTGTAGTCTGCAGGCCCCACATTGGGTAGCACTATTCTAATGGCCCAGATGAGTTGATGGAGCCATTCGAATTACCTGACATCCTGCTAGAGGGTTACATGTGGGTTCAAGTAATCCTGCCTCATAAGTGAGCGTGGATGTTAATACTTGGGCATCTTAAGACTTCAGCTCTGGCTCCAGTTTGACAAATGTACTGTCATGGCTGATCATCTTGACCCATGCCTATCCATTCTGTTGTTAAGGCGGCCTAACTGAAAAGTGAGTGCACTTCAGGGAAAGCCTGTTTCCCAACACCGAGAACTACTGGGTCAAATCAAACTTGACGTCCTTCCAGTAGGACTGTGCAAAAGGGAGAAAGCACCAAAGCAGATCCAGTTACTTTCTATGACAGCCGTTTAAAATACCGTAACCCAAGAGGAATGGGTAGACTTGTGTCCTTAGGAAGCAAAATGGGTTGACGGTCAGAACACAGGTGTAGGGTACATTTTTAATTAACTCACATAAGTTCTTTTGCCCACTTGAATTTTGTAGGAGCTAATCATACAAAGCAGCAGGCTCTCAATAAACTGGGAGATAGGACTCAAAGGAGAAGCAGTATCTTAAGTGTCCTTGAGATACATTCATATCATCTATAGTCCTCATGCTGGTAATGCTCCATTTGTCTGCAGTGCTGTCTAAAGCATATTCTCTGAGGAATATACTAAAACTTAATTCCAAAGGTATTGCAGACTTCTGGATCAGGCTGAGATGGAGTAAGCACACTTTACACTATCCTCCCACAAATTACAACAAAAACACTGGACAGAATACATAAAGTAACTATCTAAGGATGGCAAATAAGCACATGAAAATACGTGCAACATCATTAGTCATTAAGGAAGTGCAAATTAAAATCACAATCAGATATCACGAGACAACTATCAGAACGGCTTACAAAATAACCTGACGATACCAAGTGCTGGAGCTGGAGGACCCAGAGCACCTGGAGTTGGCATACATTACTGCTGGGAACTCGAAACAGGGCAATCGTTTTGGAAAACAATTTTGCAGTTTCTTAT
>NW_011888862.1:3666167-3672629 GCF_000151845.1 Pteropus vampyrus
GTGCTGTCTAAAGCATATTCTCTGAGGAATATACTAAAACTTAATTCCAAAGGTATTGCAGACTTCTGGATCAGGCTGAGATGGAGTAAGCACACTTTACACTATCCTCCCACAAATTACAACAAAAACACTGGACAGAATACATAAAGTAACTATCTAAGGATGGCAAATAAGCACATGAAAATACGTGCAACATCATTAGTCATTAAGGAAGTGCAAATTAAAATCACAATCAGATATCACGAGACAACTATCAGAACGGCTTACAAAATAACCTGACAATACCAAGTGCTGGAGCTGGAGGACCCAGAGCACCTGGAGTTGGCATACATTACTGCTGGGAACTCGAAACAGGGCAATCGTTTTGGAAAACAATTTTGCAGTTTCTTATAAAGGTAAATAAAACATGAAATACACCAATATTCCTAAGTGATCATCCCAGACAAATAAGAAATTACATTCACACACAAACCTGTACATGAATGTTTATATAACTCTTATAGTGAAAAAAGAAATGTCTTTCGACAGATGAATGAATTAACAAACTGTGGCCCATACAATGGAATGCTACTAAGTAATAAAAAGGAATGGACTAAGTATATATAAACAACAAAAATGAATCTCAAATATACTATGCTAAATAAAACAAACCAGTCTAACAGAGATCACATACTGCAGAATTCCATTTACCTAACATTCTGAAGAAAAAAAAAAAAAAGCAAAACTACACAGAGAATGATCAGGGCTTTGTCAGGGAAAAGGGTGAGAGGTTGATTATAAAGGGGCAGCATGAGAAAATTTGGGAGAACATTTGTTTAATCCTGATTGGAGTAGTGGTTACAATGACTCCATGCCTTTGTCAAAACTCAGAGAACTTCATACCAAAACAAAAGTTACTGTATGTAAATTTAAAAATAAATGAAATAAAAATTATGTCTGCTAAGGTTGAACATACGCATATTCTAGGACCTAACCATTCTACTTTTTGGTTTGTAGCCAACAGAAATGCACACATTTGTTCACTAAAAACATGAAAATGTTTGTAGCAATACTATTCATAAGGGTTGCATCTAACGACCCAGCTGTCTGTCAATAACAGACTGAAGAAATAAAATGTGGTGTGTTAATACAATGGAACATACATGCAAATTAATGAACTGCAACTACATATAATAATATAGTTTACTCTCACAAAAGTGTTGAATTTTAAGAAGTCAAATATAGAAGTTTACATACTAGATGATTTCATTTATATGAAATTCAAAAGCAGGCGAAAACCAATTAAAGTGTTAGAAGTTGGGGTAGCATTTATCCTTGGTGGCCTAGTGACTGAAAGGGAAAAGAGGTGTTATTTGGGTGCTGGTAAGAATCTATTTTTGATATGAGTACTATTGACGTGGTATGTTCAACTTTTGACCATTTATCATTCTATAACCTTTTGATTAATATACTTTATGTAAATTATACTTCAATGTAATGTGAATATGCATAGATTTTTCTAGGAAGAGGTTCCACAGCTTTCAGTAGTTTTTCAAAGGGGTTCCTACCTCAAAAATAACTGTAACCATTGACTTGGAGAAGAAAGAGCAGGTCTTGGATGGCATTAGGATTGTGGGTTGACCAGAAATCTCTTTTTTAAGCTGAATGAGTCAAAGTCTATTCTATTTAAAGAAGTTGGTGGTCATGTGCCATTCCTCACTCCTGGCTATATTTATAAAAAAGCTGTTCTCACACCCATTAGAATGGCTGTCATCAACAGGACAAGTAATAACAAGTGTTTGAGAGGTTGTGGAGGAAAAAGGAACCCTCAGACACTGCTGATGAGAATGTAAATTGGTACAGCCGCTGTGGAAAACAGTATGGAGGTTCCTCAAAAAAACTAAGAATAGAATGACCATATGACCCAGCAATCCCTCTACTGGGTATTTACCCTCCAAAAATCTCAAAACATTTATCTTCAAAGATCTATGCACCCTGACGTTCACTGCAGCATTATTCACACCGGCCAAGACATGGAAACTAATGCAGTGTCCTTTGGTAGATGATCGGATTAAGACGCTGTGGTACATATGTACAATGGAATATTACTCAGCCATAAGAAGAGATGAAATACTGCCATTTGTGACAACATGGATGGACCTTGAGATAATCATGCTAAGCGAAATTAGACAGAAAAAGTTGCAAACCTCATGATATCACTCATGTGGGATATAAACCTAAAAGTAAGAAACAAACATGACAGACTCATGAATATGGACAATAGACTAGTGGTTACCAGACGGAAGAGGGGAGGGAGGAAGGAGATAAGGGTAAGGGGGGGGTCAAATATTTGGTGGCAGAAATTTTTTGGGAGATGAACAAACAATGCAATATACATATGAAACACTATTGAACTGTACACTTGAAACCTATTTGATTTTATTAACCGATGTCATCCCAATAAATTCAATAAATAATAGAAAAGAAAGTTGTTCCCTGTTTTCCCAGCACTGCAGGGCCTCCCAGGACTAAGGGCTGCTAAAGTCAGGGAAGTCCTGGGCAAGCCAGAAGAGAAGTGGAAGAGACCCCAGTGCTGCCCTCTTTTCTTTTGTTAAATTTTAGAGAAGAGCAAATCTTCAAAGTCCCATATCACTAGAGTTAGTGGAATGCTGTGAGAGTCACTTGCCTCCTTAGAAACACCCAGATGGGTTGTGTGGGGGAACAAGAATGGCATTTCTAGCAGTTCCTGTTTCTGAAGGAAACTAATGTGGGTCAGGCCAGTTTGAAACCTGCTGGGGTTCTGAGGGTGAAGGCTGCCGGAGTACCTGCCCGGTAATCAACCCACTGTCTGGTTCCTCCTTTCATCTTCCGTGCTAAGTGCAGGACCTGGCTGCAGTTTCAGCAGCGAGTTCAGGACGAGTGATTGAATGAATGTCTTTCGTAATCCTTGCTGGTGGATGAGATTTAGCTAAGGCAATAGTGTCTCTGTACAATGAGTTCACAAATGGTCCGGGAACCCTTGAGAGTTTTCAGTGTAACGTGGGTTCTCTCGCAAGGACTGTGGCTTTCCATATTTTTCTCTTATGATAAGTGAACGCCACATAAAAATATTCAATATAAGACAATTAAAACTTGTCCCCCTAAGAAAGGACCAAGGTATGCTTTTTAAAGAAATGTAGAACGTTTCTTTGCCTTATTTAATAATCGTGCCATTTGCTCTTGTGATTAACAAATGATCTCAGCAAGGAGTGGAGAACAAAGTGGCTGGATTCTCAAAGCACTGCAGAAAATAATAGTACAAGCTAGTGGACAATATATTTTACTGTTTAACCTGGTTTTAAATCCCCTCCAAAGGAACACATGTACATATCTGTTTTGTTAGGTGATATAGAGTCTGACTGTAGCCTCTCGAAAAGCTGTCATGATTGGTATGAGAGCTAGAAATGGGTGGGAGGGTGAAGGGGGAGAGAGAGACAGAGGAAGAGAGGGAGAGCGAGCACACTCGAGTACTACCGATAACAAGCTTATTGAGAACTGAGTACTTATGAAATTTCTGGAGATTTACATATATATATATGACCATACATATCTATATCTATCTATCTTTATACTTATATACATATAAAAAGACATGTATATGTATACATATATAAATTACACATATATATCCTTATTTAATTTTCTCAAAAACCTTTGAATATATTATTATCTGTCCTATAGATGAGAATCTAAGATTGAGAGAGATGAAGTAATTTGCCTTAAGTATACACAGAAAATGGCAGAGAAAAAAATGGAAATTTCTCGATGCCTGGTGGTACATCAGGGGCTTTATGATCACTATTGGCCTGGGAAATAAATCAGTCCATTTTACAGAGAAGGACTTGAGCTGGGAGTTTTCAGGATAATTTTGTTTCAGAGCATCCAAGAGAACTATGAAAAAAATGTAAACAGAAGTTGTGAGCCTTTATGTATGCAGCTGTGAAGAGTTCAGTGCGTTTGGGGAAGGGAAGAAAGAAACCAACATAAAGAAAACGTAAGGTCTGCAAGGGATCATGGCGAGGAGGAAAACAGGATGCCTCAGATTGCAGGAGTGAGAGAGAGGCTTGAACCCCAGGTAAGGCATTTTGGCTCAAGTGACACAGAATTCCACTTTGGAATTGAGAGAGATGACTGAAACCCGAATGAAGCCATTTTTGTGTTCCGGTCCATGACACTATTCACCTTGTATCTTGACATTCTACTCCTTGAAACAACAGACTTCTCTAAGGCAGATTAGCCAAATTAGTGCTGAGTAATTATTCATGGTGGCTAGGACATGGAAACAATCGAAGTGCCCTATGACAGATGACTGGCTAAAGAAGCTGTGGAACATATATACAATGGAATATTACTCAGCCATAAGAAGAGATGAGATACTGCCATTTGTGACAACATGGATGGACCTCGAGATAATCATGCTAAGTGAAATAAGCCAGACAGAAAAAATTGAAAATCACATGATATCACTTATATGTGGGATATAAACCTAAAAACAACAAATGAACAGGACAAACAAACAGAGATTCATGGACATGGACTATAAACTAGTGGTTACGAGAGAACTACAGACTAGTGGTTATTAGTGGGGTGGGGGAGGATGGAGGAGGTAGACAGGGTAAAGGGGGTCAAATATAGGGGTTAGGGGGAGGGTGAAGTGTGTAAAGGGGATCGAATATATGGTAGCTGAGGGGAACTGGACTCTGGGTGGTAGTCACACAATAGAATATACAGATGTCAAATGATAATGTACATCTGAAAATTATATAATTGTATTAACCAATGTTACCCCAGTAAAGTTAACACAAGTAAAAAAAAAAAAAATTGGTGCCGAGCAAATTCCACACATATTCGACTGGCCTCACACATTATAATTCACAGATTTTTGAATACCTCAATACATCTTCCCTCAGTTTGCAATGCATTTATCACTACTTTCTGTCTTTGAGATAATTATATAAACATAGTTATTTCATCTACAAGGAAAGTAGAGAGGCTGATATTACTGTATTTGCCTTAGAATGTTGGAGATTTGCAATTTAGCTAATCCCACTTTCCAACATTATCTTTGTGCTAGCACCAAATTATAATAAATCTAGTATATCTCCCTAGTGCATTTATTCTGAAGGATGCAAACTGTTTTCTGGATTCTTTATTAATCCTCATAGTATGTGCCAGAGGGACTCACTGTCAAATGTCAGGCCCATTTTATAGATGAAGGATCTGAGCGGCTTAACAAAAGACATGTCAGTCACATCCTCAAAGGAGTGAGGATCCAGCCCAACTGTGACCCTAGACCTGCTAGCTCCCGGCTGCTTCTCTTTTTATTAGGGAACGTGGCTTCTCTAGGTTCCACTCTGGTGCTGGTCTTTGGCTGGTTACTAGGCAACTTGAGCTGTCACAGACAGGCTGGTTCAAAATACCGGAGCATCAAAGTCCTAGAAAAAATGAGGCAAAATCTCCTCATTGTACATATGTAAAATTTAGTCTAGTGCCATGTCATTCTAGCCAGGACCAGCCAGGAAAAAAATAAAAAGCTTTGAAGGGCGACCAAACACTGGGCACCTGATAGACTGGGTTAATTTTAGGCTGGTAATTATTACAGGTGTTTTGGAACACAGAAGAGGAAAAATAAAGTACAGCTACTTCCTATACAGAGCTTAGAGCCCAAGGCACTCAAATAAATACCTGTACCACTAGCAAAGATGATGTAAAGGGGATGACGTGAGTCCAAGGTAGAAGAGAGAACTCATCTGATAACCAGGGTGACTTGATCTTAGCTTCTCTGAGCTTGCCTGGTGACTTCAAAACAAAAAAAAGGCTAAGAAAGAGGGAGCAAATTACCCCCAGCTACTTACTTCGAAAGGATAAAAAGGAATCTCTCATAAGAGGAGTAAGGGGAGGCAAACAAGCTCTGCGCATTCATTTATAACCCTTAGTGTGCGGATACACGGAGGCCTGGTTATGTGAGGTGAGTTCTGTCACTGAGGACAGAGAAGCGTGTGAGATGTGGCGATGAACTTGGCAAACAACAGCAGAGCCACAAGCCTACAGGACAGTCCCTAGACACAGTGAGGGAGTGGCAGACTGAGACTCCAGCTTCCCATCAGGCACAGACTATGTTGTGCGGAGCATTTCACTCCACTCTGTTGAATGAGGGGGCATTCTCACCAGAGCTAAAAAGTAAAAAATTTCAAATTTTGTTTTCAAAAATATTGCTTGCTACAATGACTAAAAATTCTGTGGGACAGACAATTGAGCCCTGAGAAGTACGAGGGCTCAATTGTCTGTCCCACAGAATTTTTAGTCATTGTAGCAAGCAATATTTTTGCTGGGTCTCAGGTGGGCTCTGGACCCAAGCAATATTTGCCCTGCCCTGCTTGCCTGCTCCCTTCCCCTGCCCCCGCCAACCTCATAGGTAGGCAGAGCGACTCTGCTAAACCGTCT
>NW_011888862.1:3675029-3676500 GCF_000151845.1 Pteropus vampyrus
CATGGCAGCCTTCTTGTGTGTGGCAACACTAGAGAGTACCTCAGCATTATACTTGAGAGCCATTTTAAACAACGAAATCACCAAAAGAAAGCACAAAAAAATTTTTAAAACGTGGCACTAAATTGGGAAAAGGAGACTTATTTCAGCGTGAGAGTTACAGCAAGCAAGTCCCCTCTGTCTTGTTCGACCTCAGCTGGAAGCACACACATGCTGTGGGAGGTTAAATCTTTTTGTTGCTCCGCACATGTGCACAAATGGTCTTGAAAGTACTGCAACCGTAGATTTTGGGGTTACAAATAAATTTGAGTGAGATGAGTTTGCAAATACGGAACGAGCCAACAATGAACGAGGAGTGACTACGTCGAGCACCACATTAGGCTCTAGAGCACACTGTGCAATTGGGCAGATTCCGTCTGGCAAAAGAGCGGCTTACTGAAGGACGTGCTGACTTGGGAGTTGGCAGAAATGTTCTGATTCCTTGAATCCACTGGGAAGGCAGAGAGGATTCCCAGCCCCTGACTCCTAAAGGGGCACCATCATCACTCTCTTTGTTGAACAATTAGCGTCTCTTTCCAGAGGGTACCACGATCGGACTGAAACTCAACTGAAGTCCAAGCTGAGTCATGCAGTAAATCAGCATGTCCTTGTGTGTCCTCTATGTCCTGGGAAATGCTTGTACTTGACTTGCATGGGACTAGCATGCCCCCCTCTTACTCAAACAGTCCCCAGCTGCAACGCTTTCCCTTCCAGTGTGGCCGTGGCTCATGTCCTTTCAGTGCTTTCTGCAATGCCCACAGCCGGCATTCTGCAAGGTGGCAGCATGGGGACACATCTCTGATCTGGGACTCACACGGCATTGTTCTACTCCCCTCCCTGTCACTGAGCTTTAAAATGGGGATTCTGGACTTTGGCTGTGTATGAGAACCACCTGGGGGTGCCTTTTTAAAAACCACTGATGTCCGGTTCCATCCCTGACCAATCGGATTGGCTCTGGAAGTGGGGCCCAGGCACCCCTAGTTTCTAAAGCTTCCAGATAGATTTAATGTGCAGCCAGAGTGGAGAACCATCAGTCAGATCTCTTTGAGTCTCATTTTGCTCATCTGTAGAAAAAAATGAGTCCCAAGGTAATACGTTATGAGCGACAATCCTAAATTTTATTTCAAATCTAGCAGGGCACTTCCCCCTCCAGTCTTTCTTTCACTGATGTAGCTTCTACAGGAAATATGTTAATCAAGAAATTTTCTTCCCCATAGCATGTTTACAACATAATTTATGTCTGTCTCCTTATTTATAACCTTAGAAGGAAGTAAAGTGATTTCCCCCTCCAGAGAAACAAAAACCAAAAGTGGCAAAAATATAACTCAGTGTTTACTGAATGGAAAGAAAAGCGCCATGATCTTTCACATGCTAGCTGAACTCGAACGCTCTATGGCATGAATTTCGATGCCATTTCATGTCTCTAATGGCAATC
>NW_011888862.1:3677760-3703433 GCF_000151845.1 Pteropus vampyrus
GAGAGAGACAGAAACTCGCTCGGGCTTCTAATGACAAAAACAGAGTGGTTGGTAAGGAAAGATCTGGGAATTCGGCACTTCCTGACAGGGTGACTGACTGTTCTGGTTTGTCTGGGCCTTTCTTGGCTTTAGCACTCAAACTCCTGCACCCGGGGCGACGTCGCAGACCTGAGGAAGCAGGGACGATACACTCCCCTATTGCTGTAGAGTCCTGAGAAAAGATCGGATGCTTCCTGAGTGAGAGGACGCCTATTACAAAGAAGACGACAGAAAAGATATAGCTGATCTGAGGTGGAATGGCAGAGAAGAGCTGGAGACCAAGGGTGCTCCTGCTGGCAAGCACACTTGGCCATGGGCTATTCTAAATGTCCTTTCATCTCTTGGGACTTCCGTTTCCTTCATCGGTATTAGAACAATGACTTACCATAGTTTTTATTTTCCTCTTTTAAAAACAGCAGAATCCTTTCTTCAAATGGAATCTTATCCAGAAAGGAATGTGTGTGTGTGTGTGTGTGTGTGTGTGTGTGTGTGTGTGTGTGTGTGTCTGTGTGTGTACGTACGTACGTACACACACACATACACATACATACATGAGATAAGGCAGAGCCACTGGGCTGAAGCCCAGGTGGGAGACCTATAACCTTGACCACTTTGCTATACACTCAACCCTCTCTGCCCCCAGACAGCCCGAGGTAGCCGTGTCAAACCTATATAACTCTGAAGAATGGACTTATAAGATCACCAATTGGATGACCTCTGAGTTCTCTCTTGGTCAGAAATCCCATGATGCCTTGGCCATGTGCAACATTATCACTGTTTTTCAGGCTGGGATTAGCTGCCCCTGTTTTTAGACTCCCTCCAACACATGCGCTACTCAGACTACAGTCAGAGAACCAGCTTGGTTGGGCTTTGCTTACTCTCAAAGTTAAATAAGGTAAAGAAAACATACTGAAATGATCATCTCTGGGTTACGAGAATATGGGTGACAAATTTCTTATAGTGCACGTGTATCTGTGAGTGCTTTTCTGTATTTTCTCTAATTTGAAATTAGATGAAATACTTACTTGATCTTGTGCTTAGACATGCATTGGCCTATCTGCCACATTTGACCTCCTACCTCCCCCACTCATACTCTGCTTGGCTCCCTCCTTTCACCTAGCATCCCTGCTTTGACAATGCATGTGGGTCCCAGGCCTGGCTGGTCCCAGGTCTGACTGTAATCCAGGCTCATGGCTAGGAATAGGATCCCGGACTGAGAATGTTACATTAGTGCAATAGGGTGCCCGTGCCTAAAATATGTAAACATAATTCAGCTTATGGTATCACACATGTGTGGCTGAATGCCACTATTGAACCCTGATATGTGTGGAGCCATGTGGTCCCCTGGGGAGCAGAAGGGGAGCAGAAGAAGAGCAGAAGCAGAAGCCTGCTCCCCACAATAGACTGCACATCCTCCAACGGAAGCGCACTCCCCACAATAAAGTTGGTGTCTGCCTTTCATTCTCATGCCGGCCTCTTGTGCATTCTTCCAACTGGGTGTCTCACCACCGAAACCTGCCCTTCTCGATCAGCTCGGAGCCGACAATGCACTTGTTTTCAGTTTCGCCTATATCATTTTGCACCTTGTATTTCTTTCTCCTACTTTAGCTTCCACGTGAATTTCTAATATTAGATTTAATGTCCCCTGCTCCGAAGAGAGTGATCCAACCCTAAAGATACCACACTTAGTCTCCAGTGGGTGTCCCTAGGAGCTAATTCCCTGGTGAAATCCTCTTCTCTCCCTGCAAATAGCTGAGTAGTCGCCCTATGCCCACGTACCAGGGAAGGAGGGGCGACCTAGCACTCCTCCTCTTCTCCCCTGAAAATGTTAATGCTCTCTACTACAGCCACTATACCTTAATATAAAAAGAATTACATTTCCCTCTCTGATTTTAATTATCCCAATTTTGTTGGCTTCACAGGGTGTGCTTCCCTGTGAAGAGGATGTTCTGATAAAGAGGAGACAAATCCTTGAATTTGATGACCTTGGATGGTGTATCACTTGGTCTCTGAGGATAAACACCCTCCAAATGAGCTTCAAACAGGGCCATAGCATGTGTCCCTCTCTTTACCATGTACAGTAAAGCTTTATGGATATTGATGACCCTATCATCTTAAAAGGATCGGACCACTGAATTACAGTGAGACTCAGACAGTACATTGGAAGGTGATGGAAGACCCAGGTGACAGCTATTAATAAGAATACCTCTGGTTGCTTTAGGAAAAAAGGATGCTTAACAAAAGCAAAGTCCTTTATTTCATTTTTTATTGGGATTGCTGCGTATGAGGAAGACTCCATAGTCCAGCAGCCAACACAGTTTCGACCATTCTTATCTTCAGTTACCTAGTACTTGACTCATGCCTGACCTGGTCCTCCTGGTCTTTTGCTTCCAGCATTAATTAATGACCTTGGACTATCAGATATGATTCTGCCTGATGTCATTCTTCCATAAATAACCCTGCACATCACAAACTATCCAATCCTGATACTTGCTGATCCTTAAGAAAAGATGGCGGTGGATAGGTTTGTGTCAGGAAGAAATATTTTCCACCACTGATTTATTTTGTGACTTTCACCATATTACCTAAACTCTTTAAACCTCATTTTTTTTTCATCTGTAAAACGGGAAGGAAGAGATGCCTCACAGGATTGTTGTGAAGACTAAAGTATGATACCTATAAAAATATTTGGCATAATATCTGTCCCTTAAAAGGTGATGACTTTTACTTATATGAACCAAGGCTCTAATGTGTGGTTCCAGGGCCACTAGTGCTAGTTGTTCATTAGTGAATGATCAAAAAAGAAAAAGTACAGAAATTGAGAGTTAGCGCTTAGAAACTTTTAGACTAAAAATTTTCTTTAAAAAAACTAATCCTTTCCCCAAAATAGAGAAACATTGATATAAATGGGACCTCAGTTAAGGAAATGAGAATGGACAGCTTAGCATATATCACCTGGAAAGACATTTTTAAGAAACATTCCAAGTGGTTACCAAGAGGGAAGGGGGTGGGGGAAAGATAAAGAGGGTAAAGAAGTCAAATAAAAGGTGACAAAAGGAGACTAGATTGTGGGTGATGAGCACACAATAGAGTATACAGATGTATTATAAAGTTGTATACCTGAAATGTATATAATGTTATTAAACAATGTTACCCCAATACATTTAATTTTAAAAAAATATCTCATGACCTCCCCCGCCTTTCCTGACGGCCAATTAATTACCTTCATGGTTTCGTTAATCCTCGCAAGTCCTCCCATCACAGATTCGTGAAGGACCTCTTTCCCTTTTCTGATCATCTGTTGGTGTCTGTTAAGGAAACACAAATTAACGTTAACATTTGTTCAAAACATAACTCATAAAATCTGTCTCAAAAGCACGCAGGACGCATTCCAAAGCCAACTGGCATTTCTGATTTGTGTTACCCATGCCATTTCCCAAAGCTGTCAGGGGATAATTAAAATCAGAGGGGAAAATGTAATTCTTTTCATGTTAAGGTATAGTGGCTGTAGTAGAGAGAAAACATTAACATTTTCAGGAGAGGAAGAAAGGAGTGCTTGATTAAATCTAAAGAAAACAATCAATTCTAGGCATATGCTGTGGTCACTTTATCCATTAGCTTCAGGACAAGAGTGGCATTTGGAGCACAGTCTTTTCAAGGCATTGGCACCAGGCCATTCCTGAAGCACACAGTCATTATGGAGACATTTAATTAGTGCATTTTGCATGATTGCCTATGGATACAGGACGGGCGATGTGCCATCTAGCCCTTTTAGGGTCAATTGACGGCTGGAGAGAAGGCTAGCCTGCAAAGTCATGGTAAATTCTGAGGTTAGGGACTTCGCATTACTTACATTGTTAATATCTTCCATGCTCAGAATAGGGCCTGGAACATAGTAGGCACTCAATATAATATCCAAATGAGTAAATGCTTACAAGGCCATCAAAGCTAGAATCCCTCTAGAAACCTGGTTCCATCACTGGTTCAGTCCAGGATTTCCTGGTCTTAGTAAATGTCAAAACTGGGGTTCAAATACAGAGCCAACCTCAGAGTTTAGTGCTCATTCTACAACAGCATGCTGCAGAGATGATACCATAAGCAAACGTCATGCCCTCCACAATAAGGGCGACCTCAGAATGCCTGACCTGGGCCACCCCCTCCCCGGACTCCCTGGGCCTGAGTCACCCCTCACTTATTTCACTCCTCTCTAAAGAGTGGTACCTCTTAAGCTAATTATCAGGAAAATAAAATTAGACCCTTCTACTGTGGGCAAAGAAGTCCTCCCTCTTGCTATTATCATCTGTGGAATGTGTTCTGGCCATATTTTGAAGAACGGAAGCTGGTCCCTAGGGGTACAAAAGGAACTGTGATAGATTGAACTATAAAGCCAAAGTGGAGTCTGGTTCTAAATATTCCATTCTAGTCTCATCTTTATTTATCCTTCCTGATCCAACAGCCTCGTGACAACGGACTATGTGACCCTTGAACATCTTTCACTTTAATTTTTTCAATACAGTAAAAGAACTAACAATGATGTTTGGTTTAAGTAAACATGATAGCATTTTCCAAGTAAACTGACCTCCTTTCTTTGATCAGCCAAAAAAAAAAAAAAAAAAAATTTAAGATGAGCTCTGTACTGTGCCCTGAAGGGTGGAAAATTCAGACTTTGTTATATTGAGAGAGCAAAGGACTTTCTGACTCATAAACTCAGACTCCTTTGATTTGTCATCAATAATGTAATTTAGTAGTTTTATAAAGGGGGACTTGGGACTTAAGAATTGGATGCAGGAAAACAATCGGGATGAAAGCATGGATTAAGATTGAAAAAAAAAAGCTAGAAAGGAGGAAAAGCAAAGCAAGAAATAATAAATTAAAATTCAAACCCAGTGCCTTAACTAGTGCCTCTTTCAGGACTAAAAGCCATGAAAAAAAAGTATGAAGAATGGGTTTCTGTGTCATCTTTAGGTAAAACATGTGCTACTTAACTAAATAATTTTGTGAATTTAAAACAAAGTGCAAAGTCAAAATTGTCACAGCATATAAAACATACGCTAGAGATGATATGGGAGAAGAGACAGTAATGCTGAACCACAGCTTGCAAAACAGTGAGGCGAAAAGAAAAGAGAGTTAAAGGTCAGAGAGAAGAGCTTAGACATGATCTCACGGGCAGTGGTGGCTCGTAAGGGACAGGGTTCTGGCTGGAAACAGAGGGTGTGCTCCAATGGATTACCTGAGGAGGGTTTACTAAAAGGATTATTTATGAAGGTCTGTGGTCAGGATTAAAGGAAGCCAACTAGGGATGGTGGAACACCCAGGAGCCAACAGCAGGGAGCTGTTACCATCCAAGGCCTGAAGGCATGAGAGTGGAATCACTATTTGAAACTGGAAAGAGCGGTAACTATTAGGGAGAGCCGTGTTACAGGAACTGTGGATTTTTTCTTTTTTCTTTCCTTCTTTCCTCCCTCCCTCTCTCCTTTCTTTACTTTAATCGATATAAATGATGCATTTTTCTTGGTTTGCATTTTTATAATTTCACTTTTCGGTGTTTCTTTTTTATTTAGCCACACTTTCTTTGGTTTGTGCTACAAAAGTCTATTTGGAACCTTTCTAGCCATTTTTTATTGATGTGTAATTGACATATACCATTATATTAGTTTCAGATGTACAATATAATGATTCAGTACTTTCACATACTGCAAAATGATCAACACAAGTCTAGTTAACATCCATCACCACACGGTTACCATTTTTTTTCTTGTGATGAGAACTTTTAGGGTCTACTCTGTTAGCAACTTTCAAATATCCATTATTATTGACTATAGTCACCATGCTGTACATTACATCCCAAGGACTTATTTATTTTATATCTGGAAGTTTGTACCTTTTGACTCCCTTCACTCATTTCATCCACCCTCTACCCCCTGGCCTCTGGCAACCACCAATCTGTTCTCTGTATCCATGAGCTTGGGTTTTCTTTTTTTAATTCCACATGCAAGTGAGATCATACGGTATTTGTCCTTCTCTATCTGACTTATTTCACTTAACATAATACTCTCACAGTCCATCCACATTGTCACAAAGGTAAGATTTCATTCTTTTTTATGGCTGATGATATTTCATTGTGTATTTCCTATCCGTTTTTAATTGAGATATTATTCACATATCATAAAACTCACCATTTTAATATGCATGATTAAATGGTCTTAGTATATTTGCTAAGTTCGGCAACCATCACCACTATCTAATTCAAGAACATTACACAATGTAATGTATAGATGCCTTACTGATAAATTGTACACTTGAAACTTACTGGATTTTGTTAACCAATGTCACCATAATTAATAATAATAATAATAATAATTCGAAAACATTTTTATTACCCACCAAAACCCCATATCCATTAGCAATTACTCCCCATTTTCATCTCCCTCAAGTTACCGAAAACCACCAATCTATTTTTTGTCTCTTTGCATTTGGCTTTCAACAGAAGAACAAAGCCACGACCAAATTTCTGCTTAGCTGGTAGGGAGTTGACAGAATAAATACTTGAACTTCTCTTTCCTTCCCAACTCTGATCTCCTGCTGGTGCTTCCTATTGGCTGAAATCAACTGGGAGCCAGATGTCAAGAAAGCCTAATTTGTCCGGTCTGCTGCCATCAGCCTCCAGAGGCAGAGAGCAGGATAAGTGTGGAGAGGCAGTCTGGAGGGACATTCGGGGAAAATTGCCTGCCCAAGGGCTCTATAGATTCTTGATAAGAAGCTCCTAGGAACAGAACTGTTCCTAGGGCTGCCAGACAGAACTGGGAATTAGAAGGGGTATGTAATCCTGGTGGAAGGAGCTATGACACCATGGTGAAAGGACAAATCCCTAGGGATAATGGGTCTATTGAACACAATGGAATCAAGGGGTCTGAGGTCCACAGTAAAACTGTTTTCAATGTCCTATGTAACAAAAGATTAATCATGGCATCCTTTCATTTTAATTTTTAAGTGGCTTGTAGAAACCCAAGAAAATGATTCGTCGTCCATTATTCATATTTCGTTTTCATTCTTATCTTTATCTCTGTGACTCTGTATACATGACATTGAGAATTGCATTTACCCTTCCTTTATGGTACCCTATAAATAAATAGAAAAGCTTATTTCCTAATTATATGATGGTAGCCTATTCAACTACATTTGTCTAATATATTTACTTAAAAACTGATTTACTTTTGCAGTATAATTTGGTCTTATCTTCAAGGCATTGCAAGCCATAATAAAAGAGTTGTCCTTAAAAGGAGAAAGATCACTGGATACTCAATCGTTTCATCCTTTTTAGCTGATTACATTTCTTGGTGTCCTGGTCAAAAAGAAAACACAACTCAATATTTTCCAGAGTCAGCCTTATGGTTACATTAAATGACCTCCAGCTCCATTTAAAAATTTTCTCTGACAGGAAGACCTTTCCCTTGTATCAATTGAATTCTCCCCCCATTCACATTTAGCAATTTATCTACGTTAAACATACTTTTTACTATTAAAGTTAGTAACTTAAAAGTTGAATTAAGTTTTCTTTCCAGAAGCTCATATAATAATTGCCCATCTGAAAAATAATATGGTCTTGTTTTCTTCATTCACATATATTTTGCATATACAATTAATCATCGGTGAAAAATACTAAATTAGATAAGACTAAGTTATAGTGCAAAAGTAAATCAGTTTTTCTACTTTGCTAAATATGAAATGTTAAATTATAATCCTCTTTTTAGAAATAAGGAAATAATTAAGGAGGCTATTACATAAATAGCCTCATATGATTGTGATAATGGAAGCATTTATTCAAGAATAACAATAACTTACATTTATTGGAGTCCTGGAAGTTTAGATCACCCTATAACCCATGTCATTGCATCTTTGCTACGACCCAGGATGACAGACAAGGAACGTGGTATTATCTCTCATTTTACTGAAGGGGAAACTGGAGCTCAGAGAGTTAAAAATCTGTCTGTTTGCAGAGCTAGAACTTGGAAATACATCTTCTAAATTCTCAATTAATATCATGTGCCATAGACATGCTATTAAGCCTGGAGGGGAGCAAGTGAGTTTATGACAGACTCACACATTTTTTTAAAAAAAGCCTGAGTGATAGAGATTCCATCCAGTTCTTCCTTGCCTGGTCCAATAGTTAACCATTTAGCAGGCATTCCCATCATTTATGTATTGTCGATTCATTGTGCCTATATGGTTGCCCTGCAAAGAGATGAAGATATGCTGGTTTGGCATATTTTAGAAAACAAACTTTATATTCTTGAAAGCAACAATTCAATTCTCCGTTAACATTCTCACATCAAGTGAACTAATTCCAGCATGTTGGTCTCCGAGAAGAGGCGGGAGTTGAGAGAGCAAGAACAAATGGGAGCAATGGAGTGAGGGGCACAGAGTTTTTAATTTTCCTCTTTTTTAACTCTTTCTTTAAGCATTTAAAACCTTCTCAGGAAGGCCCTCTGACCTTCTACTGCCTCTATTCTCTCTGCTCCTCTTCATCCATCTTCCTTGATTTTTCTTTCTGTGGATATCAGTATAGCCCTAATTAAATTGATCTGGATACTATTCCTCGTTCTCTCTAGTAAGAAATTTTTTTCTTGCCTTCGACCTATTTTTGTCTGAATATATACTGTTATTATTTATTCATATTTACCTGTTTGTATAACAATTTCTATATTCACTACTTTTTCTTGCATCTTTCCTTCTAGAGTCATTTTCCTTTTTCCTGAAATAGCTTTCACTCTGAGTTTTATTTTTCTTTTATTCCTTTCTGGATGTTCCATTGTTAGTAAACACTCTTAGTTTTGTTTTCCTGGAAATATATTCATTTTACTCTTATTTTTTAAGGAACTTTGGAGATATATAACTTTAGGTTGACAGTTATATTCTGTCAGTATATCAAATAGTAATTTATTTCATTGTCTTCTTGTTCTTTTATTAAAGCCGAGAATTCAGTTGTCCATTAATTGTTGTCATTTGGTAATTTTTAAAAAATCAATTCCTGACTGATTGCAAGTTCTTTTCCTTCTCTTTAGTTTTTTAGTTTCACTTTGGGTACAATTTATTTAAGTGGGGGTAATCATTTTATTTATTCTGCTTGAATTTCTGATTCTGATGATTCAAGATTTTCGTCAATTCTAAAAAATTTTCTCCATTGCCTCTTCAAAAATCACTGCTCCTGAAATCTATGGTTTCTTTGAATTATCTACTTGACATGTGTTAGATGGCTCTCTCCAACTTCTGTGTTTCTTAACTTCTCTTTCATGTTTTCAAATTCTTTATCTCTTTGTGTTCTTTTCTAGATAATACTTTTGGTTTATCTTCCAGTTTAACGATTATCTAAAAAGTTATATCTAATATAATATTAAATCATTAATGACTCGTAAATAAAAATTATTATGCTTTTCATTTCTAGATATTCTGTTTGGTTCTTTTGAGTCATTTATTTCTTACCCATTCTTTGCGTCTATAATTGTTAAACACAATTAATACAATTATTCTAATTTTGATCATTCTAATCTCTGAAGTATTTGAGTATCTTATTTTACTCATTGCTTCTCCAGGCTCTTACTTGTGGGGCCCTTGTTTTGTCATATGTTCTATGATTTGTGTTTGCGAATCATATCCATTATAGCTTTAGCGGAAGGAAAACTGTGAGGCGTATGTTGAAATGTTTCCTCCAAGTAGACTAGTTGCTCCCATCAGAGATACAGAAGTTATCAAGTTAGAACAAGTCCAAATAAATGCTTAGTTTGCGATGTTTGAGATCCAGAGTCAAGAACGCAAGTCCACATGGCGTTTTTCTGTAGTTTCAAATTCTGATATGTTCTCATTCCATTTAGAGTAAAGTTTTGAATATGCAAATGCTTCTGTGCTCTCTCTTCTTTTGCATGGCTTATACAGAAGGTCTCCAAATAGATCATCCCCCTGCCTGGGTTCTAAGATTTCTCTGTCATTCTCCTTGCCCCACCCCAACTGAGATGCCATTAAAACTAAAGTCATCAGTCTTGGGGATCTAAATATAGGCTACGGCATTGCTTGATTTCAGCATTTGAATTTTACTCTGGATTCACATTCTCTTGTTTTGGATCTCTGAGAATTTCTCTTAGTTCATGACCAGTTCAACTTTGCTTTTAAAAACATTTTAAATTACAAGTTTTAGGTGTTTTGCACTGAGAGGTTTTTCAGTCTATCTAATCTTCTTTATTGCTTGAATTAGAAGATGACACAACACTCCCTATGGATATTAATACTGGAAATCCTTTGACATGGCTGTTATAGTTAATCTTCAAAAACGACTGTCCGATGAACCATACTTTCTAGTATTCGCACCTTAGAGAAGTCCCCTTCCATATTGAAACTGAGCTGCCCATGTGTAACCAGTAAAATGCAGCATCCCTACGACATAAGAATCCCTGTAGCAACATCTTCCTTGTTCTCTTGTAATGCTCGCTGTTGGGATATACCTTCTCAGAACCCAGGCACCATGGTGTAAGAAGTCCAAGCCCCAGGGAAAGGCTATGTGGTTGACTACCCCAGCTAAGTTCCCATCCAGTATCCACAACCAATATCAAATACCAATCATGTAAGCAAGTCATCTTGGAAGTCGGAAACGATTAAGCCTTCAAATGAACCAAGCCTTAGCATCCATATAACAGCTTGAGAGATCCCAAACAAGAATGCCCAGATGAACCCACTCGAACTACAAGACCTCGAGAGACAGGAACAAATTATTGTTTCAAACCATAAAATATTTTCGATAGTTTCTTATATGCCATGCATTACCAGAGCTACAGTCAAGTCTTTTTAAATTAGAAGCCATTTTAGCTCTTTGAAGTGACTTGGCAAATATATGTTCTAATATGCTATACTGATATTATTGGGCACTTTAATTTTCAAATCCTTAGAAGGAGAGCACCTAATTCTTGTTTTCATATATGATCTACACACATCAATTAACAATTCTTAAGTATATGACATCACATAAGTAATTAAAATAGACAATATTTACTCTAGGTATTATTTAAATATGAATAACATTTTAAAAACCATAGAAGGTAATCTAGGAGCATATCTTCATAATCTCAATATTAATATTTATATTACAAGACAAAAATCTCAAAACTAAAGGAGAAAAATTAATAAATGTTACATTAAAAATATGAACAAGAAAAGGAAAAGATATTTAGAAAACACACAACTAGCCAAGGATTGCTATAAAATAGTTTTTACACGTAAATAAAGAAAAGCAAACAACCTAACTGAATACTTTTCCAAAGAAATAAACAGGTATTTCTCAGATAAAACACAAATGATCAGTAAGCATATTGAAATGGTATTGAAGCTCATTAGTAATTTGATAAATGCAAATAAAACAAAGAGATGCTTTTTCACATTCTCCAGACTGGCAAAAACTAAGAAGTCTGACAACGCCAAGTGTCAATGAGGATAGAACAAAATTAGAAGTTTTCTACACTATGGTAAGAGTGTAAATTATTACAGCACTGTAGAAAACGACTTAGCATTACCTAATAAAACTGAAGCTGTGCAAACCTTAGGACTCAATAATTCTTCCTCTAAAATATGCACATGTACAGCTGGAGAAATATACAAGAATATTATGAAGCATTATTTATCATAACAACAATAACAACAACAAAAAAAAACCCAAACTGAAAACAACCCAAAAGCCCATCGGCAGTAGAATGGATGAATAAATTGTGGAATTCTCATAGATTGAAGCAATATAGTGTGAAAATGAAAGAATTCTTGCCATGTGCAATGATGTGATATTGACCAAACAAAAGAAAATCAGAGAAGAACATGAACGATCTCATTCAATTTATCTACAGTTTAAAACATGAGAAACTAAACAAATGTGTGTATTAGGATAATAAAGCAAAGCAAGAAAATGATACCAAAATAGTCAGGATTAGAAGTTAACCCAAGACATGAGATAGTGGATTAGTCTTCAGGGGGCTTCAGAGGTGCCGGTGATTTCCTATGTTTTATGCTATATATGGTTTCATAGAAGTTTGTTTTATTATTATTATGTATGTTTTATATATATTCCACATATATTTTTGTAAGTATGTAATATCTCATACACCATTTTCAAAAAGCAATGAACATGTCAATTAGCAGTGGAAGTGATTAGAAGTAGAGCACACAAAAGGGAAATCTGAAAGGTAAATCAAATTCCAATCCAAGAACCAAGTAATGAGAACAGATATAAATACTCCACTTCATGAATTGGTATCATGAAGTTGGAGATGTTTCCATCAGCCTATTTGAGATAGTTTCTACTCCACTTTTTTACATTTAGACCATGTAGTCAAAACCTAAAAACTGTGCACCTGAAACTTATATAATGTCATCAACCAATGTTAACCCAATAAAATTAATTTTAAAAAATTTTTAGAAAGGATTGTGATCTTTATTTTAAAATTTATTTATTTAAAAATTGTTTAACAAGCATTGATTGAGCATTCCTATCTGAAAAGCACTGTGCTAGATGCTGGAGACTAGAGAAAGAACACCACAAAGTCGAATTAGGCGTTATCATTATCTTCACAGGAGGTTATAATGAAAAGGGAGAGACGTATGAAGGCCTGGACCCAAAAAGAGAGGATGAAAGGGATGATGCTGAGTGAAGGTAGCTTCCAAATGGGACTATGGGTGTTGGGATGTCTGCTACTCTAAACACGGCCCCATGGACAGGACAGAGGTGACTTCCCAGGTCTGCTTGGCATATTTTACAGGACATCCAGCTCTTTGCCAACACATGCTATGTGTGCTGTTTGCTCCTTATATGTACTCATGTCCCTGTGGACTCTCATGTGTCCTCAATTGTTAGTCAACACATTTAAAGTTACAACTAATAAATAGCACACTCACTAAAAAGAAATGACCTTTTAAAAAATAACATACTCAAACCGGCAAACTTAGGAAATACAATTTAAAAATCCTATTATTCTAATTTCATGTTTATCATGAAAGCTTTCCAGGATGTGTGTACCTAAGAAACTTATACGATGCACAGCCTACACGGGTGACTTGATAGCCTGATAGTTATATGTTTGTTCTGCTTTGTATGTCAGGCTCCTAAGTATCACAAAGTTAATATGTCACATCCCTGATTAATGACTTCTTTGGGATACTGACAAGATACTGTGAACCTGCCAAGAACCGGAGTTTAGACTCTAAAGATTACATAGGTGAATGCCACATTTTGAGCTCTTGGGTGTCAGTAAACTAATCTCCCCAGATGATATCCTGACCTAGAGCCCCACTTCTATAATATTTATTTTTCTTATCTTAATACATAGATCATAATTCTCCAGAGGACGGAAATGTCTTATATCACTTTGCCTCATCTTCAGAGAAGTACACAGTACTTTGTATATAGTAAATGCCCAATTAATATTTGTCAACTGGTCGATTGGCGGAACTGTCGATTACATATGCACTATCCTGTTGGCATCTACATTATGCTTTAGAACAATAATAACAATGTCATCGGTAAATATAATGAATGGAAGTCCACTTTAACTACCAAGAGCTAGCTTACTTGCAACTGTAAAATTATTGCTATCGGTCAAGTTAAAATAGTTCACTCTTTCAAAATCAGCTCCTTTTCAACCTTATGTGAACCGAGAAGAGATATTTTATAGGAAGGAGGGTCTAAACATTAATTAAATCAACAAAACTTCAAAATCTGAGAATTCTCCAAAATAAATTTTCAGCAAGAGTATCATGATAATGAAGATGATGTCGAAGCAGTTTTTACATCAGTTGCAGAACCGAAGGTAGGAGATTCTAAGACAAGTGATACAGAACAATCAATCCTATTGTTATTTATTATTTTCAATTTTAGAATTGTAGCAAAGGAGGAAAATTTCTAATATATTCAAGTTGTATTACATTTGATTTACCATCCAAATTAATGTTTGCCCACTTGATGTTTATGAAAAGAAATGCTGCATTTCTCACATTAGCCAACAAAGAAGCAATCACTTATATAAATCGTTGCTGGAAATAGAAAATTTTTCAAGTGATGGACACACATGTGGTCTATGAACGTTAAACACTAATAAACAGAAGAGTTCCAATCCTAAAATGATTTTTCTGACTTCTAAGTAATTGAATCCAGAAATACTCTGGACAGACATTCCATCGTCTGCATGGAACTGGAGGAGCAGTGAATTCACAATTTAGATTTCGTAGCCTTGAAGTTGCCTCTCTGCATGCTGAGCATCTTTATTCATTCCGCAAGATGAAGAGAGAAGCAAACTAGATTTCTAAAAATGAAAGGAAATAAATGCAGGGTGACATCAGCTCTTTAGGCATCCTTCTCTGTGGACAATGATGGCCATTGAAAATAGCTGTAAATTCATTAGTACTAGTGCTTGTAGCCGCCTGCACAAATCAACATGCAGGAACTATGCTTCATTTTTCATCGTCCTTTTTAAATTTTTGTCCTCCTGGCAACTTATTTAATCCAACACAGTGAGTTCTATAGTGTGCCTTTTATTTCCAATACAACCATTGCAAAGAGATAAAGGACATGTGGGCCAGTGAGTGGTCATGAAAGCTGAGAGCCATTTATTGACTCTGCAGTGGTAGCTTAGAGATTTTGGATTTAAGAGATAGACTCTCCACCTGATCCCTGAGATATTATGTACACTCCAAGAATGGCAATTGCTAACCATTAATCTCACAAGTCACATGTTTTAACAAATCTGACGATGACCACACATTCTCATGTCAGAGGGCTCTCTCACCCAGAGATCCATTCTAACCTTGGGCCCTACCATGCAAGGAGGGTCTGTTTGAGGCAGGAGACTCTCTCCTAAAATTCACAAGGTGGAATTTTTGAAGATGAATTTGGCTTTATTGTTCTCTGTCAGAGCATCCTAAAGCAACTAAAGATTTAGTAAAACGACTTCTTGTCCTCTCTAATTTACCTTAAACTTCTACTTCTCGGTTGGTGTCTACCATAAATTAATAAGGTCTTTCTTAATCTTTACTTTACCTTTTCAAGCAGAGGAAAGAATGCCCATATTTTAGGAGGACCGTCTCTCTGATAGAAGACCCATAAGAGTTCACAAGGAGACCTGATACAGGATGTTGATATATTAGACATCTTCCAACTCTTTCCCTAAAGAAATTGACTTTGAGACTCTTAATAATGGGCTTTCTATTTATCATTTGTATGTATGTGGATCTCAATATAACGGAAAACAAAGTGCTATTGAGAGAGGCACTTACTGCAATGGAAATATAAACATAGTTATTAAAAAAAATACTTCTGGGTATATAGTAGGTTTTCAGTTACTTAAAAATAACACCAATCATACATATGATGAGAATTAAGTCTATTTACTTAGGTAGTACACATAAAAAGTATGACTTTGTCAGTTAATAACCATGTGGACTTAAGAAAATTGATCAACTTACATGAATGAACTTTAGATTCCTCAGTGGAAAAAATATGGTGATTAAGCATTGTTCTACCCACCACTTCGTGTGGGTATTTTGAAAACTGTAAAACATTATGTATATGTTAGAGGTTTATTAGTGTCAGTAAATAATACCAATGATCGAATGGTACTTATGTTCATAAGAAATGTCTCTATTTGTTTATATTTAGAATTTTTTAAATATGTAGCATCATATTGACCAAATATCGTGCTTTGACCCTTATGAAATTATAGGATGGGTCAGAATCTTCTCATTTCTGTTAAGAGTACAAAATGAGGGTGCCACATGCCTCAATCAGTTGTAATTTAGTGAATTAGAAGCACAGGTGAATTTCACTTCAGGATTCTAGTGCATTGCATGTAAGACCTTTCCAAGCTCCTGAGACTGTATTTACCTGCAAGTGCAATTGTTCAAAAGACAACATCAAAACATGAATTTCAGCAGTCAACAGATGCTAAGAACTGAGATTAAGGACCTAAAACACAAGATATGTGCGCCCTGATGTTCATAGCAGCATCATTCACAGCGGCCAGGACATGGAAGAAACCGGAGTGCCGTACAATAGATGACTGGATAAAGAAGCTGTGGTACATACAGACAATGGAATATTACTCAGCCATAAGAAGAGATGAAATACTGCCCTTTGCAACAACATGGATGGATCTTGAGATTATTATGCCAAGTGAAATAAATCAGACAGAAAAACCTGAGAACCACATGATATCACTCATATGTGGGATATAAATCTAAAAGCAACAAAAAATCATGACAAATAGAGACTCATGGACAGTAGATTAGTGGTTACCAGAGGGAAGGGGAAGAAGGGGGAGGTATATATGGGTACAAGGGGTCAAATATGTGGTGACAGAAGGAGATCTAACTCTGGGTGTTGAACACACAATGCAATATATATGACATACTGTTGAATTGTACATTTGAAACTTACTGGATTTTGTTGTTCAATGTCACCTCAATCATTTTTAATAAAAAAGAACCTAAAACATATCTTCAGCTATGATTTCACATGACTTTTAAGATTATTCCATATAGAAGTATTTTATGTAGCAGTATTATCATCTGTATTTTATATATTACAAAAATGAGGTTCAGTGGGATTAAATGACTTGCCCAAGGTCACATAATTGATCAGTGTTTGAGGTGGAATCTGAATCAAGGATATCGGTTTCATAGTCTCCTACTTGTATTTGCAACTCATGCTATAGACTCCTGAGCCACTGAGCTTAATTTCCTTTCAAATAATCATAGTTCTTAAATTGTTAATTTCCCTAACAAGTAATTTTTGACAAAACTACACATACTTAAGCATATTGTTTTGTTTAAGCAGCACTTCTGGGTGCACTTTAGAAACTATATCCTAATCAGCATCGATACCATTGTGATTATTGTCATTATCACTGAATGTATAGAGATATGATGGTGAACCAAAACAGATGCTGTCTCTGTCCATTACAAAGCTCATTATCTAAGCAATTAAACAGACACATGTATATATGCAATGCCGACAAGCTCTTTCAATCACAGTTGCTGCGTACTAAGGGACTGTGTCATAGGGAGAGTTGATAGAGTTGTGCAGGTCAGGGAAGGCCTTCTTGAGGAAATAACACTTGAGCAGAGAGATTTTTTTTTTTAAGTAAGCTAACGTTAACAAGACAAAACGGGAGGCACGGCATGCTATGGGATTAAGAAATATGGCAAGCATGAGAGATTAAGAATAGACCAATATGGCTAGAGGGGAAGGAATGAGATAAGTAGGGGACGAGATGAAGGATAATGTAGGCATGGGCCAGACCATGTGCAACTTTTAGGTGATGTTAAGTAGTTTTCTTGTTCAACCCAAAGATCAATGGAGAGTCACAGTGTTGATCAGGGAGTGTGACAGAATTAGATTTGGGTTTTTAAACAATCATTCTAACTGCAGTGTAGAGAATGAGGTAGAGGATGATCAGCTGTTGGTCCAGGTAGACTAGTAAGGTAACTATTGATGCAATACAAGCAAGAGACAAAGATACCCCAACTGGGGTTGTAGAGGTTGAAATGGAGAGAGTAGACAGATTTGGAAAATATCAGAGATAGAATCAATAGGGCTTGGTGAAGAACTGAATATGGTGAGTGGTAGAGAGAGAGTCTTAGGGATGATGACTTGGGTTTTGGTTGGCAACAATGAAACAGGCATAGTACAACAGAAACAGGATTTGGAAGAAGTATTAAAAGGTTCGATTTTGACATGTGGAGTTTGAGAAGTATTTGAGACATCCAACAGGAATCGTTTAGGAAGCAGTTGAATGTACAGGCCTGGATAGAAATATGTATTTGTGTGTCATCTGCACAAAAGGATAATGGAAATTATGGATGTACATAATATTGGCTAAGTGAGTGCAGTGTGAGAAGAAGAGAGGGCCTAGAATATAGGCTTTAGGAAATCCAACTTTTATAAGCAAAGTAGAGGAGGATATGCCTACAAAGGGGACAGAAGAAGAGGCAATCCAAGAGTACTATGTCACAGGGTCAAGGACAGAAAGTGCTTCAGGAGACCACAATGGTGGTTGCAAGGGACAGAAGAGAGGGGGAAGTGGGATTATTAATCAATGGATATAAAATTTCAGTGATGCAAGATGAATAAGTTCTAGAGATCCACTGTACAATATCCTGCCTAGAGTTAACAATATTGTACACTTAAATATCCATTGAGAGAGTATATCTCATGTTGTGTTCTTATCACAATAAAATAAAAATAAAACTTTTAGACAAACAGAAAAAAGACCGATGATGTTCAGTGCTGTGGAACTGTCAAGTAAGATGACAACGAAAAAATAACCTCAAGCCTTAGTTATAAGGAATTCATTGGCAGCCTTAGTGAGAGCTATTTCTGTGGATTGACAGAGCTGGAACCCAAATTGAAGAGAGCTGAGAAGTAAAATGAGGAGGCTAGACTAGATCCTCTCTGAAGCCCCTTCCAACTCTAAAATAATAAATGTTATGATTTCATGCTGCTAGCCAGAGTCTTTCAACAAGACTGCTGTCGAAAGAAATGATTTGCAAAGTCTGTATTAATTTAAGCAGTATTACAACCTCAAACAAATTTGAGACCAATCGTTTTCTTCTACTTTTACATATGTATTTTTTTTTCTTTTGGAAAGAATCTTGAGCATAAAAAATCTTGTATGATTTTCCATAGCACCAATTGAAGAAATATATTTCTAGGAATTGATTTTACTTTGTGGGTCAGGACTGCAGGGATAAAATCAGGTCCAGAGTTTCCATGTGTATGAATCTGGAAGTGAACAGATGCGAAGTTGCAGGCCAGGGATGTCTTACACTACACTACACTACACTCTCTTCCTTTTAAATTGAATCACTCTTTCTGGGCTTTGAAAGTTAAGAGAACATATCCAAAGAATTGATTTTGTATGTAAGCAGAATGCTTGGGCACTGCTGCTTGTCATTAAAGAGAAGTTCCTATATTCTCACCGTCTTGGTGGGGCAGAAATCCGATAAAAGGGCGTACAGACTATTGCTACTCAAAGTGTGATCAGTGGATTAGCAGCATCAGTCTCAGCTATGAACTTCTTAGAAATGCAGACTCTCAAGTACCACCTCAGACCTACTAGATGCATTTCGATAAGATTCTCAGGTGATTTATATTAACATTAAAAGGTGAAAAGAACTTAATCTTTTTCTCAGAAAAAAAATTTTTTCTACTATTTAAAAACATAGAATTCTTTGTTACTCTGCCATGATATTTAAACTGACCCAAGGGCAGATTCATCATTTATGGACTAAAAGTTAATCATATTATTTGCTTTAAAATGAAGACCTACAGTGGAGTGCCAAGGGGACTAACAAGGTATATTTTACAAACAAAAATCCTGGTCGAACATGCATTTTTATTTCCCTTTACCAGAAGCTACTAATTACTTGCATTGAACTATTTACCTTTCTTCTTTTATTCTGACTAATATTTATAAATTTAGTTAGAAATAGCAAGGTTACCTGTCATGCTTTTGTACAGGATTTATAAACTTTCACTATTTTCTATCTCTTTAGTCAATTTAGGAAAAGAACACCCACATTTATTACATGATCTTCTCTGGCGATCAACATCTAGAATGGGCAGAAGAAACTCAACCCGCAGTCTTACCCTTTCTTGCTCCATTTTTTAGTGAGAGCCCTACTCTAACCTTTAACCAGGGCAGGAAAAGATTGCTACTGCCCCCTTCTGGCCCATTGTATTTTTCTTCCTTTACAAATCTGCGCCTTGAAGAGGATGCCCAGGGATTTTGAGCCACTGAAGAAAGCTCAGCGGAAGGGGCTTTCCCTAGTAGAGAGGCAGAGAGATCCTCTGGGAACACGAGGCTAAAATCAAACGAAAACACTCAAGGGGTGAGGAAGGCATAAAAGGCTCCTAAATTAATTTATCGATACTCATGATTCTTTTCCCACACACGGGCTTCTCTATGCCACGGAAATGCCCCCTCCTCTTCCGCACAGGACTCCCCCTTTTGCCTCCAGGTCTCACTCCCTTGTTATAATTTCAGTACTCCAGATTCTGTGTTCTGCTTCCCCCAATTTCCTTTTCCCACGCCTAGACTTATATTCTCTTCTCTTTTCCGGTTCAAACTCCCGTCCCGCCCACCCACTGACAGACTTGCATTTCCAGAAGCTCAGACCCTAGACTCCTTCACCCTCTCCATCTACTCTGACCTCTGCTCTTCCCTGGTTTTATCGCACCCACTTCGGCACCCCTGTGCTGAACGGCCAGTCAACTCTTTGCCTTTGAATGGCAGGCAGGTCCCTTCTTGAATGCGTCTCCTCGACCCCCGCCCCAAGCGACTGAAAAAGGAAACATGCGCACTTCAGAGCTAGGAGCTGTCCGAGTGCTGAAATTTATAGGCTGGGTAAGATCACGTCTCCGTCTCTTTCTGTAGCCCTCGTTCCAGCACTGGATCGCAGCATTTCTGCCCTCTTCTCCCTACCCACTCCAGCGCGCTGAGTCCTTTCTTGTCCCTCGTTTAAAACTTCTTTTAAAAAAAAACATTCTTTTTTTTTTTTTAGATAAAAGAGATTTGCTAAACAGAAAGGACTTAAAACAAAAGCCACAGCAACCCGACTTCCAGCATGGCATTGTCACCAGTCCCCTTTGCATGGTGATGCGATTAAGGTAGCAGCATTTTTATTATTCGGGAAAAGCACCTAGGGGATCCATCAGTTCTTAGGCTTTGTCTTTCCTGGGTTAACTGATGGTCCTGAGCCCCGGTTTGACCTGACCACGATGCCTAGAACTGGCACTTTTTGTTTTTTCTCAGCAAACTGTACAAACCCAAATCTCTTTTTGATTTTCAAGGAAACTAGATTCCTGCCAGATTTTGAATTTGGACAATAGATAGATACTTTGTCCTAGCTTCTTTCTGGAATCATTTTGGGGATATTTTCCACAAGCATCACAGAAACAGGAATGAACCGGCAGCTAGTGAACATTTTGACAGCCTTGTTTGCATTTTTCTTAGAGACCAGCCACTTCAGGTAGGTGAAAAGACTTTGCATGCTGATATTTTCCCCATGAAAACTGTTTGAAAGCGAATGTGTCGTGCAATTTTTATCTATTTTCTATGCTCTGGACCATATTATTTTAATTTTATGGAGGAGAGTTAGATTTCTTTTGTTCTTTTAAAAAGCTTAATTATGGTGGGAGGGTGGTACATTTTCACAAAGGCAAGTTTTATGATGCATAACCCAACTCTGCATTTCAACACATTTTCACAGCCAATGTAATATTAAAGTAGTCTGATGAGTTGAATGCTCTTCACATTTCTATATAATGGTGACTTTTTTTTTTTTTTTTGCTTTCAAATTCTTCTGCAAGTCATTTAAAGGGATTATTGGATACATTGCTTTTCATATGGTGGAAGTGAATGGATTAATTTGCCAAGATCATGCTTATTTTATAAAAGATATAAAAGAGTCCTAATTCTTAGCTAACTTGGGACACCAATTGTATTTAAACAACTAGGTGCATACTATGAGGACTATAATTTGGGCAATTTCTTGAAATATCGGAAACATTTAAAATCTCCTTTTGCCACTATATTCTACTGTTCAGTATATTTGGAACTTAACTGCATATCAAAATGTAATTAATATGACATCTTTGTATTTATGTATGCATGAGAAATGGACTATGCATAATTAAAATAAGTGAGAAATCATTATTTATATGCTTGCATTTTCTACCTAATTTACAAATTGCCAAATCAATTGCTACTTCAAAATATCAGATTACCAGTATGTGGAAAAGCCATCATAATAGAATAAGTTCTAAGACAAGATAGAGATAGGAGATGTTCATATAACAAAGTAAAGGACTCTTCATTTAATTTTAACCAAATTTTATGGTATTTTTTTCACAGAACCAAGAGAAATGGAACATATAGCAGCAATGCTATGAGTACTGGAAAAACTCACTATGTTCCTTTCAGGTTCACACCTTCTACTATGATTAAGAAAAGCTGTAGGCTGGGTTTTATTAGAATCATCATCATCATCATCATCATCATCATCATCATCATCTTCACCACCACCACCACCATCATAACTAAATAGCACTTCATTATTCAGATGATTCTGCATATGGGAATGTGAGTATTACTAGATGATTTGATCAATTTTTAAGTCCTACCAAATGTTTACACCATCATTGTACTTACATTTAGTACTACTTCTTTGAAAAACTGGAAGGAATGTGGTATTTTCTTAGTTATAGAATTAACAAGATAATTGCTAAACTATTGAAAAGAAAGCTTGTAAAATATATACTTTAGAAAAGAAATCAACAGTAACCACTATGTACTGTGAACAAATTCATTTTCACTACAAACTAAATATGCTCTTTTTATAAGCCCTTTAAGGAAAATAAGAACCTAAAAAATGTTCCAATCAATATTTAGTGTTTTTGATAATGAGAAAGATAAAATAATTGAGAAGTTCTTTTCCATGACTACTTTGAGTCAACTATTCAAATGCTAATCTGTAGATCACAACTGATAAAATAATAGAAGTACGGACATGCTCATTGTCGACCTATTTTAGAATGAAGTTAAATTTCCAAGTGTAGATTTTCTTTTAGACAACACATTGGAAAGTATTTATAGTTGATAGCTGGAATAAAATCTAGTGGGTGAGAAAGGAAGTAATGGGATAATTCATGTTTACTTTGTTCTGCCCATCTTACTAAATATTTCTTATAAGAAGTAGAGGACTTATATTAAAGGCTCAAATGCTGGAAGAATTTTTTTTTAATTCATGGGGAAATGGTTTTAAGGCAATCACATAAATTTTAGAAATTATCATCTTCATTTCTCTGATGACTCTAGAAATAGCTTTAACTATAAATCCATAAAATCTACAATCTAAAACTATGCATGTTGTATCATCTTAAACACCTTATGTATGGCTCAAGTTCAAAAACTTAAGAGATATGACAGGATTTACACCTCTCATCATTTAAAGTTAACTCTAGACCATGTATAATTTCAGAAGTTGGCCAAAGAGTTTGTAATTTTCATTTTCTTCTTGCTAACATGTCAAATATATTTATAAAACATGATGTCAAACATTCTGTGAGCATTAGTTCTCCGGCAATTAGAATTGTTGCTAAAACAGTTAATGATGTGTTTAGGTCAGCTTTCTGCAAAGACCATGACTCCAGGTCTGGAAAACAACCTTCGCAGACCCTATCGCCTTCAGATTTCTTGGACAAATTAATGGGAAGGACATCAGGATATGATGCAAGGATTAGGCCAAATTTCAAAGGTAGGTTTCAATTAAACTTATGTTAAGTTTATGTTAAGTGGGAAATCTTCTAGACATTTAAATACTTAAAAAAAAAGTTTTCAGGGCTTTTTATTATAAAATGGAAACAAGTATAGTATTCATTTCATTTTGGCATTCTTTTGAATTAATCAATTTAACAGCCTAAATTTTACATGTTGCTTGCCACTTCTAGAAACTTACCTCATTTGTGTTCTATTCCACAAAAAAAAAAAAAACTAATGTCAGATATTACTGTCACATTCCCTATTTTACCTTAAGTGAGAGCGTGATTGGAAATGAGTCCAAGAAAAAATGATGGGCTTCACTTGTATGAATGTCTACTAGGACTCATAGTAAGATTCAATGATTATACTAAAATGGTTTGGGTTTAGAATACCTACTCACAAAGTGAAGATTAAATCTCAGTATAAAACATGCCATTTTACACACTTTCGGGTTTCTCTCATTTTAAAATATTGTGAAAAGAGGCTCTAATAATACCTCAGAAATTTTTGGTTTCCTGTTTAAATATTCTAATTGTTTATTTAAAGTTATTTATCTGAAATTAACAACAAATTAAGATAACAGAATTGAAAAGTGCTAATGTCAAAGATGGTGAATACTTTCTTTGTTCAATTAGAGACAAAACAAAAATTTGGTGTTTTTGTTTGCTTAACATTACAAAAATGTTATTAATAGTCTGTAGAAATTAATTTTTAACCATTTGGTTTATTTCTATTCTGAATCAGAAAAATATCATAACAAGAACCAATTATTAATAATTGAATTATTTTAATGTTTTAATTTTTAAATACATATTTTAAATGACAACTGCATTTTATCTTATAATTTGATATAATGCATTGTGAAGTGTTTATAATATTTTATAAGGAGAGAAACCTATAATATTCTAAATGTTATGTCATAATTCATGCATCGCTTTGGTTTTGCTTATTAGCAATTTAATTGGATTGCTTTCCTTGAATTTTTATTAATTTTTATTATTGGCAAATATGAGCATGAAAACTAAATTCTAAATTGATTTCTTTTTTAAGTGCTACACCTCTGAATATACCCAGCTAAGGGCACATTTTATAAATAAATACGTTGGAATTTTGGCAAAACAAGTATTTTTTTTTTTTTATTTATAGGGATTTCCAGAGAGACTAAAGAACTAAGTTCAAAGCTCAGTTTTCCTGAAAACAATTTTCATGTTCATCCCATTTCATATTAATTTTGTGAGTATTGTTTTGGAAGTCAATATTTGAAATAAAATCCTATGAGTAACAAGTCGAGAATCAGCTTTCAATGAGACTGCTCACTCATTCATACATTTATTCACTTAGTCACTCAATAACTCTGGAGTCTGAACTATATGCAAAATATTAACTACTGCATGCTTTGAGCAGTTGAAAGATGAAACAGGTTTGAGTGCTACCATCAAAACTTTCAGTGTGGAGAATAGATGTTATGTGAATACTTATAAAATATTATAACATAACATATATATTATTAGATGGAAATAGTTAAGTAGTTAATAGTTAAGTAACATTAGAAAGTACAGATAAAATACTACAGGATTCCAACAAATAGAAGGAAGGTTTTCCATTAAGCTATTTATGGAAAGCGTCATAGAGAAGGTCCAGAGATAGAAAATGTTTCAAGTTTATGAGCATCTTGTTTAATAGAAGCTATTATTTTCTAGACATAATTTTTCAAAAGGATATGAAACTGCAAAGAGTAATAAAACATCCACGTTGTCATTGCTACTTTTAGTGACCACACAGAATAATTATTTCCATACACGGCTTTTTTTTCTGGTTCTTCTCGGGATGCTGCCCTTTGGGAATGACATTTCTCACAATTCCAAAGGATACATAAATGAGAATATTAAGTATAGTAAAGCATGGCCATGTTTTTGAGATCAATCCACTACTTAAAAAAGCTGAGCACAGGATGTTTTAAAGACTTATAAAAAGGGAATGGGGTGGATGTCACTTAACACTCTAACATTAATGGACTTCCCTGAGTTTTGTCTCCCTTTCCCTTTACCACTCCACTTTAATGAACCCTGATATTTTTATACATTTTTTTTTTTTGCACAGACCATTTACATCAGACCAATTACCTAATAGCTCCCACAATTCTCTTTACTCTGAGTATCTTGGTTTTTCCTGGATGTAAAACCTGTCCCATTATTTTAGACTAAAACGATTTTCCCTTCTTGGTGTTCCCATGAAAACTTATATGTCTAATATGGTTCTTCTACATATTTATGTTTTATCAACCCAACCCCA
>NW_011888862.1:3703945-3720114 GCF_000151845.1 Pteropus vampyrus
AATGTATCAAGGAGAAATTTTATGTAGTAGGTGGAAATGAAGGGTGGTTAGGAACTGTGATTATATCTGGAAGAGTAACAGGTTTCCTGTAAATACCAAAAAGCAAACTGCCTATGATAATGATAAATACGATGACAATGATGATAATGATGTTGAAAATGATAATAATAGTGGTTAATAAGAAGGGCAAGTTTTGACCACAGGAATAAAAGAGCCAAATATGGGCTGTTGAGGTGAAAGAAATGGCTTTTCTAGAAGTCTTACTAAATATTAGCCCATTTCTCTGTTTCCTTGCTGCCGAATATTGGCAAGGGAAAAAGAAATGCATATGCATAATTTTTCTTATTGGAAGGCATTTTTCCTGCGTACTTTCAAGTCAGTAAAATATTTCATGTCTATTCCACGTCCCCGATAGACTCTGAAAGATGTCATAATGGGCATATGTACAAGAAGGAAGATGGATGTAAGCTAGAAAAGGGAACCAGAAATGATTCAGAGTTAGGTCTGTAATTGAGAGCCATTCTTAGAAACTACAGGAAAAAAAATAGCTTTTCTGATGTGCTGAAGCACAAATGTATAAACAAAGTCGTGAGTCAGAGTTGCCAACTGCATTCCATCTATAAAATCCACAGAGACCTGGGTCAGATCTTGTCAAAACATAAATTTTCAAACTCTTCAGTTCAGAGGAAAACACAAGTTATGTCCATTCACAAGTACCTGGGTTTGAAACTGCGGTAAATGCTGATTCTATGCCAACAGAGGAGTCTCTTTCCCCACTTGGGTGTTTTGTCTCATTGTCAGTTGATTTATCATGGTGTTACTCCATCATTCTATCGGATATTCCTTTGTCAGTATTATTGTATCTTGAAAGTGCCACTTTAAACATTAGGCTTTTAAAGAAGCCAAATGAAATGTTCAAACCTGGGCAAAATGCATTAGTTCTAATTCTCTCTTTGAAACAGAGCCTTTATCTATCGTAATGAAATTTTCTTTGAACATAAAATTAACTTAGAGTTATAGCCTAAGTTTCATCCCAATGTGAATAAATACATTTCAACATAACATTCATTTGGGGATAGGATCTGGAATAATGCCAGAAGATAATTATTCACTCCACTTCTTTGTGCATGCCGTGCACACTAATTTTTTTCCATGTCTGGAGACCTAAATTTGAAAGTGTGATATGTGACATTAAAACCTACATTTGCATGCAATATGGCTTCCTTCATTTTCTAAGGAGTTATCAGCTCAAGAGGTGTTTCAGATTACAGTAGAAATAGATTCACTTTCAAAAAACTAAGGGTCTTCAAGTTTCTCCCCTTGGAAATCCTCTTGTCTGTAGCCCATGGAGCTCAAGCTCAAATGGTGTGCTTGCCAGTCCCTGTAGGGGGTGGCTTGAGCACGAATGTCCAGCAAGAACATTTGGAAAGGGTGATTTTCTCAGTTAATGATAATGCAGCCCCAGCGGGATCACTTCTTTAATCACCCTGGTGGATGTGGGCATCAGATATTACTATAAATCCTGAGAAAAACAGTAGAATGCTTGCAAGTATCAGAAGTATCTGACCTGAGTACAGAAAGTAGCAGAAGCCCTCAGGCACATGAAAGGGTACAGCCATTTTAGAACAAGACAATGGGAGATAGAAGAGGAAAAGAGGTTATTGAAAGGAAAGGCCCAGGGGTAACAAAGGGAAATTTGTATGTGACAGTTTTGTTCATGGATGATATTGAGGAAGATTTTTAAACACCCTAAATCCGCCACGTCACAATTTATTTTGGCTTTCGTGTGCTGTATGGACACAAATGAGTACAGTCGTATGTGCTAGGCTACTACTATGGGCCTACAAGGTATTTATCAAGAATTTGAGGTGACATCAAGAAGGAGGCATCTACAGCATTCTAACATACCCTGTAAGTTAGGTCACCTTACTGGAATATGTCTTCCATTCTATGGTGACAGGGTAGTATAGCGGAAGGAGCCCTGAACTTCGATTCAGAAAACCTAGGTTCACGTCCTTGTTCAGCTCTCTATGCCTCAGGTTTTCTTCTGCCTTTGTCACCTCACTTGGGTTGTTCTGAGCATCAGATGAGATCACACATCTGAATGATTCGTTTTCAACTGAGAAGATTACAAATAATTTGAATTATTATGAGTTCCCCACTTCTCTTTTATAACTGACACTGACTATGTATTATCAAAGCTGACCCTTCATGGCGACCGGGTCCTTACAGTGGCTTGATTTTTTTTAATGGAAAAAAAAAGTCAAAGACGTTTTAGCATCTTAGAGTAACCAGAGCATAGATGCCATGTGTCACAGCTGGTTCTTCTTTTATTAGTTCAGTGAGAAGATTTCCAACCTGAAAGGGCTATTTCTATTCCTAAATATGAAAGAAAGAGGAAGCCATTTGTGGGAAAGAATTTTCTTTATCCATTTAAATCCTATCACTGATTAATGTCTTGCATTCTTTTTACATGAAATAAGTAAAAGACATAGAATCAATTATACTTGGTCCTAAAAGGGACCCTAAATTTAACTAAAGATATATGATTGTCATTTCTGATGTATTTTCTTGTCTGATTACTGCAGTTGCAAGGGTCACTGTGCGAAAATGCTGAACTGATTTCCTGTTTTAGAATAAGTATTTTTAAAAGAACATTTGGTCTCTACAAACATGGCAGGTTAAGAGCACTGGAGATGGAAGCCTGTAATTTGGTTTTTGAGAATGTACTGCATTGCTGCTTTGTTGATTTGGGGTGACTTCATAGCTTTCATTTTCAATATTGAAAGAGCCTAAACATTTTATCCCAAATTCTATAGTGCTTGCTGTTCCTCCCCATCCTGAAATACAATTCAGCTCATGCAGCTGATAATCTGAGACTTAATTTTTTTAAAAAGATAATGGCATAGATTTCAAGGTATCGCAGTACTTAATGACTGGGCATTATAATGTGTCCAGTTGGGGCGATCGGTTTTAGAATGACAGAAAAATAGTCATTAGTTTGTTCTTGGTGGTACTGGATATTTTTCTTGGTGTGTTAGATCAGTCCCATTAGGAATAGGGTCTTAAGAATGAAAATAGAGTTGATCAAGCCTTATAACAACAAGGTCATCAGAAGCAGTCTGGGTTCTCCTTGGACTAAACACCCAAGAGTCTGTCTTAACCATGGCATGCAGCATCTGTGCATTGACTTATTTCTTCAGAGGGCTACTCTGAAGACTTATGACTGATTGCAGATACTTTCATCCATGTGAAATCAACCAAAGGAAAGACACGAGCAGAAGGAATAGTTCTCTAAGTGGTATTCTTAAATGTGCAAGGTGTTTAAGAATTAAGTCACTAGGTCACCCTCTTGGAGTCCAGTCTGGCTAGCCAACTAAGTGTGGTCAGGAGGCAAGTACCAGAGGAAATCTGGGCGCCCTCTGACTCAGGCCCAGGGTTGGACACTCACCGTTCCCTCATGAACATGAGTGCACCAGATGGTGGCTCTGTTTTATTAACACATTCATCCAAGGAGGCAAAAGAAAATCTTGAATTGAGTCAAAATATGGAAAGTCAATAGGCAATTATTACAAAAGTGATAACAAGACTGGATAAGTCTTGTTTTCTATTTCTTCTTTTTTTCTGATGGGAAGGGGGTCATATTTTCTTGAGAAAAATAAGCTACATTTGCCCATGCATTATCAAAGCAATGGAATAAATTTGTGACAAAGGAGCACATATGTGGGTAGAAAAACTACAGGTAAAGGCTTTACATTTTTATATTTGAGTCTAAACACACAGGTCATTTGTTTGTTTATTCCTTTATAAATAATTAGTAAACAATTACTACATGCCGAGCACCATGTTACTTGCTAAGTATATAGTGGTAAACAGAAACTTAAGCTTTTAAATGTCAGTTCTCACTTCAGTAAAAACAGAAATAGAATCTGTAAGATGAATGCTGTATCATCTAGGATCCTTGAAGGTAAAAAACAGCAGACTCCAGTGGGGTGTGAGAGGGATGGAAAGCCACTCTCTGGAGGGAGAGTGTAGTCCCACTCTGGGACTATCAACAGTAGACCTGAAGAAGCGAAGGATAGAGTGGCTACCAGAACCAAGAGAAGGTGGCTATACAGAAAAGCCATCTAATGAGATCTGTGGAGCAGTATAGTCAATCTGTGCTGTCCTAGCAGGGAAGAAGCTAGGGAATAAATAGCCTGACTTCACTGTCCTCCCGCTTTCCATTTTCTTGTGGGAGCCTCTCATTCACCAAATCCACCTAGAAGTCAGAGGGGAAGGCAGAGGGCAAACTCAATCATGTAAACCCAGAAGGTCCGCTTCCTCAGGTACGTGAAGAACAGAAAGGAGAAGAGAGTATCTCTGGAGGGAAATGGAAGATAATCGGCACAAACGTGACTTATGAGCAAAGCCCCTGCTCAACCTTCAGGTGCTCAATCAGACATCTCCAAAACTGACGATCGGTTTCAGAAGTCTCCCTTCATCAGTCTTGGGAAAGAATGGAAGTGGGAAAGGGATATCATTTGGATATATTATCCCAATAGATAGATGACATGTCTAAAAACAGAGAGGAGAGAGGAAGATAATGTAAAATGATAATTGTGTCTCCTAAACAGACAAGTGGAACAGGCACAACAAATGAACTGGTGAGAGAGAGAGAGAGAGAGAACACAATAGAATGATCTTTCTATGGAGTATATGAAAACAGTTAATGTAGTTTCCTATCTGATTTCATATGCTTATACACTTGCTAATATTGCCATGCTTCCCCACAGTAATCCCCTGCAGGCTCTCCACACTGGGATGTGTTGTGGGCTTAGCTTTGAGCACAAGACAATGCCAAGTCCTTTTGGAGCAGCATGTCTGAGACACATTCTTTCCCTCCGTGCCTTTCTGTTCTACACAGGGCTGAAGCAGTGTCAGGAGAAGAAGCGATCAGGTGGAGGGTTAGAAGAGAGTGAAGATCTGAGCAGAGGAGTGTGCGGTTCAAGGAAGTGCCAAGTCTGAGGAACAGTTGCTTGTTTCCACTCTTGGCTAGTTTGATTACGGCACCTGAAATATAGCTACTTACACATGGCAATTCTGCTACTTTTGGAAAATTTCAGAACCACTTTATCACAATAGTTTTAATTTCATTTTTAAAACCCAAGGTACAGGAAGATAATATAATTTATTTTCTTCTGATTTATTTACATTTAAGTACTTCGAGGTGCTGATTTCTAAGAACTACTTCATTTCCTATAAGGCAGTTGAGATTCCTTTTATCAGGCTTTCTCTTAGAAAAAGCATTCTTTGCCCCAAAAGAGAATCTATACAGAAAGCAAACGGTCTGTTTATTTAGCTTTGAACCTTGAAATCTCTGAAAGTGAATGATACACACACTTAGCAAGCCATGCTGTAACAATGAAAGCTGGATGATATGATTCAGGATAATTTGTAAATATACTGTGCAAGATTCACAATGGATTTCTTATATTCTACTTTTTCCTTTGAATTAACTCTGGCTTTAGTACTCGACCACTGTATAGAGTATGCCAAATCAAAGGACTTAGGATTTAATACTAAACCAAATGAGCAACCCACTAGATGTTTCTTAAACCAGTTTTCAAAAGACCTGCTTCATAGCAAACTGAGAGTCCTGTTAAAAAGGCACATATTGGGCATAGAAAAAAATGGCATAGATGATAGAGGCTCTGTTCATCCCTCTGGCGACCAAATCAAAGTTGTGATGGAAACAAGGAGCAGCAGCAAGGAAAAATCGCCTGGGATCTAGATAAACAAGCCATACAACTAGGGAGAAATCTAAGAAATTACCCTGCAACGGCAGAAGGTAGGACGGGGCGAGAACACGGGACTGTCCAGTGCCCAGCAGCTGAGACGGAGGCTGCAGCTGCAGATGCCTCTTAAAGGGGCTATGTCCACGAACGGACTTCGGTGGTGATGGACCTGCTCACTCTGAGCACCAGTGCCGATTCAGCTATGCAGGGAGCATCAGGGAGTTACAGGGAGACATGGTCGTAGTGAGGGCCGAGGTGAGACTAACTGTGTACAGAAGTGCCGGCGGTATCCATTGTTCCCTGTTGAGCCCTCCTCGCTCCCAGTGCACAGACTCAGCGCCACCATAGCTGTGACATCATCAAACTGGATAACAGAGGTGGCTCCACCCAGAAGATTCCCTAAAACTCTGCCTCCCCTAACTCGCAGCCCCACCCAAGCCACATCCAGGTGTATCTTCAGCGAGTCAGGTGCTCCTTGCTGGGCAGTACCAAGACCCACACTGGAGGCAGCTGGCCTTGGTTTCTGGCATGGCCTCTTGAGGCAATTATAAGCACAGCCTCTGTGGATTGCTTGCTGAATCTTAACAGGTAGCCCCAGAGGGGCACAGGCTGGGGCTAAACTTGGCCTGCAGCTGAACCCCTCTCAGGACTGTGCCACTGGACACCCACTACACAAAGCAGCGCTAATAAGACTGAGAGACTTAGAAGCTTTGCTTAGTACAGAGAAACAGACATGGAATGGCAGCCAAAATGGGAAGACAAAGAAGCAGATGCGATATGAGAAGAGAACAGAGATCCAGGAATAATGGATCAGAGATGCAGAGTTCAAAACACTGGTTATAAAGATGCTCAATAAACTTAGGGAAAGCAAAGATGAATTCAGTGAGAACTTTAACAAAGAGATAAACATAAAAATGGAAATGGAAATTATAAAAGGGAACCAGTCAGAAATAAAGAACACATTATCTGAGAAGTATATTAAATGGAATAAATAAAATGAATAAGAAGAGGATCAAATGACCTAGATAGAGGATGGGAAAGCCAAGAACACTCAATCAGAATGGCAAGAAAAAAGAAGCCAAGACTATAATAATAATTTAAGGAGCCTATGGGACACTATTAAAGGTAAAAATATCTATGTCATAAGGGTACCTGAAGGAAAACAAAATGTTGAAGAGCTATTTGAAGAAATAATAATGGAAAACTTCCCTAGCCTGGTGAAGGAAACAGACATTCAACCCCAGGAAGCTCAAAAAGTCCCCAAAACCAGGAATCCAAAGAGGCCCACGCCAAGACACAACACAATGAAAATGCTAAAGATTAAATACAAAGAGAGAATCTGAAAAGCAGCAAGAGAAAAGCAGTTAGTTACCTACAACAGAGCACTCGTAAGAGTGTCAGCGGATTTCTCAAAAAAAAAAACAAAAAAAACAAAAAACTATGCAGGACAGAAGGGCTTGGCAAAACATATTCGACAGGATGAAGACCCGGGATCTGCAACCAAGGATACTTTATCCAGCAAAGATATCATTTAGAGTTGAAGGACAGATAAAGAGCTTCCCAGATAAAAATAAGCTAAAGGAATTTATCACCGCCAAGCCAGTATTACAAGAAATATTGGAGGGATTTATTTAAGAAGAAAAAACATGTATCAAAAATAGGAATAAAGAATGGTAACAACTACATTCCTATCAACAAGTACCTCAGATGGAAAAGAATTAAGTGCTCCAACCAAAAGATAGAGTGGATGAATGCATAAGAAAACAAAACCCCTACATATGCTGCCTACAAGAGACTCACTTCAGATTAAAAGACACACAGAGACTAAAAGGAATGAGATGGAAAAAGATATTGCATTGATGGACCTAGAGGGTATTGCACTAAATGAAATGGGTCAGAGAGAGAAAGACTAATTTCGCATGATTTCATGTACATGTGGAATCGAAAGAACAAAATCAACAACAACAACAAAAGTGGAAATAAACTCACAGATATAGAGAATATTTAGAGAGATACCAGATAAGGGGGAGTTGGGAGGACAAAAAAAGGCAAAGGGATTAAGAGGTACAACTGGGTAGTTGCAGAATAGACATGGAAATGTAGAGTGTAGCATGGGGAAAATGGTTAATAATGTTGTAATAAATATGTAAGGGGGAAGAGAGGTACTGGATTTAGTGGGGTGATCACTTTGTGAGTTATGTGGATCTCTGATCACTATGGTATTCAGCTGAAACTAGTATATTACTGTATGCCAACTATAATTGAAAAAAACTCATTGAATTGCACAATGTAAATACAAGCAACTAATTGTCTATTATATTTCGATAAAGACAAAAAAAAAAAAAGGCATATGTCTGGGCCCCACACTTCTCTAGCTCTCCATTTCCAGAAGGGCTAAATGATGGGATCTTGAAATAGTCACTTTAACAAATTCATTACTCCCTGCAGTTTCAGAACTACAGGGCTAGAATGAGAAAATGTTGCCACTGTATTTGAAAGATAGTACCTTCTTTATAGTATTTGCCCCAAGATCCAGTTGCCTTACCAAACAAAGGAGAAAAAATCCACATGAGATAAATAAATCGAAACTGAAACTGATGAGACCTGGTTTTAACTCCAGTTTACCAGCTGTGACCTGGAACATGAAACCTCCCCTCTCTGGGATTCATTCTTCTGTCTCCAAAATAAAGAACTTGGACCAATATGTCTATGTCACTTCCAACTTTGATAGTCCCTGTCTTTATCATCTAAATGAATATATTTGGGTATGCCCTTTTGTAAATTACTGATTCACCCACAGAAGAATCTGAATGCATCCAATCTTCCTAGATAATTGGTCTCTCCTCTGAGAGATTCTTAATTCTGTCCAGAATTTTTTTGCAGTTGCTCATAATTTATTTCTACTGCCAGTATGTCAAGGATGATCATTATTCTCCGGGAAGAATTTGGAAACTTATGAGGGGATGACTAAAGAAATAGGCCATTTACAATTTTTGCCCTGCTTCTGGTCTTGGGGTAGCAAATTCAAGTTCAGACCCTGTCTGGGAAAAGTAGCTACCATGTATTTTTAGTTTAGCATCTGGCTAAAGATGGTTCTCAGAACACCACTCCCATGAAATGTTCTCAGATATAAGGTTTAAAATGTAAGATAAGAATGGGAAATTCTGCAAAACATCCTCTGAGAGAGTCCCAATGCTCATTAGCATATTAAAAGATTTACGGAAAACTTGCAGTAAAAATACACAGATAAATAAATATTTTAAAACCTCTTTTACAGAAGTGCTTATCCTGTACTTATTTGATCATAGATTCTTTAAATGAGCAACATTCTGAGGAACTGGTGTTTTATGGAATACACTTTGGAAAATGTGGTCTTGATAAAATACGTAAATCTAAAAAAAAAATTTTGCCATTAAAATACATGATGATGGTGGGAGCCTAAATATACATAAAATATGATCATCTGCTAGAAAGATAATATTCTTAAGAGAAGGCCTCTGCATTTAATAAATGAGGCTTTCATGTTGATACGTGGTCAGCATTAGCATTCCAATGCCAAAAGAGAATAACTCTATAAGTTAGATTATTATTGCAAGCTATTTACCTCCTGCTTTATTTACATGAACAAATAAGCAAAGAGTGGTGCTTTATAAAAACAAACATTGAAGACAAAAGAAAATACATTAGTCAATACAGCAAAATACTTTGATCTGATAATCACCTTCTGTTTTAGTCTTTATGATTCTTGAAAGTTGAGTGATAAATATACATTTAAACAAGTGACCTTTAACCTTGAACTAAAGAAATTTCTTCACCAGAACATGACAAAGTCTCATGCCTGTATGAAGAATTTCCTTTTAGATTGCTATCTTCTCTTTCAGACAGTTTTCCAAGATGGATAAACTTTGTGGTTGTGCAATTTCCATTCAAATGTTTGTTAAAAACATTTCCTGTCACTTACTTCCTTGAAATGAAATTTTTAAAATTTGAATCCGTACTCTAAAAACCTCTCATTTAAAAATTAAAATTATGCAATATTTGTCTTAAATAACTTGTGTAGATTTAAAATTAAGGTCTTTATTTATTAGTATTAAAATATAGTCCAAGTTGGTCCGCTCAAAGTTGATCATAGTTCATATACTTAGATATATTAATTCCCAGAAAAAAACTACTGAAAATTGTTTTCAACGGATGGATGCAGAAAGAAAAATATCTTTGGAATACCACAAAAGTCTAAGGAAAAATATACATATATACATATATATGTCTTCTTTATTACTTCTGCTCCTATGTTTTCTCTGAAAGAGTTTGTCAAATAAGCAAGTATGATTTTTTTCTTCCTGTTTCTTATTCCAGAGTCATCGGAAAATATAGAGAACAAAGTAAGGGGTGATAAAACATTAAAGCTACCTTAGACTTAATCAATGGCTCATGTCATTCATGTCATTTATTTAATATAGTAGATGAAGACACATTGATGGAGCCAAAACACATTTTGTATCAAACTAGCCCTTTATTTGAAACATTGCTTCACAGTATCCATAATGACGGCAGTAGCATTGCTGATGTTCCACTGTACAATCCACAGATAATGGAATACCAATTTTAAAGTTTTTCTGGTGATCGAGGGTTGGCAGTCTGAGATATACCAGATTCTGAAGAGGAACTGAGTGAAGATTAACCATAAAGAAGTTATTTAGCACGAGCACAGTTTGCTTACTCTGTCATCGAATTTTGTTTTATACAGTCTGGGTGTCTGACTCACATTCCTCGTTATCATTTGCTACTGATGTCACTGCTTCTTCTACACCTCTAGGAGACAGACAGTGGCATTAGGTAAGGGAGAATGGGGATATGGCTTTGCTGAATCCTCAGTTATAGAAGTCATGTAATACAAGAGGATAACATTTTCTCCAGGATTCTGAGATTTGCTTTCAAAATGAAGTAAATAGTGCGTTCCCAAAATATAAAAATTTAAGAAAAGATCATCCCTGTTTGAAAGGAAGTGTCACATCGCTCAATGTCATGCCTTGTGAATAAGAAGCCTTGGTGCCAAAAATTTCCCTTTTTTTTTTTTTTTCAGCAGGATTTTTTTATAGATAAAATGGTATTCGGCTTGTTCTGAAAGTTTGAAGTTATAGCTTGTTAGCAGTAAAGTTCCTATACTATTCAGTATTTATTTTCTCTGGAATATCCCTATTTCATTTTCTGGAGTTGGTGACCAACCGGTGACTGGTGGCATATTTGACATGATCCTTACCAAAGTAATCTTATATTATCAGACATTTTTTTCTAGCTGTCCAAAAATAGGGGGGAATTATCTACCGTCTGGGATATGTGCTCCTTTATTTTCCCCAAGCACCTACATTTCCAATATTCACATTTGTTTATTGTGCACATATGCCTCATTTAAGCTCATCCTTTATTCGACTCTTCTGAGCAAATATTCCCACTTAAAACCCAGCAGGCGTCTTCCTGTTCCATAGATCTCCTGATGCCAACCAAGTTTATAACATGCAGGGCTTTCGGCAAAGTGTATAAATTTGTGACTTGGGTCAAATTTCCCAAAGCCCATTAAAAACCAGGATTACCTCAAGCAAGCAAATACACTTATCTCAAGGAAAAAAAAAAAAATCCACATTTCTGTCAACCAGACTCTACAAATAGAATGATTACAAGCACATTTTTTTTTTTATTGCCTGCCTGCTTCTGAAACTGGGTTTGCACAGGGCCCCTGGGTGAAGTATCTTTCATAGTATCCACTCACCTCAATTGAGTTTATTTAAGAGGCGTCAATGTATAGTTAACCAAAATATAGCTTGGGTGAAGGAATCTTTGTTGAGCTCAATGGAAAGTGGGTCGACATGTGAAGTTTCCATGACTGAGTGGTGAGTCCTTCACTGTGGGACCTTTCTCATTCCTCCATACGGTGGAAGAACATAATCATTATATAAGAATCTGGAAGCAGATGCTAACAATATGTGCTATAATAAACTGTGCGTACATAAAGTCTCAAGGGAGCAGGTATCCCCTCAGTGTCTAACTTTTCATATAAATGTCAGAATAAATTATATGCTTCAGCGATAGAGCAAAGCAGTTGAGGGTGTTAGCAAAGTGTCCGTCAGTGACAGCATGCAATATGCCATCTAAATCGCAGAATGATACCTTTGAAAAAGTTATTGACTTCTGAGGGGTGATGTGGCAGGTGCAAAGAAGGCAAAAAAATTATATAGCGTGGAAAATAAATAGATCCCAAAGGAAAGCTAAGAGCAGAAAATAAACTCCTGTACTATTTTTAGAAAATTCATAGTGCAGCTGCTCTGGGGTGCCTGTTTGGCTATGTCTTTACCCAAATGCAAAGGAAGAGCAAGCTGAGCTGTCACCCAAGGGAGTGCAGAGCTCAAAATACTAGTATCCTGGCTGCTCTAGGCCTCTCGTGACTCTTGAAACTCCTGGGACTTCTCATCATTTTCTGATAAAGTTCATATACCTGCAAATAGCTCATGGGGGTCTTCGTGGGTAGGTGTTTTTACCATATCTGTCTGAGGTTAGGTTTCTGCGAAGCAGACCTTGTGTGCCAGTGACTTACTAGGGATAAGAGAGCAGGGAAGACACATGAGAGTGATGAGATGAGAAAATGACAGAACAAGCCCAGTAAGGGTGTGATCTCAGGTGAAGTCCAACAGAGGGCGGGTTTGACCTAATCCCTCGGGGGAACTCGGGAGTATAAACTACGCCCCAGAATTGCCCTAACTGTAGGCAACAATGTTGGCTTTTCATATTCCCTTCTGTCAGTTATTGGGTACAGATCGGCCTAAGAGTGTGTGTGGATTAGTGGGGAGAGTAAATTCCCAGATGCTTCCATCTCTCCCCACGTGGGCAAAGAGAGCTCCAGTAGCCCCACGACAGTCCTCTGTGAAAAATCCTATGTTCTGGCTACCGGAAGCAAAAGCACAGAGGTGAGAGGCACAAACAGGTAAATGGCATCCAAGGAACCTGGATGGAACACTAATACTGTCACATCATCATTCCACGTCTCAACCATGCTCTCCTACTCAGTTCTAGTGTCAACGGCCTGTTTCCTGTTTCTCAAACATTTTATTTCCAGTGCTTTGCATTTTCATTTCCCTTCACCATGCTTACCTTTCTACCAACCTATAATGCCTATTCACCCTAAAGAACTCAGCATCAATATCATCTCCTCCAGGAACCTCTCTTAAACCACTAGGTCCATCCTCTCCTAATGCTCAGTCTACAATCTCCATTGTGATTGGCTGCTTCTCTGCCACTTTCCCTCCTAGACTAGTTCAAGGAGGCCAGAGACTCGGCTTATGTCAATGGAGACATTGTACCTCCAACATCTGACAGTAGGTAGGCAGCCAATAAACATTTATCAAGTGAATAGAAAAAAATATAATACTAATTGTCTTTCACTATTGAAATAATTAACATGCATCACTGTATAAGTCATACAGCATGATGGTTTGATTTACGTATATTGTGAAAGGAGTAAACGCAGCAAATTCAGCTAACATCCAATATCTTCTCATATAGATAAAAAGGAAAAATTCCTTGTGATGAGAATTCATAGGATTTACTCTTAATGACTTTTCTGTATATCATACAGCAGTCCTAGCTGTAGCCATCATGTTCTACGTTACGTCCCCAGGACTTATTTATCTTATAACTGGAAGTTTGTCCCTTTTAACCACCTTCCTCCAATTATCCTCCCCCACACCCTCCACCTCTGGTAACCACAAGTCTGACCTCTTTTTCTATGAGTTTGAGTTTTTTAAGATTTCGCATATAAGTAAGATCATATAGTATTTGTCTTTTCCTGTCTGACTTATTTCACTTAGCATAATGCCTTCGAGGTCCAGCCATGTTGCTGCAAATGGTACACTTTCTTCAATTTTTATGGCTGAATAATATTCATATATATATATGTATATATACACACACACACACACACACACACACACACATATACATATATATACATACATACACACATATACATATATATGTGTATATCTGTATATGTGTGTGTGTGTGTGTGTGTATATATCACATCTTCTTTATCCATTCATCCATCAAGGGACACTTAGGTTGTTTCCACATCTTAGCTACTGTAAATAATGCTACTACGAACATGGGAGTGCATATATCTTTTCAAGTTAGTGTTTTTGTTTCCTTTAGATATATCCCAGAGTGGAATTGCTAGATCATATGGTAGTTATATTTTTACTTTTTTGAAGATCCTCCATACTGTTTTTCATGGCGACTCTACCAATTTATAATCCCACCAACAGTGCAGTTAGTTTCCTTTTCTCCACATTCACCCCAGCATTTATCTATTGTCTTTTTGATGATGGCCATTCAACAGGTGTGAGGTGGTATCTCGTTGAGGTATTAATTTGCATTTCCCTAATAACTAGTGACATTGAGGATCTTTTCTTGTACCTGTTGGCCTTTCATATATCTTCTTTGGAGAAATGTCTATTCAGGTCCTTTGCCCATTTTTAAAATTGAGTTATTTGTTTTTTTGCTATTGAGTCATATGAGTTCTTTATGTATTTTGGATATTAACCCCCTATCAGATATACGATTTGCAAATATTTTTTTCCCATCCCATAGTTTTTTTCACTTTGTTGATTGTTTCTTTTGTTGTAGTCCCACTTGTTTTTTATCGTGTTGCTTGTGCTTTAGGTTTCATATCCAAAAAAAAGTCATTACCAAGACCCATGTCAAAGAGCTTTATTCTTATGTTTTCTTCTAGGAATTTCATGTTTTCAGGTCTTATATTTAACTCTATAATCTATTTTGAGTTAATTTTTGTGAGTGGTGTAAGATACGGGTCCAGTTTCATTATTTTACATGTGAATATCCAATTATCCCAGCACCATTTATTGAAAAGACTATCTTTTCTCCAATGAGCATTCTTGGCTCCCCTGTCAAATATTAACTGACTGTATAGCATGCATTGGTTTATTTCTGGGCTCTCAGTTCTGTTCCATTGGTCTATTTCTCTGTTTTTATGTCAGTACCATAATGTTTTGATGACTATAGCTTTATAGTATAGGTTGAAATCAGCAAGTGTGATGCCTCACTTCCTTGTTCTTCTTTCTCCAGAATTCTTTGGCTATTTTGTGGTTCCATATAAATTTTAGAAGTGATTTTCTTTCCTACTTCTGTAAAAAATGCCATTGGGATCTTGATAGGGGATTACATTGAATCTATAGATTGATTTTGGTAGTACTGACATTTCAACAACATTAGTTCTTCCAATCTATGAACATAGGGATATCTTTCCACTGATTTGTGTCTTTGATTTCTTTTATCAATATATTATAGTTTTCAGAGTAGAGATATCTAAGTATTTTATTGTTTTTTATACTATTTTAAATGGGTTCAATTTCTTTACTTCTTATTCAGGAAATTCATCGTTAGTGTATAGAATAATACTAATTTTTGTATCTTAATTTTGTATAATACTAATCTTTAAATCCCAGAATCTGTACTAATGCAAAGTTGGATATGAGTAACCAAACGAAAATAATAAATTATTAACTGCTGATATTTGGAATTCTTTTGAAATGCATGCAGTCTTTTCCCACATGTTATCTCATTTGATTCCTTATAAATTTCTCAAAATGGAAAACAGCTGGAATTCTGTTTACCATTTTTGTTATTTAGGGGGAAGTAAAAGTTATTTTGCTGTCAGATAGGACTTAGATCAACTACCTCTCCAGATTCATAAAGCTTAGGATGGAGAGGAATGCAGGTCATCATTTAGAGAATGATAACAAGGATACTCATTCTCAATATCCAATACTTTCATGAATGCATTTTTAAACATAGCTGTTCCCCCACTTTTTGATTACCAGGTGAGTCTAGTTTATCTTTGAAGTCCCAGGTTTTTGGGTACTTTCTGTCTTTGAGATAGCTTAATAAATATTTAATGCTGAGGGAGTGCATTCATTCACATGCAGATATAAACAAGCATTTAATATAAATATGGCACTGCAGTAGGCACCGAATAGGGGAGAATTTAAAAAAAAATTAACTTACCAACATTCTAATCTCCAACCATTCTACCCTGCTTCCTTCTATTTTACCACTATTCCAGGGCCAACATCCCAGACATAAAAAGCTTTATTTTCCATGCCCGGGGTATACAGTTGCACCGAACTCACCCAAATAGAATCCACTGTCCTGAGGCAACTCTCTCATTCAGTATCTTCAGTGTTTAATAAATAAAACCAGTGCACCCAAATCATACTCATTGTTAATATTAGAAATACCTGAATTACCAGTAAGTTCCAACTGCTAAAGTAATGTCAGATTTACTTCATGTGTATAGCACTTAACTCCTTACAACCAATGAGCCAA
>NW_011888862.1:3723419-3728762 GCF_000151845.1 Pteropus vampyrus
ATTTATTTAATTCTCTCAACGTTATAGAGAACTACATGCATGCAATTATTATCCCTATTTTATAGATAAGGAAACAGAAAAGAGAGCTTGTGTGGTTGCTCATGGTCATATGGCTAATAAAGTGCAGAGCTAGCATTCAATCCCAGACTCTAGTATGAGCCCACCCTGTTATCATTAGTAGGATCGGAAAGGCCTAGAGGATTTGTGTTGTCATACAAGTTCATGACTTAGACTTGTACCCTTTTCTTAATTAAAACACCATGCTAAGGGCTATGAGTTCAGAGGCCTGCAAGAGCCTTTGGAGTGTTCTGCCTCAGAATCTGTTTATTATTCAACTTTGCATGCTCAGATTTGAGCATGTTTTTAATCTTCCATAAATATTTGACAAATAATTAAATGAATGAGCAAAGCTGATTTCTCTCCAATCACCCAACAGCTTTTTTCCTGGATCGTAGTAGAACTAGCTTGAAGATCGTAGGGAGAAGCAGTAGTAGCTGAGGAAAGGAGAAGGGATACAATGACTGCTACCTTCTTGGGTTATACATTCTGTGATCCTGTGACTAATGAATGGTATTTTGTAGTCTTTTTTTTTTTTTTTACATCTTTCAGTACAAACTTGTGATGCATTTAAATATATTCCAGGCAAATGCTGACTATGACATACCAAAAGCATGCCCTTCCATCTGGCATTTTCTCTAGTCTATTTCCTAGAGTGGTTCACTATCTGGGCTCTGAGAATTTTTTCATTCAATAATCTCAGTCATTTGGGTATAGTGGGAGAAAATACTAAGTCTGAGACCTGAAGTCACAATTTGATTCCTTTCTGTGGTTACTTTCTAACATATATGAAAAGCCCAAGCTTGAAAAGTGAATAGAGGAGAGAAGGTTTTGTGTGCTGCTTGCTAGAGTAGTATTCTTTAAAAACCAAGGAGAATGCTCTCTGAAATAATGTATCTGGTCTTTTCTGGGGCAAGGGAAGCACTTACTGCTTATGTCAAGTTTACTTGATAGCAAGACACAAATTAATTACAAAGTATTTGAGAGAAACGCTTATGATGTGCCTCATTTGTGGGGACTAAGGGAACTTAGTGAAAGCAGTAACAGACAATCCCTGTCTTCTACCAATGTGTTATCTTGCTGAGCGAATGAGATAACACATAACACACGTGAGTCAATCCTGTCTATATAAACATGCAGCTATGTATGAAATTATGTCATAGAGACTAGGAGTTCTGAGTAAGGGGAGTTGATGATGGCTGAAGCATAAAGAAGAGGTGGAAAAGGAGTAGGACTTGAAGTATAAATTGGTTTTATAGAAACAATGTGGGCCTCATGATGTGCCAGGCAACAACATATTAAGTGTGTTACATGTGTGATCTCATTTATTCCTTACAGTATTGATAAGGACTAGTGTTATCAATTCCCTTTTTCAGATTCAGAACTAATATTCAGAATCGTTACAGCTGGCACAGCTGTGAGAGGCAGAGCATCTAGTCAAATCCAGGCTATCTAGTGCTGGAGTCCACATGCCTATTGCACTGTTTTCTGCGGTGGCCTAGGCATGCAGTGAGTGTCTGTGTTTGCAAATGCCTATACATCTTACTGCAAGAAGACTTTTGGAGAGGTAGGCATCGACCCAGGCTAATCCCCAGAACGATGACTCTCTTACGAAGATTCTTGCCTTTTAACGTGGGGAACTTCCTACCTCCATTACCTGAGAGTTTGGGAATGAAGCCATTCCTCATCAAAGGACATTCTTTTCTACAATGCTGCTCTATTGTGTTTGGTACGACACAAAAAATTAGAGCCCATTTACTCTTGGAGGAATAGCTCAACTCAGCTCAGCATCAGAGATCCTGTCACACTGAGATGGAGGTAGAAATATATGATATTAGAATCCAGACATAGGACAGTTCCTCCACAACTTTAAAAAATCTCTAACAGTACAAAAGTTGGGGGAATTTGAATTTCGGGGAAGATATGCAATTAAAAAAAAAAAACAATAACGGAGGTTCAACCTTCAATTGCTGATTACATTTTGGCTAGTGATACAGACTTTCTATAAAATAGAGCCATATCTTCCCTCTGCTCTCGATATAAAAAAAATACATTGACCTCCTTACAGAGAATCTCTCCTCCCCTCCCTTTCCTTTTCTCCTTTTCCCATGCACAATTTGTTGCCATCTCTGCTATATTCCTTTAAACCATTACTCTTATTATCACAATACATTATAGTTAGACTAATTCATGTCTTTCTGCCATGACAGATTGAGAATGCAAGGATCGAATACATTTTGGTATTCCCAGCACCTTACAGGCCCCACCGTCGACACCCAGCCCACATCCCCAACCCTTTGCCACATCAGTGCATCGTCTGGCTTCCCAATGCCAACAGTTGCATTTCTTTGCTTGAGGGCTTTCTCTGACCTAAGCCACCTTATCCACCCTTGTGGCAGACCAGAAATGAAGACGAATCAATGCCCCCTGAGAATATTCTCATCTCATGACTGATGGGAGCTGATATACAATACCCCAGCTTCTGCTGCCTTTGGGCAGAACAGCTCAGAAGAGTGTGTGATGCAGAGTTGCTCACGGGATAAGGCTTCATTTGCCCCCAGGAGATGATGCACTTGCTAAAGCACCTTTTTGTGGTTTCCTTCCTTACCTACCCTCTCTCTGTTCCCCAGTTCCAAATTAGTGTATCATTCACCTCTCTAATAAACTACTTTCACTTGAATCCTTGACTTGATGGTAACCCAACCTAAGTAAGCATCCAATATCCAGACGAAGTCCAATAAATGTCCTTTCAATTAAACTGAATTACAAAGATGCATAGTGTCAGATGAGGTAAGAGACATGGAAGCACCATGCTACGTAAGTGCTAGGGGCCTGTCAGTCAAATCTGAGCACATGTAAACACGACAGGCATCACGATTTCAGGGTTTCCCTCTGCAGCAGGGAAGAGGCTGTCCTAGTTGTTAGTAGAGACCGTGCATGTCAGGAACTCTGGCTCCTATTTTTAGATCTCTTGCTGACATAGAAAACCTCTGTTTCCTAACAGTACAATGGTGACCTCCCTACCCTCAGAGAAATGGTGCAGAATGCCTAATGAGGAAACAAGTCCCCATTTGTGGAAGCCACAGAGAAAGGGGAGGGAAATGAGAGCTTAGATACTTTTCATTGGCAGACATGGTGCTCTAAGATCTCTTCTGACAGCGAAACAGCAAGTGCTGAGTTGCCCACCAGTGCAATGGCCTTGAACAGGATTTAGGTCTCCAGCTTCCAAAGGCTGACTCTGAGTCTCACATTTCCAAAGGGTAATAATTTCTTTTTTTAAAAAACCTCGCATTAAAAGATATTTTTATAAAAAAAAAAGAAAAAAGGTAAAATCATGACTCATGCAGATATAAAATGAATACGTGTTAAAGATTTTATTTAACTCATCAATCAAAGAGGGAACTGGACAAATGGCATAACCAGTTTTAAAAAATCCAGAGTCCACACATTTATAGATCAAGAATATTGAAACGAATGTGCAGATGGAGGCAAAATTAGCCTCTTCCACAGTGCGGGGGAAGAAAGTCACTTGAACCTCAACAGGATAGGACAGAATTTGCATTTCTCTAAGTAAGAAATATTTTACATTTCTATCAGTTATACGCTTTACGGACTTGTAAAATACCTCCCATAGAACCAGAGTCGGATAACATGGAGGGATGTACTATAGACAAGGCATAGTTTTCCATTAAAGTATAATTATTCTCTACACTCGTGATTTTTAGATTTAATAACACAATCTTTTGCCAGTAAGGAGATCTTTTTTTATTTCCTAGAGCCAATTAATACTTTTAAAATCCAGTTATTTTTCTTAACACTGTGAGGAGGGGCGAGTCTAATAAAATGTAGGGCAGAGATATGGTGCTTGAAAAAAGTACATTTGATTGTTAAATAAAGGGGTAAATTTCAAGGCTTAGGAGAAAGATCCTTTGAAAGAAATGGTAAGAGAAAAGAAATAGGGGGCATTTCATACACACTGTCACATTCAGTCCTCCCAATGAACCTGACAGTTAGGTGAAGATATTCTTTGACAGATGAGGAAACTGGAACCCAAAATGATTAAACAACCTATGGAGGGTCACACAAATAGTATGTAGCAGAGCCAGAATTTAAATCTGGTTCTTCTCTTTCTGAAGTTTATGATATTTCCCATTATTCCATGCTTCGTTGGTCAGGAATGATGTCAGGAGGGAAGACAATAGTCAAGTTTCCCAACTCCTACCTCAAAGAGGCCAGTTCAGTAGTAGTTTCAAAGGGCCATGTTGCAATGCTACTCATTGGTGACTGTCATGTTTTGCTATATTTTGTCATTGTGTTGAATGCTCTGGAAAGATAAACAATTCACTTCTGATTTCACAGGCTGAGATGAGACGATTGATTTAAATGAGTGACCTTTTGAATGAACCCCATTGAAACTGAAGGGATGGAGGCTGACTGATAGGGTTTGAATGCCTTGTTCTGAAAGTTACTCTGAAATGAAATAGCAGTGCAGATTTCTTAGGATTCCACTAGCATTTCCTTACCAGAGAAAGCTTATATTCTGATCAACAGCATTCATGGTGTATTTATTGATTATCTACTATGTGATCAGTACTATACTAAAGCCCCTTGGGGAACATTACAGTGAATCAGATCTGAACCATACCCTGTCTAGAGCATACTGGAAAAGATTAGACATTTTAAAAATTGACTATAATACAACATGGTAAGGATTATGGGGCTATGGAAGTACCAAGAAAGATGATGTTCAAGTGGGGAGAATCATGGAAAAATTCGCTGAGTAGGTACAGGTATCATTTGAACTGGATTTTGAAGGACGAGAAGATTTAAACATGAAAACATGTGCGTATGTATGGATTTCACTAACCAATTCCATTATTATAACCCCAAATATAGCACAGTTCCTTCTTTAAAAATAATTAATGCAAAAAAATCTATTTCCAGTTTGTCAGAGCCTAACAAGTTGATGAACTTGCTATCCATTTTGCTATGTAGTCGAGTCTTTAATTCTACTTTTGTTATTTCCTAAAATGAAAGAAAATATCGTTTGGGTTCATGAGAAATTCTCAGATCTCTTCATTTCAAAACTAATTCTAAATGGCATTTAAAATGGTCTTCTTCTAAGGTTAAACGGGCCTTTATTTATTATCCACCCCAATCCCAAGATAACAAGAATTTCTTGTTTGCCAGCAATTCTCCATCTGATGACATTTTATTACAGCATAAGTAGGAATATATGTGGATTACATTTGCAAATTACTCCCAACATGAAGGTTTCCATTTAGA
>NW_011888862.1:3730097-3737458 GCF_000151845.1 Pteropus vampyrus
AATTCTCCATCTGATGACATTTTATTACAGCATAAGTAGGAATATATGTGGATTACATTTGCAAATTACTCCCAACATGAAGGTTTCCATTTAGAGCCTGAGATCTTTAAAATAGGAAAAGAACCTTGTCACCACCAGGAAAGTGCCTTAAATCTCCCAGAACATAAACTCCTCACTTTAAGGTTACTATGATCTTGCAATGAACAAAAAAAAAGCAGCAGTTCACTTGTATTAGAAAGAGGCTTAACAAATATGTCTTTTCCGTGATGCTTGGTTGAGTATACACGTTTTGTTTCATTTGACATTTCCTGCAGAATGACTCATGGGCTTTTCTGCAAATTGTTTCTGACTCGTCCTTAATGACTGATTTTCTTATATTTAGTCTCACAATTCACTAACTCTTTATAAATGATAATTAGAAGACCAAGCATATACCAGGCACAAAATGGGTACTCAATAAATGTTTTTGACTTAATGACTGACTGAAGGTTTATAGGATGGAAATGCACAGAATTCAGCAAATACCTGCAAAGAGGCACCAAATTAAAATTTCTGATGAACATACCCAAAATAGATTATAAGTTCAATGATACTGCTGTCTTTTCACCCAAAGTATGTTTAAATATTTTTTAAATTCACATTTTTGTGGAAATATATGCAACAGATGACATTCTTATGACCAAAATATTTTAATAGAGGATTTAATATGATATTAATAATTTGATTGGCTAAGCAGAAGAAGAATTTGAAGCTCATCTCTTTCTTACACGACATGTGATCCTTATTGAATAACCTTTCTACTCATCCTGCCATTTTTACCTCCTTTTAATAATTTAGTGGTTCTCAACTGGGAGTGACATTTTGTCCCCCAGCAGACATTTGGCAGTGTATGGACATATTTGTGGTTGTCACAACAGGGGCCATAGGAGATGGAGTATTACTGGCATCTAGTGAGTAGAGACTATGGATGCTGCTCAACATATTACAATGCATAGGACAAGCTCCCGCAACAAAGAATGATCTGGCCCCAAAGGCCAATAGTCCCAAGGCTGAGAAATCCTATTTTAAATAAAGAAGCTACCAGCAATTACCTCAAATCTATAATGCTATGTGGTTGTTCAGACACAAAGAATGTTTACACATCATTTTTAGAAGAAGGTTATAAAAGGTGATTGGATCCTGCTAAGAAGTTCTACAGAGCTGAGAAAAAAAAAGAAAAACCAGTTTATAAAGAGAAGAGAAAGGAAATTGGACGAGATGCTCATTATTACAGTAAAGATGAGGATAGAAAATGTTGGGATATCTAAGTTATAGTCTCAAGATTTCAGTTTATATCAAATTGTGTTTAATGATGTACCTCCTGCATAAGCATATTTTAACAATCCAAAGAACTTGTAATAATGATAGTAATACTACAACTATTACTATAAATATTTTTTATTTTTTATTTTTTTAAATAAATATTTTTTTAAATCCACATTCTTTGTTGGAATATATGGAACAAGATGACTTTCTTATAACTAAAATATTTTAATATAGTATTTAATATGATATTAATAATTTGTTTGGCTGAACAACTATTATGGGCTTTCCATATATCACTGCTAATTCTCACAATTAGCATCAAAGTAAGCATCATTCTCAATCTACAGAAGAAGTAACAGGCTCAGAGAGTTTCTGTAATCTGTTTAAAGTTCACAGGTGGTCATAAGCAGAGCTAGTGGCAAAAACAAGACAGACTAGTAGTTGCCCTACTTCAAATACATCTTTGAGAAGTGTGACCCAAAAGTCCAGGCATTCTCAGGACAATCCTGGTTTATGCCTGGTATTTCTGTGTAATTATTAATAGCACCCACTTTCTCTCCTAAAAGTGATCCTCCTTTATCAGTTAATGGCCCCTGTCTTGCCCCTTCTCTTTAAATCATGAAGAAATCCACAGCATGAAAAGATAGAAACTTGCCAGCATTCTCAAAGCTCTGTGATATGGATCTGAGCTGTGTGCACATCTGTCCACTCGCTCTTCCTTGTGTGAGGGAAGTTGACAACTGGGAGCCTTGGTAGGAAGGGCTCATGGAGGTTGACATATTGTTCTCTATATTTAAGCTACCTTAGGTGCTGATTAATCCCTTTGTCTGGCAATTTCATCATTTTATCAACATGGCTTGCCCAAAGCAAATGGTTTGCCAATCTCATCAGACTGTGGGAATCGGTAAACGTTCAACTTCTTTACTTCTCTGATTATTTTGCTCTTTGCACAGACCTGGATGTCAGCAATCGAACCGAACACAGTAGGACTGATAAAACCATTCTGACCTTGTATTGGGAAGAAGAATCAATGGTATAGTTCATTTGTGGTGAATTTTCAAGAAGATTAAATTAATGCAATGGGCTAGTTTCTGTGACTATTTCTAATTACAATCATGATGCTTAGAAGAACTTTCGGATCGGATGACTCAAATCGCCCCTCACAAAGGGAGCACCACCATGAACAGCCATTCTCTCTCCTTGCAATATTCCCATTCTCCAAAGATTTCTAATTAATGGGCATCAAAGAACCGTGCGACACAGAAAGCCATCATAAGAAACGGTGCTTCCCCATGTTCAAAGAGCAGGGCTGTGACCCTGAACTATACATATTCTTGCTTCCTCCATGTGCTTTATTTCCCTCCTTCATCTCTTGAGCTAATGGCAAGAAATCTTCATGCTAGACAAAAATCTTATTCCAAAGGAATTTATTTTCTGTATAAGTCAAGCACATATACCTAATATTCCACTCCCATCCAAGGGCCCTATACTAAAGCCATTGTGCTTGAGAACACATTAAATTATTTACGAGGAATAAAATGCAAAATAAAAATGCCATTGTTGTCTATCTGTGACAAGAGAGAAAAAAATAACATTTTCATCTTGGAACTCAAAGAATGCCCTCTGCTCTCAAGTCTTTTGTCTTAAAATGATGTTGGAAAATAACATTAACTGAGGCAAAACTAATGAATAGTGACTAGTTGTTTTGGTGTTACACAGATCCCCTGTTTTTTCCTAATGCCTATTTTTTGTTAAATCTTTGCAGCAGCCCTCATTTAAATTTTTTTCAGCTTTATTCAGATATAGTCACTATGATCTTGCAATGAACAAAAAAAAGCAGCAGTTCACTTGTATTAGAAAGAGGCTTAACAAATATGTCTTTTCCGTGATGCTTGGTTGAGTATACACGTTTTGTTTCATTTGACATTTCCTGCAGAATGACTCATGGGCTTTTCTGCAAATTGTTTCTGACTCGTCCTTAATGACTGATTTTCTTATATTTAGTCTCACAATTCACTAACTCTTTATAAATGATAATTAGAAGACCAAGCATATACCAGGCACAAAATGGGTACTCAATAAATGTTTTTGACTTAATGACTGACTGAAGGTTTATAGGATGGAAATGCACAGAATTCAGCAAATACCTGCAAAGAGGCACCAAATTAAAATTTCTGATGAACATACCCAAAATAGATTATAAGTTCAATGATACTGCTGTCTTTTCACCCAAAGTATGTTTAAATATTTTTTAAATTCACATTTTTGTGGAAATATATGCAACAGATGACATTCTTATGACCAAAATATTTTAATAGAGGATTTAATATGATATTAATAATTTGATTGGCTAAGCAGAAGAAGAATTTGAAGCTCATCTCTTTCTTACACGACATGTGATCCTTATTGAATAACCTTTCTACTCATCCTGCCATTTTTACCTCCTTTTAATAATTTAGTGGTTCTCAACTGGGAGTGACATTTTGTCCCCCAGCAGACATTTGGCAGTGTATGGACATATTTGTGGTTGTCACAACAGGGGCCATAGGAGATGGAGTATTACTGGCATCTAGTGAGTAGAGACTATGGATGTTGCTCAACATACTACAATGCATAGGACAAGCTCCCACAACAAAGAATGATCTGGCCCCAAAGGCCAATAGTCCCAAGGCTGAGAAATCCTATTTTAAATAAAGAAGCTACCAGCAATTACCTCAAATCTATAATGCTATGTGGTTGTTCAGACACAAAGAATGTTTACACATCATTTTTAGAAGAAGGTTATAAAAGGTGATTGGATCCTGCTAAGAAGTTCTACAGAGCTGAGAAAAAAAAGAAAAACCAGTTTATAAAGAGAAGAGAAAGGAAATTGGACGAGATGCTCATTATTACAGTAAAGATGAGGATAGAAAATGTTGGGATATCTAAGTTATAGTCTCAAGATTTCAGTTTATATCAAATTGTGTTTAATGATGTACCTCCTGCATAAGCATATTTTAACAATCCAAAGAACTTGTAATAATGATAGTAATACTACAACTATTACTATAAATATTTTTTATTTTTTATTTTTTTAAATAAATATTTTTTTAAATCCACATTCTTTGTTGGAATATATGGAACAAGATGACTTTCTTATAACTAAAATATTTTAATATAGTATTTAATATGATATTAATAATTTGTTTGGCTGAACAACTATTATGGGCTTTCCATATATCACTGCTAATTCTCACAATTAGCATCAAAGTAAGCATCATTCTCAATCTACAGAAGAAGTAACAGGCTCAGAGAGTTTCTGTAATCTGTTTAAAGTTCACAGGTGGTCATAAGCAGAGCTAGTGGCAAAAACAAGACAGACTAGTAGTTGCCCTACTTCAAATACATCTTTGAGAAGTGTGACCCAAAAGTCCAGGCATTCTCAGGACAATCCTGGTTTATGCCTGGTATTTCTGTGTAATTATTAATAGCACCCACTTTCTCTCCTAAAAGTGATCCTCCTTTATCAGTTAATGGCCCCTGTCTTGCCCCTTCTCTTTAAATCATGAAGAAATCCACAGCATGAAAAGATAGAAACTTGCCAGCATTCTCAAAGCTCTGTGATATGGATCTGAGCTGTGTGCACATCTGTCCACTCGCTCTTCCTTGTGTGAGGGAAGTTGACAACTGGGAGCCTTGGTAGGAAGGGCTCATGGAGGTTGACATATTGTTCTCTATATTTAAGCTACCTTAGGTGCTGATTAATCCCTTTGTCTGGCAATTTCATCATTTTATCAACATGGCTTGCCCAAAGCAAATGGTTTGCCAATCTCATCAGACTGTGGGAATCGGTAAACGTTCAACTTCTTTACTTCTCTGATTATTTTGCTCTTTGCACAGACCTGGATGTCAGCAATCGAACCGAACACAGTAGGACTGATAAAACCATTCTGACCTTGTATTGGGAAGAAGAATCAATGGTATAGTTCATTTGTGGTGAATTTTCAAGAAGATTAAATTAATGCAATGGGCTAGTTTCTGTGACTATTTCTAATTACAATCATGATGCTTAGAAGAACTTTCGGATCGGATGACTCAAATCGCCCCTCACAAAGGGAGCACCACCATGAACAGCCATTCTCTCTCCTTGCAATACTCCCATTCTCCAAAGATTTCTAATTAATGGGCATCAAAGAACCGTGCAACACAGAAAGCCATCATAAGAAACGGTGCTTCCCCATGTTCAAAGAGCAGGGCTGTGACCCTGAACTATACATATTCTTGCTTCCTCCATGTGCTTTATTTCCCTCCTTCATCTCTTGAGCTAATGGCAAGAAATCTTCATGCTAGACAAAAATCTTATTCCAAAGGAATTTATTTTCTGTATAAGTCAAGCACATATACCTAATATTCCACTCCCATCCAAGGGCCCTATACTAAAGCCATTGTGCTTGAGAACACATTAAATTATTTACGAGGAATAAAATGCAAAATAAAAATGCCATTGTTGTCTATCTGTGACAAGAGAGAAAAAAATAACATTTTCATTTTGGAACTCAAAGAATGCCCTCTGCTCTCAAGTCTTTTGTCTTAAAATGATGTTGGAAAATAACATTAACTGAGGCAAAACTAATGAATAGTGACTAGTTGTTTTGGTGTTACACAGATCCCCTGTTTTTTCCTAATGCCTATTTTTTGTTAAATCTTTGCAGCAGCCCTCATTTAAATTTTTTTCAGCTTTATTCAGATATAGTCAACATAGAACACTGTGTAACTTTAAGCTGTACAAAGTATTGATTAATACATTTATATATTGTAAGATGATGGCCACCACAGCGTTAGCGAACACCTCCATCATGTCACATAGTTACCATTTCTTTTTTGTATAAGAACATTTAAGAACTACTCACTTAGCAATTTTCAAGTACACAACCCAGTATGATTAACTACAGTCACCATGTTGTACATTAGATCCCTAGAACTTCTTCACCTTATAACTGAAAGTTTGTGCTCTTTGACCTACGTCTCCCCATTTCCTACACCCCCAAGCCTTTTTGTAACCACCTCTCTGCAATCTGTTTCTATGAGTTTGGCTTTTTTAGATTCCATAAATAAGCAATATCGCATAATATTTGTCTCCGACACTTATTTTTTAAGCTGAATTCATCATGAAGCTTTTAAAAAATAATATTTATTGTTACCTTGGAAAGCTTTGGTCTACACATATAAATATAGGCTTATTTTAATATAGTCACAATGAATAATAGATAAAATTTTCATTACCGTGGTAGAAATTATAACAATTGGTTCCACGTTTTAAATATGCAAGATACAGAATGCTCTTACCATTGATTCATTTTTATGAGCAATGCCTGAATCATATAACGACTGAGTCAAATATATTAGGTATTTGTTGTTCACATTATCTGGCCTGGCCCCATTTTACTTACATACTCCTCCTAGCTCTTATGACAACACAGTGGTCTCATTCAAATTAGGTGGTTTTCACCTTGGACCACTGTAGTGCAGCTGGCTCAAAGGACATCATTTAACATCCAAACTTTCTGCTAAATTGGATTTTGTTCATGCCACAAAGCACAATATCAAACTCATTGTAAACAGTCCTACAGAAAGTCCCTACGCTCCTCCATGTTCATGGCTGGTCCTTACTTCTACGCATAGAAAGATCATGGAATTCCAGAACAATTTCTGTTGTTCTCCAACCTTCTACTCTAAAAGTCCAGAGCAGAGCTCAGTAAACATGGCACATGGGAAAAATCCAGTCACTGTTTCTAAATCCAACTCCTGTTCTGTAAATAAATTTTTACTGGAACACACCCACACCTATTTGTTTACATATTGTCCATGGCTCCTTTCACTATAAAGACAGAATTTGGTAGTTGTGACAGAGACTTTATGGCCCATAAAGCCTAAAATATTTACTATCCGGCCGTTTTCAAAAAAAAAAAAACATTGTCGACCCATCATCTAGGGCACTAAGTTTTTAAGAGAACTCATCTAGAAATTAATACTTTTGTCAAATCTGATTACTAGCAGAGTCTTTCATTTGCATCCGA
>NW_011888862.1:3740433-3741052 GCF_000151845.1 Pteropus vampyrus
TGACTTTCTCAAAGTTCTAGAGACCAGAAGTCCAGGTGTCAGCAGGTTTGTTTCTCCCGAGGACTCTCTCCGTGGCTAGCAGATGGCCACATTTTTTGTATCCTCACATGGGCTTTCCTCTGTGCACACATACCCCTGGTATCTCTTTTCTCCTCTTCTTATAAGGACACCATTTGTATTATGTTAGAGCCTACCTTCTTAACCGCATTTAACCCTAATTAACTCATTAAAGACCATCTCTTCAAATATGGTTACATTTTGAGTTACTGGGGGTTAGGACATCAACATATGAATTTGGGGGGGACACAATTCAACCCATAACATTGCTCACTTCTGTTTCACTAACTTGGAACTAGGGATGAAAAAGCAACAGGTACTGATCAAAAACACTGCCAAAAAAAAAAAAAAAAACGTTAAAAACCTTCAGCTGCCTGGGCCAAAAGAGTACAGTTGAAATATACAATAGACCATCTAAGTCTTGGAAGCAAAGCTGAGAAGAGTTTCTTATGGAAATTAGGTAATTCGAAATCAGCTGTGTATGCAGGGGAATTTAGAAAGCCACATGCATTCTCAGGGCAAGATATACACTCAGAAAAGATCTGAGCAGATCCTAAGATTT
>NW_011888862.1:3741240-3741662 GCF_000151845.1 Pteropus vampyrus
AAGTAAGTCCAAATCTACTTTTATTTCGCTTTATATTTGAATTAGATACTTGAGTTATGGAAATACCACTCTTTCTCATAAGAATAAGGCAAAAACTAAAGTAAGGAAGAAAATGAGAGAAAAACAGAGAGAAAGAACGAGGGAAGGAAAGAGAAAAGACAGGAGATGGGAAACAAGGAATTGAAAAGAGGATGGGGTGGACAGTGATATGAGAGATTTAATGTCTACATAATTCTTTTCTCTAGTCAAATTCTCATCCAATTCACTTTGGAATATCATAACTATGTCGGTAAACCAATTAGATGAGGTTAACTAGTGTTAACTATTTCTTTCTACAGTTTACAGAACACATTCGTTCACTGGCAATCACATCTAAGAATGTGTCCTTGTTAATTAGAGCACATTAGTAGATTATTGGGCTA
>NW_011888862.1:3741712-3743436 GCF_000151845.1 Pteropus vampyrus
GGCAGAACGCAGACTGCAATGACCACATGTCATAAGGAATATAGTGTTTGCAAAAATAGTTTGGGAAAGTCACTGAACAGATGGCTCACAATAGCCTTCAACAGTCAAAACACATCCAGCAAACTCAGGGAGGAGGGAGAATCTAATTTCCAGAGTCATCACATTATAATATTCAAATATCCAATTATTAACAAAAATCACAAACATACAAAGAAATAGGAAAGTATGTCCAATTCTATGGAACAAAATAAATTGACAGAAATCATCCTTGTAGAAGTCCAGACATTGGACTTAATTAGACAAAGCCTTTGAAACAACTGTCTTAAATATGCTTAAAGACATAAAGGAAAACAAGGACAATGCATAAAAGGAAATCAGAAAAGTAATATATGAATAAAATGAAAATATCATTAAAAAGATAGAAATTACTAAAAAGGTCCAAAAAGAAATTCTGGAACTGAAAAGTACAATAAAAGAAATGAAAAATTCGCTAGAAGAGTTCAACAATAGATCTGAGTAGGCAGAAGAAACGATCAGTGAACTTGAAGATGGGACAATTAAATTATTGAGTTTGAGGAGCATAATGGAAAAAGAATGAAGAAAGCCAAACAGAGCCTAAAAGAGCAATGATACACCATTAAATGGACCATCATATACATACTGGGAGTCTCAAAGGAGAAGAAAGAATATTTGAATAGAATATTTGCAGAAATAATGGCTTCCCGAATTCAATGAAATTTATAAATCTACAAATTCAATAATGTCAATGCATTCCAAGTAGGAAAACCAAAGAGATTCACATTGAGAAACTTTATAATCATTCTGTTGAAAGCCAAAGACAATGAGAGACTTTTTTAAAAAGAGAAGTGACTCGTTACTTACATGGGATCTCGATTAGATTCTGAGCCAATTTCTCAGTAGAAACCTTGGAGACCAGAAGGCAGGCAGATGATTTATTTAAAGTGCTGAAAATTAAAAAAAAAGAAAAAAAAACTGTAAGGGTTTATATTCAGCAAAACTGCCTTTCACAAATAAAGGAGGAATTAAGACATTCCCAGGTGAACAAAGCTGTGAGAGTTCATTACGACTAGACCTGCCCTGCAATAAATGATAAAAAGAGTCCTTGAGGTTGAAATAAAAGGATGCTAGACAGTAGCCTAATGAAGAAATAAAGATCTCTGGTAAAAGTGAATACATTGGCAAATATAAAAACAGTATTATTATATTTTAGGTTTGTAACTCCAATTTTTATCTCCTACAGAATTTAAAAGACAAATATATTTAAAAAGTTATTAATCTATGCTATCGGGCACTCAATGAATAAAATTATAATTTGTGACAACAACGTAAAGGGAGAAGAACATAGCCATATAGGAGTAGAGCTTCTGTAAGTTATTAAAGTTGGTATCAATTCAAGAGCTAATAAATGAATTCAGCAAAATTGTAACATACAAGATCAACACTCAAAAATCAGTTGTGTTTCTATACAACTGCAATGAACAATCTGAAAAGGAGATTAAGAAAACAATTCCGTTTATAATAGCATCTACAAGAATAAAAGACCTAAGAATAAATTAAACCAAATAAGTGAAAGATTTGTACACTGAAAACTATAAGACATGGCTGAAAGAAATTAAAGATCTAAATAAATGGAAAGACACACCATGTTCATGAGTAGAAAGACTTCATACTGGTAAGATGTCAATATTACCCACAGCAATCTA
>NW_011888862.1:3748737-3751151 GCF_000151845.1 Pteropus vampyrus
TGTGACCTTGAGAAAATTAATGAACCACCTTTGTGCCTCAGTTTCCTTATCTCTAAGATGGGAGACATGGTAGCACCTAATTACTGAAGAATGAAATAAGGCACTCACAGGCGCGCAGTGAGGTTTTCATGGGTCAGTTCTTATTATACGTATGCACTAAGCCCTCATCAAAAACCACTTTTTTTTCTTTTGATGATTTGAAATCCAAATGCAAATGAATCTTGAGACAATGCCCAAGATTGAAGAGGTCAGACGTAAAGGGTGAAATTATCCCAGAAATGTACAAACCAATGGAAAATACCACGGTTGGCTGGTCAGGAGGGAGAGAGGATATCATGTAAGAATGCAGTGCAGCAAAGTGGTTGAAAAGGTTAGGTTTCTGGAATCAGAATGATAAGACACTGTCTCAGCTTTTGTAATTACTGTGGCATGACTTTAAGCAAATTACTTAACCTCTCTAATCCCCAGTTTCCTCATCTGAAAGCATTTACTGGAACAGTAAAACAATTCTTCTTTTGTGAGGATTAAACTAAATAATTTTTAATATGCTTAGTACAGTATTTCGATACGTGGTAGTTTAAAAGTATTTTGAGTTCTAGCAATATACTCACACTGCTAATTAATGCGAAGAATAAAAACAAATATATGATGGTTATGACCCAGCCTTCTAAATGCTTCTGAGTTAGTTGGAGAAGCAGAAAATGTACAGTACTAGACAACCTACATTTGAATTTTCTGATTTCTCCTGTTAAGATATTTCTTTTTCCTGTTTCTTCCCCATTGCTCTCATAATGCAATTTCTATCTTGTATATAAAAATTCATGACAGTTTTCCATCCTGAATTGGACTATCTACAAGGAAACATTTCATTGTAAAAAGGACAAAATAAAGCAAACACACGATTTCTCATGACTTGCCTCTACCTTGTCTAATTCATTTCTTAGAAGCAGAAAAAGTATATTTGTTAGAGAACAGAATTTTATGGCCAAGAAAAAGACTCGTTTTTGTTTTGTTTTGTTTTGAGTAATGAAAAAAGAGAAACAGAATCAAGCAGAGTAGGAAGTGACCATGGAGAAGTCATCTTGGCAGATGCTGAAATAAGGGAGGGGATGAACCACAAGACTTCGTGGCTGAAAAGTGTTTGGTAATACAGTGGTGCCTGTAATTCCATGTCTGCAAACATTTTTTTTTTAATAAACACATTTATTCTTTCATTAAATACAGAAAAGTTATTTATATTAAAAAGAGCTTAAAATATCTTTTACCAAAACTCCTTATTCCTTCTTATACCAAAAGTCCTTCCTGGGGATTTAATTTAGATGTTTAATCAAGTTTCCTTTCCTTATTTTGAGAACCCAGCGTGGACTTATACAGTTTAAAGACATGATGCTCAAGTACCCACCACAGCTATGTTTTGCCACCAGCCTTTGAGGTTTGGTGGGCACAGAACCAATTGACTGTAGCTTGTACCCGGTTGCTGAGCCTCCACTGAGTGAAGAGAGACAGATTTCCAAAGGGGAAAGCAGTTGAGTGAATATATGGTTCGTGGCAGTATGTTCTTATCTCAGAAAGCATTAAGGGGAAACTACACGAGGGCAATAAACATATTCCCTAGGAAAACATGAAACCAGAAATCATCAGAGTGATTTATCTATTGTCAAGGAGCAAAGTGTCTGTGGCCATACCCCTTGAACACACCTGATCTCATCTGATCCCTGAAGCTAAGCAGCGTTTGGCCTGATGAGTGCTTGGATGGCAGTCAAAGGGCAAGAGGAAAAGAGAGCTAGTCCCTGGGTCTCTGGAAAAAAAAATAAGTTATTTACTCAAAGCATATCTAGTATTAATAACCCTCGCTGTACGCTATATTTAAATCGAGACAACAATTTGGACATTAAGTGACATTTCTGTGTTTATTTCTTAAAATGAGCTTATTTTCTTTGTTTTTGTATTTCTGTACATCATTTTTCATTGGGGTTCAAAGGATTATAGAAGGAATGGGGTAAATTCAGAGGTATCAAGAGAATCAAACTAGACCTACTGATTTTTTAAAGGGTGTCATGCAAAAGGAGGTGAATGTTCCTGACCCTTCACAGTTCAAAATGCAATGCCATTTAAACTCATGACCCAAGCTATTTCATCACCGTGCGGTGCCCACTGTTGATGTCTATGATGTTCCTGAGCCGAAGGTCAAGGAAAGTCACCCGCCCATAAAGCCGTTATGATAGCAACTACTGACAGTGAATTCAGTGTAACGGTCTTCAGCTTATGTATTCCAAATCCAAAATTCTTCAGGGTAATAGTTATCATTGCTTAACTGGCATTCAAAATACTGGTAGGGATGATATCACTATAAACCTCAGGGTAAAACGTTTTTGTTTTTTGCAATCTCACTTTAATTTCGCAATCTCATTTTA
>NW_011888862.1:3751201-3752667 GCF_000151845.1 Pteropus vampyrus
GAAATTAAAGATCTAAATAAATGGAAAGACACACCATGTTCATGAGTAGAAAGACTTCATACTGGTAAGATGTCAATATTACCCACAGCAATCTACAGATTCAATGCAACCACTAGAACAATTCCAACAGCTTTTTTTTTAAGCAGAAGTGAAAAAGACAATACTCGGCTTCATATGAAATTGCAAGAGTCCCTGAATAACCGAAACAATTCTGAAAAAGAACAACAAAGTTGATCGATTCACAATTCTTGATTTTGAAACTTAAAACAAAGCTACTATAATCAAAACAGAGTGATACTGGTATCAGCATAAACATATTGACCAATGGAACAGATTTTACAGTCCAGAAATAAACCTATATACATCTACAGCCAATTGATTTTGACAATGATGACAAGTTCATTCAAAGAGGAAAAGACTAGTTTCTTCAACAAATAGTGCTGGGACAACTGGATTTCCACATGTAAAAGAATGAAGTCGGAACTCTATCTCGCACTATATACAAAAATTATCTCAAAGTGAATCAAGAGCCTAAATATAAGAGCTGAAACCATGAAACTTTAGAAAGAAAAACGTATGGGTAAATCTTCATGACCATGGATTTGGTATTTATTTCTTTATTTTCTTTTTTCTTTCTTTTTTCTTTTTTTGATGATACCAAACCATGAGCAGCAAAAACAAAGTAGGTAAATTGGACTCCATCAAAACTAAAAATTCTAACTTCCCCTTCCGTTTCTATAAATACGCCTGCATCTTAGCATGCAGGCCAGAGTATGTACATGGCTTGCCATGTCTACATGCACTGGGTTGCAACCCTTTCTTTTTCCTGAATAAATTCTTTCTGGTAATTAAAAAAAAAAAAAAACTAAAACCTTTTGTGCATCAAGGGACATTATCAAGAAAAAGTGAAGACAACCTATAGAATGGAAGAAATATTGCAAATCATACGTCTGATAAGGCTTTAATACCCAGGATATATAAAGCACTCCTGCAACTCAACAACGGAAAGGCAACCTACCCAAAATAAAAATGAGTGAAGAACTTGAATAGACTTCCAAGGAAGATGGTCAATGATCACATGAAAAGATGCTCAATGCCATTATTCATTAGGGAAATGAGGATCAAAACCATAATGAGATACCACTTCACAGCTACTAGGATGGCTATAATCAAAAAATGGAAAATAAGTATAGGCGAAGATGTAGAGAAATTGGATGTCTTCCACTTTGCTTGCAGCAATGTAAAATGGTGCAGCCACTGTGGAAAACAGGATGGCAGTTCCTTTAGTTGTTACACATAGAATTGGCTTATGATCCAGAAATTCTACTCCTAGGTACACATCCAAAAGAATTGAAAAGAAGAACTCAAACATTTCATTACAGCTTTACTCACAACAGCTAAAACGTGAAAACAACTCAAGTGCCAAGGAACAGATGAATAAATAAACAAAATGTAGTATATACACA
>NW_011888862.1:3755487-3775389 GCF_000151845.1 Pteropus vampyrus
TTTCATTGTAAAAAGGACAAAATAAAGCAAACACACGATTTCTCATGACTTGCCTCTACCTTGTCTAATTCATTTCTTAGAAGCAGAAAAAGTATATTTGTTAGAGAACAGAATTTTATGGCCAAGAAAAAGACTCGTTTTTGTTTTGTTTTGTTTTGAGTAATGAAAAAAGAGAAACAGAATCAAGCAGAGTAGGAAGTGACCATGGAGAAGTCATCTTGGCAGATGCTGAAATAAGGGAGGGGATGAACCACAAGACTTCGTGGCTGAAAAGTGTTTGGTAATACAGTGGTGCCTGTAATTCCATGTCTGCAAACATTTTTTTTTTAATAAACACATTTATTCTTTCATTAAATACAGAAAAGTTATTTATATTAAAAAGAGCTTAAAATATCTTTTACCAAAACTCCTTATTCCTTCTTATACCAAAAGTCCTTCCTGGGGATTTAATTTAGATGTTTAATCAAGTTTCCTTTCCTTATTTTGAGAACCCAGCGTGGACTTATACAGTTTAAAGACATGATGCTCAAGTACCCACCACAGCTATGTTTTGCCACCAGCCTTTGAGGTTTGGTGGGCACAGAACCAATTGACTGTAGCTTGTACCCGGTTGCTGAGCCTCCACTGAGTGAAGAGAGACAGATTTCCAAAGGGGAAAGCAGTTGAGTGAATATATGGTTCGTGGCAGTATGTTCTTATCTCAGAAAGCATTAAGGGGAAACTACACGAGGGCAATAAACATATTCCCTAGGAAAACATGAAACCAGAAATCATCAGAGTGATTTATCTATTGTCAAGGAGCAAAGTGTCTGTGGCCATACCCCTTGAACACACCTGATCTCATCTGATCCCTGAAGCTAAGCAGCGTTTGGCCTGATGAGTGCTTGGATGGCAGTCAAAGGGCAAGAGGAAAAGAGAGCTAGTCCCTGGGTCTCTGGAAAAAAAAATAAGTTATTTACTCAAAGCATATCTAGTATTAATAACCCTCGCTGTACGCTATATTTAAATCGAGACAACAATTTGGACATTAAGTGACATTTCTGTGTTTATTTCTTAAAATGAGCTTATTTTCTTTGTTTTTGTATTTCTGTACATCATTTTTCATTGGGGTTCAAAGGATTATAGAAGGAATGGGGTAAATTCAGAGGTATCAAGAGAATCAAACTAGACCTACTGATTTTTTAAAGGGTGTCATGCAAAAGGAGGTGAATGTTCCTGACCCTTCACAGTTCAAAATGCAATGCCATTTAAACTCATGACCCAAGCTATTTCATCACCATGCGGTGCCCACTGTTGATGTCTATCATGTTCCTGAGCCGAAGGTCAAGGAAAGTCACCCACCCATAAAGCCGTTATGATAGCAACTACTGACAGTGAATTCAGTGTAACGGTCTTCAGCTTATGTATTCCAAATCCAAAATTCTTCAGGGTAATAGTTATCATTGCTTAACTGGCATTCAAAATACTGGTAGGGATGATATCACTATAAACCTCAGGGTAAAACGTTTTTGTTTTTTGCAATCTCACTTTAATTTCGCAATCTCATTTTAATTTTGTTTTCATCTCTAGTCATTTGCACAGATGTGGATGAGGCTGTATTTTTGCTTCAATGTCTATTGCAATATTCTTATTGCATTCTGCAGGTCCTCCAGTAAACGTTACTTGCAATATTTTTATCAACAGTTTTGGATCAGTCACAGAAACCACCATGGTAAGTGCTACAGTGCCACTGGCAAGAGAAAAACGTGACTTGATTATGCCATGAACACAACCTGTCAAATTTTCTATTTATTGTTCAACTTGCAGGGCCTCCTGTAAAGGTTACCTGCAACATATTTATCAACAGCTTTGGGTCAATAGCAGAAACTACAATGGTGAGTGGGACTGAGCATTGAAGCCATGGTGTGAAGGAATGGGATGTGAGACTGAAGAGCACCATTGCATATTTGAAGGACATTTACTGAGTGCCAATTTCCAAGCCCACTCACCTCTAGAAAGCAATTGCTTATACTCTTTCACTTTTAAAAGTCATTAGTCAAATGTTCATGAGTTAAAATTCAATAGTCTTATCTATCATGCCAGAGAAATTTTGAAAACACTTGATTGGTTAGATTTAGGTAGAATTATCAGTAATGAGCATGGTATATATAGTTAAGGATATTTAAGTATTTAAATATCTCCAATGTTGCAGAAATATAAATTTCAAAGTTTGGGAGATATTTTTTTATAGCCAGTCTTTTTCATATAATGGAACTTTTAACATAGTTAAGCCTTGGATATGCAACATTTAAGATACATGCCAAGGGGGCTGACTTTACAATAAATACACACATGCAATTTTGTTGGCAATAAAAAGTAGTTCCAAGTCCATAGCAATTACATCACATGCATGGCTTAAAAAACATAAAAATATTAAAAGCTCATCATAACGTACGTGCAAACATGTTTCATGTACTTGAACAAGATTTTAGGTACTATAAAATTGACCAAGATTTTTCATAAGTGTCATGGTATAATTTTGCCTGTGGCACAGCCTATTAGATCAGTAGCCTTACAGTGCTAGAATATAGTGTGGCAATTGCATTTTTTATTTAGATGTATTTGGTAAAAAAAAAAAAATCCTAAATTGGTTACATTAATTTCATGTGTACGATATAGTGATTTGACACTTTTACACCTTACAATGTTATCACCCCCGTTAATTCTAGTAATCATCTGTCACTACGTATATTTATCACAAAATTATTGATTATATTCCCCCTTCAATCCCTTTCCCTTCTGGTAACCATCCATTTGGTCGCTGTTTCTATGAGTTTGTTTTTGTTTTGTTTTGGTTTTTAGTCCCCATACAATTTATTTTAAGTCCTAAGTCAATTGATTGGCTTTAATTTTCATTACTATGTAAAGTATATAGCCATATTATTAGATGAGGTCGAAAGAAAATATAGTTGAGCTTGAGCAAGTACTGTGATTGCTGATGTCCTAGAAACACTCGAGAAGTGAAATAATGAGCATAATGCCATTGACGAGTAAAAAAGAGTGTTCTCCTGCTTTTATGAATTTTCTCTTTTCGGCTACTAGGATCATGTTTAACAAATTACTGATCTTTCTGGTGCCCTTCACGCTAGAAATAATTTACCTTTTATCACTCCCTTCCACTGACAAAATTAGATATAATGCAAACCTACTACGCATTTTAATATTACTGTGACACAGCGCTGTCCAGAAATGAGACTTCTGGGGCTCTGACAGGATGTAGTGCATTAACAATTTTATCCAAATAAGATAGTTTTGATAGGGTTATTAAATAATTCATAAGAAAAACTGAATATGGAAAGAACAATCTAACTCTAGGCTTGGCACTCAGTAGCTGTCTCTCCCCTCTTGGTTTTATCCCAATAACAGAGGGGCAAATCTTCCAGTAGCCCAAATCACTGTCACCAGCTTTACACAATGGCATTCAATGACAATAATTGCACGACCTAACGCTGATTGCATTAATTAGACTACTAAGTTGCTTTAATTAAATCTCCTCATTGCATTTTACCCTCAATCAAAAATGTAAATGTACACCTTTTCGATGTTCATTAATGCAAAAAAAGCTTAATATTTAAGGAGATGAACGTGGAAATTATAGCTATTCTTGTTTTCCTATGTCTTTAACAGCTACTCAAGGTGTTTAATAAATGGGCTGCTTAGGTGCTTCCATGGTCAATTATTAAGGTGTCCTTTGTCATGTTTTCTATGAGAAAATTTGGAAATCATTGCTCAAGTGTAATATCAATGACCTGTCAATTCTGTTGTATGAGATATACTGAATTGCATGGTCAGAAGAGTATTGCATATTATGCTTCTTTTATTTTTTAGCTTTTGATGTAATGACAAACTGCATCTGGCTTTTAAGTGTCTTTAATTATGACTTTTCTATAAAACTAAAAAAATATTTTTTAAAACACTATCATGCTTAAATCAAAGAATAAATCCTCGTGCCACGTAGGGCAGGGACTGGCAAATTTTTTTCTCTAGAAGGACAGACTGTGAATACTTAAGACTTTGAAGTTCAGACAGTGTCTGTCACAACTACTCAATTCTGCCCTTTTGGCATAAAAGCAGCCATAAACAATAGTAAGCAAATAGGTGTGGCTGTATAAAAACAAACAAACAAACTACTTACAAAATCATGCTGTGGCCAAATTTGGCCCTCAGGTCATAGGTTGCCAACCCCAGATCTGAGGCATCGATATTTAAATACTCCGATGCTCATAAGAACATGAGAATTACTCCACCTCGAAAGGGTCTTATCTTCCCAGATCCCCAAGGCCCTGCCTGGGGATCTACCTGACACAAACACAGTGTCATCACAGCCCAAGCTTCCTTTATCAAAACCCTGAAATTCTACCATCCATGAATTTACCCACAGTTTCATAAAATTTGACTCAAAAAAAAAAATTGGTCAAAAAAAGTTAAACAGAAAGAGATGCTTCCTGAACTGCCTCTCGGAGGAGTCCAAACATCAGAACCTTGACTTTCGTGCACAGGAATGTACGCACTCACTGAGAATGTTGATTAGTACTATTTTGGGGGTATAACAGTTTGGATTTCTCTACATTTTCTAGAATGAATTTTTCCAAGAATATCTCAGAACTCTCGGTTTCTACACATGATTTTCCTGTCTTCTCTCATGTCCCATTCTTATCCCATGACACCGATAGCATTCTTGGAGACTTCAGTTTGGGTGTTTGTTTTGTTTGTTTCTAAATAACAGGCAATGATGATCTGTTTTAAGAACTCAACATGGCTTTCCTTGGGTGCTATCCAGTCTGCCCCTCTTACGTTTGATGAAATCTCACAAAATTATTGTTGGTACTACCTGCCCGCAAAGTATAGGCTCACTTAGAGACCCGATACGACCTCGAACTCCTTTGCTTTGTGAATGTTGAAGATATGTGCTCACACGAAAACAGATTTGTGTTATTCTAAGAAATAATTTTATGGATCATTATGATGATATACATTATTCCAAAATACACTTTTGTTCATTAAGAGTCAGGGATCTGTTGAAGATCATTGCTAACTGACCTTGTATTAAGAGTATTCAGCAGTTGTTTTTTTTTTTGTGGTTCCAAAAGAGTAGGAAGAAATATATAATGAGACAGCTTATATATTGTTTTTAGAATGTCAGTTTACCATTTCCTTTTCTTTCCTGCTTTTCTTTAGCTGCTGATGGCAAATGAATTTAAAGAATGAGTGTATTTGCAACCCCCTCTTTCCTGATTTAAAGGCATAGTTTGGGAATATTAATGTCAGTAAAGTCAAGAGTATTTGCATGCCGTCTGCATGCAGTTCTCCCCAGGGCTGGGCCAGCAGAAAATGGAGAAGAGTCTCCTCAAAGCTTCCTAATGACTCTTAGAAGTATGTGGGTGGATAGAGTGTGATTTGGACCTGTGAGTGCTGGAACACTACCCACGCTAAAGCGCCAGATCCTGACACCCTCCTCATTTAAGAGATTTGGGGGAGGGGAGGAGCAAGAGCTGAAAGTGTACGAAATTTGACCACTGAGCAAACATCCCTAGAACATGATTCCGGCTCCCCAAACTCAGCCCCAAAAGATAAATTCCACATGCTCTGCCGGTTACCGCTGCAGAGTGAAGAGCTGTTTCATCTCTGATCTGAAATCACACTCCTGAGGAACTGGATAAGAGGTAGACAGCTCCTTGTAAGAATACATGCTGTCTGTAACTGCTGAAATGACACTATGGGCTCCCTTTCATTCTGCAGCTGCATAAGCAACTCATAAGGAGATGCTAACTTATCAGGAATACCAGGTAGCTACATTTCTTAGTTCTGACTTTGAACGGAAGAACCAAGGATCTACCACAAGCCTGGCATTTTGTTAAACTGAGATATAAGGTGACCTTGGTCTCTAAATTAACAATGCAATGTTAAAGCCGGAATTCATCATAAAGTAACTGCCTCCCCATAATTTCAAATTCAAGGCTAACTTCCTGTATCAAAGCTGGCACAGACTAAAGATGAAAACTGTACTGCTGTGTAACCAGAGGTTAAAACCAAAGTGCCACATAGGCACGGTGGGGAACCAACAAAGCATTCCCTTGTCTTTGATAATTTTATAATCTAATTGGATTTAAAAATATATACGTATAAAAATAATGAGAGTAATAGTAAGGTTTAATAAGAATATGTATGAGGCAGAGTGGAACTCTCTATGTACGAATGTCAGACTAAATATAATAGTTCCAAAATCGTTCAATTTAAGGAAACAATCTTTGTGGCATCAACATAGTATTAGAAGATACCAGAAAAAGTGAAACTTTAGAAATTCTAAATTTTATATGAAGTAATAATAGTATGTGATGTAGGCACTTGTATAACCTGTGTTAACAATATAATAAAGATTGTATGACTTACACATAGGTTTTGAAAAAATAAGATGTGTGTGTATGTGTGTATACGTATATAGTTGAATGCTTCCATTATCTAATCCAATACCCAGATAGTCACTTATAGAAAAACAAATCTTGATACAAGGAAATATTTATTTGAAGTAGAATCTGTCTCTGGAGAGAGGAGACAATGTAAAAGAAAATCCAGTCTCCATTTAAGCATGTCTCTCAATAATATTTACTTCCCCTTTAATAATTCATTAAATCTAGAAGCAAAAATTAAGACAAAGAAAAACTACAGAACGATATAACTATCTTCTGTGGTTTGGAATATCATTAGAAGATAAACATATTTGTAAATAAAGAGATGATGAATAGATAAATCACACATGTGAAATTTCTACCCTTCATTGAAAATAGAGAACTGGAAAAAAGCACAGAGGCATAGCCTCAGAAAATCTTTTCTTTGGCTATCTACTTCTATAGATCCTTGGGTGTCCCTTTCTATTCTAATAGGTTTTAAGGTTTTCTTAATTATTTTAGAATCGTGTATATCATCATAACCAACATTATGAAAAATTTTAATTCCTACATATTACAGAAAATAATTCCAAGAGATCTAATAAAGACCTTATTTCATATAATTGCTGCCATTTTTTATAAAATATATTTTCTCCTTAGTTTTCTACTTATCCTTGTTTACAAATAGGATTAATTTATTTTCAATTAACTGTTAAACATTTAATGGTTCTATTACGATATGATAGATTCAGTGATCTTTTTAAAGTTCTAATACTGCGAAAATCTGTTTTATTATCTCTCTGTATAAAATTCAAAATAGAAAACCAGGAAACATTGGAAAATACTCATGGGAAAGACTTGTTAAAAAGATATACATTAACTGGGAAAATTTATACTGAGATTTTTTTAAAGGTCAATGTTTTCATATTGTATGCCACTAATGTAATATTCTCTAGAATCTCTCAATATGTATCTTTAAATCATTCCCAGGCTCAAGGGAGGATTGCAGCGATGTTCTCTTGGTGATTCTGCTGCCAGATACTCTGGCTTCTCAAGGCCTCTCCCATCCTATGATTACTTGGGGGGAGGGGCTTGTTTTCCTCCCCATGGCCTACGATATTTAACCCATTCGCCTGTGTTATTTCCAGCTATTATTACATCCCGTACTTAAGAGTTTCTCTGCCTCCAGAATTGGCTAAGGGACAAGGTCCTCTTCTCTATTTCCGATTGAAACAAGCTCATAGACCTCACACACCAAAATGTGTGACGGATAACTGGTTCTCACTTTAAGGGAAATAAAAGGACTGGGTGTCAAATTGGAGAAGCTGCATTTTTCCCCCATCAGGAAACTCTAAGAAAATCTCGCAGTTGATATATCCAGTTTATACTTATATTGATTATATTTTCGATAGCCCCCCCCTTTTTTTGATTTTTCCACAAATCACACATTCCATTCCTTTCTCACACAAAACTCCAAAGCTTTCAGTAACTCCCGGTGCCAATGAAACACAGACCTTGTCACCTCTTTCCAGTTACAACCTTCTGGTCTCTTTGGACAACTCTAAAATTCATGATGGGGAGAACTTTGAGGTTCTGCATTCCCTTGGTTCACTCATGGGGCAGGGGTGACCCAGTGAACACAGAGGATGGGATGGAAGCGCAGTTGGACTCAACAGCGCCCTCTTACGTCTTAGAATTAGCTGTGCAGGCCCGGTATAATCCCAAATAAAAATCAGCTCATAAAATTTTCCAAGTCAGAAAGTTCTTATGATGTACAACAGAGAAAATTTATATATATATACACACACACATATATATATACACACATATTTATTTATTTATTTATTTATTTCAGCCTTTCCAAACAAGCTGGGTTTTGATGACTGATTTTCAGAAATTAGTAACTATTTGATTATTAGCATTCTTCAGGCCTACTATATTGAGCACTCTAAGAGTTGCCACTTTCAAAACACGCTATGAGCCTGATCATCAGGATGGCTGTATTTGAAAAGAATTCGTGGGAATCTGGATAGTTTAGTAGTAGGTAGAAGGAACTGGGCTGAAACTTTTTTCCATACACCCTGATCTTTTTAACTGCCAGGGACTGAGTGTGTTCCCTGAACGTGGAACTTTGGGGGCTAAAACTAGGTAGTTCTCAGGCAAACTAGGACAAGTTAAGCAACAATAAAAGAAAAGAAAAAAAGAACAAAAAACCAAGTGCCAAAGATATGGAAATGGATCAAATGAAGATGAAAAAAGGTAAAGGAAAGAGGTTAAGAAGAAATGAGTATATATCACCCCAAGTGACAACAGGTGGTAGGAAGGGACAACTATTATCTCTGAACCACAGTCCCTCCCCTTTAGGGAACACCGTTTAAGCCTCTGTTGGAGTCCACTCTATCAAGTGAACTAACAAGCTTCCATGAACCTAAAGACCTTTGAGCAGAAATCCCCAGAAAAGCAGTCACTACCCCAAGCAGATTCATTAGCACAGAAGAAAATTATCAGACCAAGTGGAAATGACAGGGTGTACCTGAGGCTCCCACGGCGAGAAACACCTTCGTCAGAATGAGCTCAGATTACAAGAACATGAAAAAGACCTCTGTTTCGATGAAGCATTAGGTCAACTACTATAGATACAACCCATTCAGAGAACTGATGAAATATGTAGGAATTTTAAAAGTAGCTGTGAGGGAATTATTTTGGCAACATAAAGGATTTAACATTTATGTTGATAAATTTAAAAAAATATTGTCCCATCATGTCAGAGTTTTATAAGATTTTCACTACCAAAAGTATAGAGTGAGTTTTCTACTGCCCAGAATGTCTGAGCAGAATTAGAAAAGAGATCATGTCATTTCTCATTTGGAAAATGAATCAGTTCTATTTGACAATCCACCATCACAGACTGACTTCTGTATTCATCGTTATCTTTTTCTAGAACAAAATCGGCTTGAGTTAGTATTATTTCCTTCCAGAATGAATAATTTAAACATGAAAATAATTTAAACAAGTAAACCTGTTCGATTAGTATTCTGGTTTGGTCGAGTCTTCTTCCTTTTTTCCCTCTGTTTCTGCTCCTAGAACTGAGTGGTTTATTTTTGACCAAGATATATACAGCCTGGTTTACTCAGACAACAGTACTGCACCACATCAGGGAGAAGAGTGAGGGGGGATGCAACTGGGCTTCTTGGGCCAGAATGCACAATAAGTAAGTCTTATGCATGACATTTCTGTAGGATTACCGAGTGAACATTTTTCTGAGACAACAGTGGAATGATTCACGGCTGGCATATAGCGAATACCCTGACGATTCCCTGGACCTGGACCCATCGATGTTGGACTCCATTTGGAAACCAGATTTGTTCTTTGCCAATGAGAAGGGTGCCAACTTCCACGATGTCACTACCGACAACAAATTGCTTCGGATTTCAAAAAATGGCAAAGTTCTCTACAGTATCAGGTAAGCTTCCTTTGGCTGTTCCTGTTCACTTTTCCATTTTTCTCCTGGCCTAGTGTTGCCTGGTTCTGCATGGCAAGATGTATAGGAACATTTGGCTTTCGTGGTCTCTTGTTTATCATTTGAATCTTACAGTTGGTGAGAGTGCCAGAGAATCCATGGCCTCAGAAGTGTGATTCTCTATAACAAAAATACATTTGGTAGGATGGTGCATGGGTGATGGTGTTGTGTAAATACCTGCACACATATGTTTTTGATTGATTCAGTAAAGGAAGGGCCCTTCAGTTCAATTACCATTGAGCATAATGTACAAATTCTCATTTCAAACTATTCTGCCATTCTATAACATTTAGGCAACTCTCCTCCCCGCACACACAAATTTCAATGCCTCGGCATGGTCACTGACAGCATCATTTGGGCTAGGTTAGTGGAAAACTGGTTCTAATCCCATATCTGCCTCTAACTAAACATGTGAACTTAATCTCTGATCTTTTCTTGGGCTTGAGCTTGGGATAGACAATTCCTGAGATCCGCTTTTACTTTTATGTTCAAATATGATCTTCTCTAGAATCTTTATCACTCCACGCTCAAAATAATCTTGTTTAAATTCTAGTAACGGTTTCTCTGTGAATCTGTAAGGCTCTCATTTCTTCCTACCTCATTTCTTGGCTATTTCTGTACATGGATATAGCATTAGAACATGGATCTTTGGAATCAGACAAATCTAAAATCAAATCCAAGCTTTGCCACTTAACTCGGTTACATAACCTATAACCTTCGGTTATTTTACTTTAGAATCGGAAACACCACATTTATCTCAGTATTCTTGTGAGACTGAATGATATAGAGCAGAGGTGAGCAAATATTTTCTGTAAGGGGCCAGATAGTAAATATTTTAGTTTCTCAGGCCAGACTGTCTCAACACTGTTTCAACTACTCAACTCTGCCACTGTAGCACGAAAGTAGCCATAAGCAATGCTCAAAATGACTGGGTGTGCCTCAATTTCAATAAAACTTTATTTACAGGCAGTAGACTAAATTCGGCCCATTGGCCAGTGTTTGCTGACCCCTGATATAGAGTACATAAAAGTACTAGCCACGATACATGACACAGAGTATGTGCTCAATAAATGAAATGATGCTGTCTGAATTTTAAAGTTAATACTTTTTTTTTTTAATTTAGAAAGCTCTTTAAAGCCAAGATATTTGGATTTTGCATCTTTTGTAATCCCTCCCAAAAGGCCATGACAGTGTATCACATATGAGAGATATCTAATATATTGAATAAATACTGATATTTTAAAGATTACAAAATTCCCCCTTTCTCTACAATTTTATTACCTTTCTCCTCCCCCCAAAAAAGTAGCTAGTGTCCTTGTGAATAATTTTCACAAGTTTGCAGTCTCACCATCATTAAAACCTCATTTCACAACCCTAAATACAATTTGGTCTGGACTGCATATTCCATTCTTAACCTGGTAATTTCACAGCTCACTGATGGCTGGCAGCCCCTATTCTATGTCTTATAGAACAAAAGAGGGTCCGCATTTGTAAAAAGTAGCAGAGTCACTGCTTGCACAAAGAACCAGAAAATCCCCCTACTTTATTTTCAAGGAACTTTACTTTTTATAATAATTTTTAAGAAAACGCAGAATATTTCACATGGTGATGCGTTTGGTGTAAGATGCAGTATTGGATGCAACCTAAGTTGATGTGTGACCTGATGAAACAGGACATATGTAGAGCGTGGTACAGGGATGGAGAGTTATAAAAAGCAGCACGGGCATCAGCTGCTCCAACTAACCCTCTGGGCTTTGGGTGGCATTTGCTCCAGTAAATACCTGGCATCTTGCACTGCTGAAACAAAATCAGTTTTTTTTTTCTTCTGTTCTATGAAGGCGTTTTCATTCTAGAACCACGAGGAATATAATGCTCCCCAGATCTAGATGCAGAGGCAATTCTTCTATTTCGGGTAACGAGTGTAGCATATTACAGGCTCTGAAACACCATAACAACTGTTTTGGATTGAGTGGAGTTTGTCCTGTGGCAGGCTGGTTTAGCTTTCCTTCACTGTGGGTGTTCTATGAATTTAGAGGAAAGACCCTTGGTATAGGACAACCAGGCATGTCATTTGAGGGAGACACAGCTCTTGGCATGTTTGAATTGCAGAAATCGAATTACTTGTCTGGATGGGTTTTCAATGGGCCAGGCACTGTGCCGGGCCTAGAGATCCAGAGCTGAGTAACACGTGGCACCCGTCCTGGAAGGGCTCCAGTCTAGCGAGGAAGGTACACATAAGATAAATTAAATAGTAGGAATAAATACAGAAGGAAAAGAAAAGTAGCTCTAACTTTGTAAATGAATTGTTCTTTGAATATTGTTAGAATTTGGGGGTTGGCACCCACCCTTCTACTTACTTGAGTCACTAGACTCAATTTAACTAGAGGACAGTGAGTGATTAGAGCGAATATTTCCCGAACTCAAGTTTAAGGCAAAGAGGGCTACAGTTTCTGGCATCTGAAAAGTGCTGGGAAGGCCCTTCTGACGTTCCACTGCGAAGGACTCTCTCTGCTTCCAGGTTTACAATACAAATACCCCTGGGAGAGGAAACCCGTTGGCCTCAATTCATACTGAGCTGTAAAAAAAATGATATGAAAATGTCTTTCTGATAGTACGTTTGATATCCATGAATAATAGTGAGAACTAGCATGTTGGATGCCTGAGAGGAGAAATCAAATAGAACAAAGGGAGTGAGGAAAGATACAAGGAGGGGAAATAACAGCGGTACCAAAGATAAAATCATGAATTATTTCCATCCTCGCATTTAAATAACTACTTAAACAGTAGTCCACGTTTAAAAAAAATGTTCTGTCGCGATGTTTTATGTTTGCTTTTTCCTGAAACCTAAAGCGAATGGGTGATGGCATTCCATCCAGTAACAATGCCATGCATTCTAGCTTTGTAGGAGCAGAGGGAGAACTAGCTCTGCGTGGAAACCGAAGCCCAAGGCTTTGATGGCAAAACAAAACACAAAGAGAACTGTGCAGTCCACTGACTTCGTAACCAGCAAGAACACACTTCCCAAGATTTTATATATGTTTCCCAAAAGGCAGGGGTTTAAGAAAAGAGGGGACGGTAGACCAGAATTCCATAAGTGTCTTGAAAATTCAAACTTGGGGTACTGTGTAAAATTCAAACGAATCTTTCAAATAGTAACCAAAGGTCTTGGCTCAGTTAAAAATTTTCTATCCAGTGACACAGGACAGTCTTTGTTGATGAAAATGTATCCAATCTATTACTGCCCATACCCCTTGTGATTTCTTCCTTAATATTCACTTCCCTAACATGTTTGATCCTACTCTTTTTTAAAGTTTTTTTTGTTGACCCACCCCATTAAGTATTGATCATCTCTGGCGAAAGTGTAAACAAGGACACAATGTTGCTTTGTACAAATTCTAAATTCTAAATTCCCGTTACTTTAAATTCTAAATTCTAAATTCCTGTTACTTTAAAAGGCTTGAATCCACAGTGGTATAATGAGGTGAGCCTTGAGTTTTGTACGTGTTATTACTCAAACAACATCTGAATTGAAAATAATAAACTGCAGTAGAAGTCGGGGCATCTTGACATATGGTGCAATATGAAAGAAAAAAGAGAAGGTGAGCGTTTTTGGCAAGAAGTAGCTTGTCTCATGTGTCCATGTGACAAATATTTGCTAATATTTGTTTTTTCTTCCTTTACTTCCCATGCCTTCTTAGAATTTTCTGTCAGAATTCTGACTTTTTATAGAAGCGTAAGATTGTTTTTTTTTTTTTAATTTGAAGGTATTGCCTTGAAAAATATGTAATCTAATGCCCTTGTTTTACTGGTGAGGAAGTGGCTTCTTTCAGAAATTAGGAGAGCTAAAATAATGGAGCCCATATAAAGGAAAGGTAAGACAAGAAGCAGAGCTCTTGACTTCTATTACAGTGCTATCGTCTCCTACCCCACTTTCATTCTTCATTTACTTCAACTCAAGTCCAAAGACAAAAACAAATACAAATCCGAAAACACGCTGTTTTCGAACCAACCTTTTTGAGACTCATTTGTTAAAGGCTATCGGAGGAAAGAGGTACGATTTAAGATGAGCACATAAAGTATCCTCAAATTTTACAAATGTCTGAAAAGATTGTTTAAATTAGGTACAACAACTGACTTTTAAATAGGAAGATCTACTTGATAGTTTTATATAGCACATGTAGCTTACATAGCATATCTATTATCTGAAAATTTTTACTCTTCCAGGCATCAAAGGGCTAAAGAGAATCATTAAGTCAACTCCCTACCTTCAGGCAACCTGTTGAAAAGTCATTCTATTTTTAAAGATGTTCAGAGAAGGAAATTTTAAAGTTCTCTCTTTGGAGCCAATATTAATAATATGAGTAACATGGCACAGAAATTCTTCCCTACGTAGCTTAAATCACATTTGCTACAACTTAGTCACTTTTTCCTCCATGTAATGTGACAAACAAAATGGCTACCATTTAAGGAAGGATGTTAAGGATTACATCACTGTTTTTTGTCCCATCGGAGGCAGTGGATGTATGTTTGGTCACCAACACTGTGCTGCTGATTTCATGTTACCGTGTGCTCCACGTCAGCGCCAAGGTGGTCTTCGTCTCACAGTTTTCAGCTTGCTGTACAGTTGGGGCCCAGACTCTGAATCTTATGATGGTCAGTGTTGTCCTGGTTACTTCTGACATCATAGTAGGCATGTGTTTTAAAGTCAAACACCCTTGGGCTTGAGTCTCTGGCCTCAGGACTAGCTGCGTGACCTAGGAAAATTTATCAGCTCTCTGAACCTCTATTTCCTCAGCTTTGAAAAAGAGATGATTTTGTTAAGAGTATTGGTAGAATATAATATATAGATAGTCGAAAGTGGTACTGCCGTTTACTTTAGGGCCCCTTGGTATTTTCTTGTAATTTAGTGGCTGTACTTTCTGTTCTAGACTCTTAAGACAAAGAATAAACTGACCGAGATAGATCCTTACAAACTCCAGACATTAAGAATGGGACTGAGCCACTACTTGAGGGGTGCTTAATCTGAGGGCTAGGTGCAAACTCCAGGGGTCCTTGAGTCCCCCTAAAAGTATATGCATCTTTTATGCATTACGCAATTTAAACTCTTTTTTGCTTGTTTAGAGGAAAAGGTCCTATCTTTCTCAAGGAAGCTATGACCTTCCAAATGTTAACAACTGCTTCAGGGTTTATTGCATGCCTCCAGAATGGGTATGTCTGTAGCCAAGTTAGTAAGAAAATATTGTTTGCCTTCAGTGTCCTCTTATTTGAATGACCAGAGGGCCTTATGCCACCCTCCAACTGCAGAGAGTCCTCCAAACCATAAATATTTACGGGACTGTCCCTCCGCAACGGCACCTGATATCACCAAGGTCTCTGCTCCCCTCATCATTAAACTGTATCTGACCTGACACTTAGTCCTTTACAGCATTTGGGGGTGATCTGCTTGCAAATCCTTTTGGAGTCCATTCATCATTCCAGGTGTTGATGATTCAGTGCTCTGCCCTCCCAGTAGTACTTAGGTTGTAATAGAGAACTCGCAGGGATTGGCATGGCTTCTCCTGCTAATGACAGACATCCAACAGTGCTCTCCAAATGACCCTGTCTAAGGCTCACCGCACCCGTGCACATGAAAGGCCAACTTTTCTCACACGGCCTCCCATCCTTGACTCAGCCTAAGGCCTGATGCGAGAACTTCAAAAGATTCTAACTTTAGTTATAGAATGATTTTTATGGCATAGGAAAAGAGCACATTCTCTATTTAGATGTTACAGCCAAAAATAAAATGCACAGTGGACGAAGCCCTGCCTAAACATTACCAATGGTGATACTTTGATTATCTTACTCTCGGTTTTGATGAGACACATAAGCCCATATTTCTGTTAGAAAGCAACTATGAAAAGCTGTGATTTCTTCTCTCTGTGCTTATTTGGACCATGTTTATCTTTATATCCTATAATCCAGGCAAAATTACATTCTCATTTTCCATCTCTGTGTCCAAATCCTCATTAGTTTTGTGACTTGATTTAATGCAGTAATTAATGACTGTAACATAAGCACCCACATCAGAATTAAACAGTGAAGCTTCAGAGAAGTGCTAGGAAATGCCATGGAAACCACAACGATTCCACTCTTCCTAGAGGCAAGCACGATTGGGAGGGTGGGAGGTGCTGGCATGCACACACGCTGCTGGATTCAGCAAGAACTGAGCTAAGTGGTGCGGAGGGGGTATTTTTGGAGAGTGGTTTTCAAAAAACGTGTGGCTGAGGGTTAAAAGTATTAAAGTCTAGAAAGTGTGTTCTGTACACGACGGACTCTCTTAAAGTGATGAAAAGCTCTGTTGAGCTCCTGATTGGGTTCGGAAATACACATACACTCAAGGGCATAATATTGGTTCAAAAGCAAGAGAGTCAGGATCTTACCCTTGTTGCAGGAATAAAGGAAACTGCAAAGAAATAATGGCAGCTGGCATGACCACCTGTCCTTGACTGTTCACCTTATCGGACTAGCAGTAGCGACCAGCAGGTCTTCCTCCTGGTAACTTCCCACTGCATTAACATCCATCAGAGTTCGCTCTAGAAGCAATAGTGCAAAGAACAGAATACCAAGAAGGTAGCTCAAGGGCATCGGGAGGACCATATGTCCCTCCATCACTTACTGTACCCTTCGGCTTTAAAGAACAGCCTCTCTAACCCCATGAGTTTATCATTCTGAGTCTCAGCTTCCTTATCTATAAAATGAGACTGAACCAGGAGATTAGACACAGTCTGAGGCTACGTCTAGCTATACCACATTTTAAGTCTATAACTCTAAATGATCTCCTTCCCTAACCACACAATTCCTTTAGGATGAGGAAATAAGAGTGGGTCCCTCATGCCCCTTAGGGCTTGGGAATCAGTAACAGGAGACTTAAAGTTAAGATGTCTAACTAACTACTTTTAGATCTTAGAACATTGCTCTCCCAAAGTGAATATCCAACTCCTGAGGAGAAGAACTTGATTTTGGAATAGGGTAGGGAAGACTGGATTAACTGTAGCTTAAGAGGCGGCCTTTCATTCAACATAGAGTTTACACGATGACAAGTACTCAGTACTGAACTCCCTACTGAAAAATGTCCCAATCGCAAAGTGGGTCATGTGTACCCTCTGATTCGACCAGCGGCAGTATCCATGAGATATTATTTTAGAATATGTTCATGAATTATGTGTTTATATACTTTTAGACAATTATAGAAAACTGGCTGACTAGAACTATCATTAATTAGATATGTAGGCAGATTAGAGCCGGCAGAGTCGCAGGGCTAATCTATGACTCGTTACCTGAGTTTCCTTGTGGCAAGAAGCCAAAGGACGTTCAGAGGTCCCAATGAGCTTGCTCAGCTTATGTTGACATGGGCTCTTCCCTGGTCCAGAGTGCTGCTTTTGAAAGGCTCTCTGGGTGGCTATAATCCCAAAATAAACACACATAATATCACCACGGCTCTTATGAGATGCACGAATTATTTTAGCACATTCTCATAGCACATAATCCAAAGGAAATGCGCTCCATTTTAAATGGGAAAAAAACTGTCGACCCTCAAAGCTCAGCGGTCTGTCCAATAAGTCTATCCTTGCTCGTGGCATTTGAAATTGCAAACCAACATCTGCACTGAATAGGGTACAACATTTATCAGTGGACAGTCATTTCAAGACAATTAAGGACATATAATTATGTGATGTTCCGCACGTGACACACACTCAGAGCAAGGCCATCCCATATCTGATTGATCACTCCTTTCGAAGGACAATAAAACAAATGTTTTATTTGATATTTCATTTCGGTAAGGATATTCCGCTAAATTTAAGCAGTTACATGAAGGATAAGAAGCACTAAGTGAACTAAGAGATTACAGGTAGAATGCTATGGGGGTACAGCAGATGTCAGTTCAGAGGTGCGGGAAGACTGGATTCAAATGCCATCTTACTAAGTGACCACGAGAAGGCACTTGACCTTGCTTTGATCTGCAGTTTTTCTCCATTCCGATTCATACTACATATTCAGTGAATGTTGAAATCACCCTGGTTTGGCTGTAGGGTTAAAGGGAAGAAAGAGAAGAGACAGTTCTCCCTATTCTCCCTAATCCATACACAGGCATTTCCTTCCTCAGTGCCTGGTACACTCAGGCCTCGCTTCCCTTTCAGGCTTAGCCCCAAGCAGATGGGTTGCTTTGCCTTGGGTTTTCTCCCTTTGGGAGGCATGTAGCTCATAACAGAAGTGATGGTTGCAGCTTCTTTCAGAGAAAGGCTTGGGTCTGACCTCTTCAGCTGCTTGTTAAGAGTAGACTGAGGAACTGTGCTTCGTTTTGAAGTGTTATCTACTCAAGGATGGACCGTCCTAGTATCTGACCGGGACTCTGCTCTCTCCGACCCTTGCCACCAGAAACAGAGCCAACGACTCTCCCCTAGTTACCACAATAGAATTCTCACTGCAGCAAAATACCAGCAAAGTAACACAACCTTGCTCTTCGGCTGTCGGCAGACACAAAGTTACTTTGGTTTTCTAAAAACCACAGTGGTAGTATACAAGTACTTGTTCTCTTTCTGTTTTGCCGAAAGTAAAATGATCTCAAACAAAATGTTAAGAAAATTGCTATACGGGGCTTTTCTCTCTTTTGTCGCTTCGATGCCAGTGTTAAATAACTGTAAACACACAGTGAGCATGGGATGGAGAAGTCCATCCTCATTGTTTTAATGTGCAGGCTAATAACAATTCACCTTCACGACCGTCTGTATGTAAATACATAATAGATGTGAAATGACTTTGAAATTTAAAATGTAATGAAAATGTGGGCGATGCTGGTTATTTGAATCTCTGGTAATTTGAGCACTTGCTGGTGGTGTTAATTTAGCCCTCTCCTATTCAACACCTTCAAAACATTTTCGTTCAGGAAATATCAAAGCACTTGGAAAAGTTTTAGCTGCAGATTTATCAGCTGCGTTCCAAGTTGAATGCAATCCATATTTGGACTTAATTAACACGGGCCAACCATATGTGTGCACATTTTCTAAAGGGACCAGGCACAGATGGGAGCAGATATCGTATTTTTGTCCTTCCCAGCTAGTACTGCTAAATGCATATGGGTATTTTCTGTGATGCTGTTATAATGTTTGGTAAACATGGACCTTCCTAGTCAGCCGCTGGCATTTCAGTCAAGGGAGAGGAGTGGGACAGCTGATGAACCGGCAGCGTTGCCATTCATCTCTCCCGCATCCCAAGGGCAGCAGGGAAAAATAGGTCTTATACTTATTTGGAATTAACTAAGAGGACGGAGTTAAGCGTACTGCTTAGGACCAACCTAGGGTTTAGGTTCGACCCTAGACAATGTTGAAGAAAATAATTCAGATCTGATGCCATAGCCACAAGGTACCGAGCCCTGTTTCCAGCCAGTACCACCCTTCTGTTTGACATTCTCAGTATCAAAGTCTGCTCTTGGGGATATTAATCGGGAATCAGAGACTCTACTAACTCAAGTACACAAAGGAGGAAATGACTGAACAGTATTTGAAACACTATTCTCTCCCTAGATTTGCACCTTAATAGTCATGGGAACCTTTAGCTAAATGTCTATTAGTTGATGATATGTAGCAGCCAAGAATTGGAAGGAGTTGGAGCCAAGGACATACATTGGGATCTTTCTGGAAGTCTTAACAATTTACTCACGTGACATTTTCAGCCTTTACTTGCGTGGGCAGCCATCCCAGGTGCAGCCACACGTATGCCTGCAGGGGGGCCAGGTCAGCAGCATAGGGCTGGCATGAGCGGGACCCTTCCTATTCCTCATATGAGTTCAAAGCAGTCATTTAATTACAGGGCTTTCAGAAGATGAGTTTAAATTTTTCATTTCTTGCCTGCCCAGCCAAACTAGGCTTTTGTTCTCCGTGGATCAAGATCCTTTTGTGGGTGTCTTGGGTTTTGATGCGG
>NW_011888862.1:3776299-3833577 GCF_000151845.1 Pteropus vampyrus
TTAAAGGGAAGAAAGAGAAGAGACAGTTCTCCCTATTCTCCCTAATCCATACACAGGCATTTCCTTCCTCAGTGCCTGGTACACTCAGGCCTCGCTTCCCTTTCAGGCTTAGCCCCAAGCAGATGGGTTGCTTTGCCTTGGGTTTTCTCCCTTTGGGAGGCATGTAGCTCATAACAGAAGTGATGGTTGCAGCTTCTTTCAGAGAAAGGCTTAGGTCTGACCTCTTCAGCTGCTTGTTAAGAGTAGACTGAGGAACTGTGCTTCGTTTTGAAGTGTTATCTACTCAAGGATGGACCGTCCTAGTATCTGACCGGGACTCTGCTCTCTCCAACCCTTGCCACCAGAAACAGAGCCAACGACTCTCCCCTAGTTACCACAATAGAATTCTCACTGCAGCAAAATACCAGCAAAGTAACACAACCTTGCTCTTCGGCTGTCGGCAGACACAAAGTTACTTTGGTTTTCTAAAAACCACAGTGGTAGTATACAAGTACTTGTTCTCTTTCTGTTTTGCCGAAAGTAAAATGATCTCAAACAAAATGTTAAGAAAATTGCTATACGGGGCTTTTCTCTCTTTTGTCGCTTCGATGCCAGTGTTAAATAACTGTAAACACACAGTGAGCATGGGATGGAGAAGTCCATCCTCATTGTTTTAATGTGCAGGCTAATAACAATTCACCTTCACGACCGTCTGTATGTAAATACATAATAGATGTGAAATGACTTTGAAATTTAAAATGTAATGAAAATGTGGGCGATGCTGGTTATTTGAATCTCTGGTAATTTGAGCACTTGCTGGTGGTGTTAATTTAGCCCTCTCCTATTCAACACCTTCAAAACATTTTCGTTCAGGAAATATCAAAGCACTTGGAAAAGTTTTAGCTGCAGATTTATCAGCTGCGTTCCAAGTTGAATGCAATCCATATTTGGACTTAATTAACACGGGCCAACCATATGTGTGCACATTTTCTAAAGGGACCAGGCACAGATGGGAGCAGATATCGTATTTTTGTCCTTCCCAGCTAGTACTGCTAAATGCATATGGGTATTTTCTGTGATGCTGTTATAATGTTTGGTAAACATGGACCTTCCTAGTCAGCCGCTGGCATTTCAGTCAAGGGAGAGGAGTGGGACAGCTGATGAACCGGCAGCGTTGCCATTCATCTCTCCCGCATCCCAAGGGCAGCAGGGAAAAATAGGTCTTATACTTATTTGGAATTAACTAAGAGGACGGAGTTAAGCGTACTGCTTAGGACCAACCTAGGGTTTAGGTTCGACCCTAGACAATGTTGAAGAAAATAATTCAGATCTGATGCCATAGCCACAAGGTACCGAGCCCTGTTTCCAGCCAGTACCACCCTTCTGTTTGACATTCTCAGTATCAAAGTCTGCTCTTGGGGATATTAATCGGGAATCAGAGACTCTACTAACTCAAGTACACAAAGGAGGAAATGACTGAACAGTATTTGAAACACTATTCTCTCCCTAGATTTGCATCTTAATAGTCATGGGAACCTTTAGCTAAATGTCTATTAGTTGATGATATGTAGCAGCCAAGAATTGGAAGGAGTTGGAGCCAAGGACATACATTGGGATCTTTCTGGAAGTCTTAACGATTTACTCACGTGACATTTTCAGCCTTTACTTGCGTGGGCAGCCATCCCAGGTGCAGCCACACGTATGCCTGCAGGGGGGCCAGGTCAGCAGCATAGGGCTGGCATGAGCGGGACCCTTCCTATTCCTCATATGAGTTCAAAGCAGTCATTTAATTACAGGGCTTTCAGAAGATGAGTTTAAATTTTTCATTTCTTGCCTGCCCAGCCAAACTAGGCTTTTGTTCTCCGTGGATCAAGATCCTTTTGTGGGTGTCTTGGGTTTTGATGCGGGCGCATCAAATGATTATTGCAAGTCATACTTCCCGATAGACCCGAAGGGCTCTTCTCTCAGGTCCTAGGTCTGCAAGGGTAGGTTATCTGCCCTACCTAGTCGGTACTTATCTAGGTAGGCACCAAGGGAGTAATTAAAAGTCTTTTACTTGATTCAGTTCATGTATGTCTGATTTACATAATCTGGAAGGAGTCTTTAAATGGGGACTTGGAAACAACTTTTAAAAGTTGAAGAACAAGTATACAACTATTGAGATATCATCCATTAAAAGAATATATAGAAACATATATGTTAATGAGATTAAACCACGATCTCCTTCAACAGAGAAACTCTTCTTTCACGTATTTGATATGCCCGGTGCCCAATTAATGCTCCCCCAAAATTGCTGAATGGACGCGCTAGATGACAACTGAGCTGCGGTTTCGTGTGACACTGATCCCTGCTCGCGAAGGACCTGGAACAGTTCTCCTCTGCATTCTTTCCTCCTCCCTGACCAGCATCACGAGCTTCTGTAAATCTGTAGTGGACGTTCATCCAATGCATGTTTAGCTACCTCCCTGACTTCCTTTGCAATTTCTCTGGGGCTGATTTTCTAGTCAGAGATCGGAGACACTGCTCTCAAACACTGCCGCTGCCCTGAGTGGAGCTCCACTGCCTGCCTCTGCACATTTACTTGTGTTACTGGGCATACTGGTTAAGTTCCCTGTTGGCCACACCAACCGGAGTCTTGGTTGTCACTGGACTAACCGTGGTTCCACTGCTCTGACTTTCCCAGTGTGCCTCTCCACTGTGACCAAGGCTCTTGATGAACCCCCCTTGTCTCACTACCGCTGGTCCAGTCACTTAGAAGCCTACTTGAGCCTAATTGTCCTACCCTGGTTTCAAGTAGAAAGTAATATTTCCCAAAGAGAGTGCTAGCGCTACTGAAAAGTTATGGACCCCTTTCTCAATTCTTTCTTATTTCCCTTTCAAAATTTTCTCCTTTTAGTCTATCATGTTGACAGTAGTTAAAGTCATCCCTTGGAACATGCTGAAACAGTGTTTCTTAAAAAGTGTTCCTGGGCTCCTTATCCAGAGGACCTGAGAATCTGCATTCCCACCACAAACCCTCGGATGACACTTATGCCCACCAGAGCTTGAAAAGCACTGTTAAAGGATATCTTGATCAGACATCCAGCCTGAGAGTGTCTTTTAATCCACTGACTCCTTCTTTCCTCCCTCTTCCCATGTGTGGGTTGTATTAATGATGCACTTTTAGCTTGACTTCTAACTTGCCCCCAGGCTAATTTCACTTAAGGTCTAGATGGGTTAAGATGACACTCTTGTTCGATACTTGATGCATCCTGTCAAATCTCTCTGACATTAAATGTCACATGGTTCAGAAATTTCAAGGTACGACTGAGCGAAAAAATTCAACAGACCTACACAGTACAGTAAGGCTGTCCTTATGTTCTTGGGGAAAAAAATGGATTGTGTTCTAGGCTGTTGGCTGACAAAGTCCTATGGGGACGATAAATATCTAACCTATATACTCAGATTGCCAGAAATTTCATAGTTTAAGGAGCATTGTTACTTGCACTTAAGGCTTTCAAGATATTCAAGAGTGCAATTTACACCCTATAAGAAATCCTTTAAATTGGCCACCTTCACTTACAGCTAGGAATCACAGACATTTTGAACGACATGGGCTTTTGGGTGGGAAATGAGGTCCAGAGATTTAGTGAAGGTCAAAGAGCCCTTTATGGATAATCTGGACCAACCACCCAGTTTCCTGGATCCACAGTCGATAATGCTTCTCCTCTGCAAGGCTGCCAGGGAGGCTGGAGGGTCTTGCAGGTCACGTGAAATCTGGATGCCCAGAGAAAAATGAAAGGGTATCGCTGAGCAGGTATAAAGTAACCAAGGTGTCTCTGACCCACTCTGATGGCTTCACAGACAAAAGAGGATGATAAATTAGAAACAGATTCTTTTTCTAAGGAGGAAATGTAGTAGAGTGGAAAAGAGTGAATGAACTTTGACATAGTTAGAAAGTTGGGTTCGAATCTAACTTTGGTCACTTACTGGTTTTGTGACTTTGGGAAAATGGCCTAAGCTCGTTGAGCTTCGATTTGGTCATCTCAAAAACATAGAGAATGTTGTGTGCCAACTATAAATGAAAATAAAAACTATTTTGGAAAAAAAACAGAGAGAATGCTACTTGCCTTGTGTGATGGTACTCTCCATGACCGCACAATAACGAGAGTGCTGGATCTCCAGCAGGTGCTCATGAACTGTGATTATGAATACTATCATCATTACTTCAAAATTTTTCCTTAGTAAGTACTTTAATTCTGAAAGAGCACCATAGGTTCTACCCTTTCTGATATATGTGTATTGCTGAGGGTTTGTAGCATGCTGCGGAAGGTGCTAAATGTGGTCCCCAAACAATGGAACAACAGCAATATACTCGAGATTCTCTTACTTCTCCTGAAAAGCAGAGAAGCATCCCCTTGTCCTTCCTTTCCAAATAAGACAGACCATTGTAACCACTCGAATTAACTCTCCCAAAATAGTATGTTGGCGATCTTTGCTTTAGGCAAGCAGATCACTCATTAAAATTTGTATTCCTATCTGAAAATTCATTTTCTCTTCAAATGGCTATTTTTCCCCCTGAAGAATATTTCACTGAGAATGGACTCACAATTCTAATACTGCTGAGTTCCTTATGAACCAGTAGTTCCTTTATGAATCAAGGTGCCGTCTGTCCACCATAACATTAAATGATTAATTTGTACCCTTCTAGCCATGTGAGAACAATTCTGGCCATGGATCCAGCTCCCTGGCTTTCCTTCAGTATCATTTGCTTTCTGTCTAGTGGGAATCTGTTAGCATCTTACAGAAAGGACCAGACAAGTTTTGCTGGCTTCCTTTGCCTGTCTTGTAATTTGGCAGCATCCTGTGGGCGCTGATGAGCAGGCTGCTCTCTTCTAAACCCTTTATCCTTTCCCATTTCTGCAGGACAAAAGCCTGAAATTCTCCCACAGAGCTTTAGGGCACAGATTCATTCATATGTTCAACAAATATTTATCGACTACCTACTCTGTGCCAGGCACTGTTTTAGATGGTAAAGAACAGAGAGTCCCAGGCTTTGTGGATCTTGCATTGTAAATAGGGGAGAAATAAGGAAATAAAAATATAAAAATATAACTTTGATTTCAAAAACTGTAAAAGTAACTTAAATGTCTACATCTATCAGTCATTTGAACTTTAAGTATGATATAAACTCAAGAGCTGTTTTTTACGAGCAAGATGAACCGAACAGGAGAGAAGTAAGAAAGGGAAGTGAGATTTTGGGAGACTGACTTCCTATGCTATGTTTTCTTCTTTTGCCTTTAAAAATCGAAATGTTTGCTCAGCCTTCTTACTCTCAGTAAAGAAGCAAGGCCTCTCTCTAAGGACACTTTATTCTTTCCCTTGTGCAAACAGGATGAGGGGCACCCTGAATGCCTGAATGTCGGCCACAGTGACAGTGGGGGAATGTGTGATAATGCTTCAGGAAATGAGTTCTTTAACAAAAATCAAATGGAAGATGGGTAGCCTCAGCTCGCTGCCTTTGGGTGCAATTGCCTTAATAGTTTAGATTGTGGGAAAGAGGAGAGCAAATCTGACATGCTGTAGGCAGTGTCTGCCAGCAAACGATCTGAGTTTCAATTAAAATACTTTCTGTGAGATCCACCAAAAACAGATGGGGATCCAGAGTAAAGGAGATAAAAATCATTCACGTTTTCGGGTAATGCTATATGTGTCAGTCTTATCTCATGCAATTTCTGCATCTCTGTAAAAAATAATAATAATAAACTCGTTTTCCCCTAAATCATATTTTTAAATCAAAAAATAGTTTTTTTGTTTTTTTGTTTTTTAAAGAGAATAAAAGCAATGGTGATTACTTTTGAAGGTTCTTGACTGGGAAGAGAGCACGGGGAAACATATTGGAGTGATGGGACTATTCTAAATCGGGATCTGGGTACTTGTTAAAGGGGCGAATACGGATGGAAAAGCCATTACGCTACAAATTGGAACTTGTGTATTTTTACTATATTTAATAGTAACTTCAATGAAGAAGAAAAAAATAAGTAAAAGGCAAGTCTGCATTTTAAGCCTGTAGATGTGTGGTGAACTAGACATCATAAAGTATCGCGAGGGGACTGATTAGATCTTTACAATTGCTTCCTTTTTGCTCAGCTGATGATACAATTTAGTAAACCACAGAGCTGTCAACTTTCCTTCTCGTTAGTGGTACCCACTGGGTTCCAATACTAAACCTATCTAGAAGGGAAATTAGAAAACAAATAAGGAAGAAGGGAAATACCCGCCGAGTTCCCAGCTGAGACGAAATTCAGTGACAGTTTCACAATTGCTGGGAATTTCTCTCTGTGCAGTTTTCCACACTGGTAATGGTTTTGACCCCAAGATTTCTGGGTCCCAGTATGATTGTTAGATCTGCCACAGAGGCAGAAATAATTGTAAGTGAGGCCACTGCTCCCTAAATAAATGTGAAAAGGTCACTTCACAGAAGAGTCACATTCAGCAAGCCTATGATTAAGAATATTAAAATTGAGTTGTTTCTAATAGCAAACAAAATACAATTGAATTCCACGTTGCATGCTTTTGAAGTTGTATTCATTTCCACTATTATTACTTTCTAATTTCTCAAAAGCAAGAAATTTCCAGATTTTCTGGTTTTGATTCACTTAAATTATGCACATGCTCACTGATTATTTTTGCATGATGAACACATTTTTGTTTGATGAAAATATTTCCTCTTTTAAAATAGGAGAGAAATAGATTCTCATTGTGTTAATAACAATTTTAAACCCATAGAGCCTTTTAAGGTTTTCTCCCTTAATAAAAGGCAGATTTTTAAAAATTTTATTCCTAGAGATTTTCATTTTGACCCTTTTATTCTGCCTTTATTTAAAGGGTTCATGGCATTAATCTCAATAAAATTGTGTTTTCCAAAAAAATAAAGCCTTTTATGCTGGAAAAAAAAATCTAAACACCTATATTTATATCTGTATCGCCAAATAAACTCCATTAATGACAAATCGTTTTTCCTGTCTAACGTGTTATTTTGAAGTCTGTTGTTTAGAACTCAAAAATACTTTTTTGCCCTTTAGAAACATGGTATCCGTGTTCTTAGAACAGCCCACAGAAGCTAGGTAACATATTAACGACGAAGGTGAAATACTGTATGTTTATGGAAAAATTTAATAAGATTATAATTATAGTAGAAGATTGTTGAATAAAACAGAATTTTGTAATTTTATCTTTCAACTATTGTTTGAAGGCATGTTTAATTACATGAAAGACATCTTCGAATAACCTACACTTGTCGATACAGATAATATAGAATAAAGAGTGAAAACAAAATATGAATCATCCCACCAACCAAAACTATCTACTCTTAATATAGTGTCACGCTTATTTCCAAGAATGAAAATATATTTTTACATAATTGAGATTACACTGCACTGTTTTGAATCTTGCTTTTCTTGCTCATTGTTATATTTTAACTATTCTGAAAACTGTCATAATAGATTCTTTGTCTAATCTCACTTCAAATCCCATTTTCTTTCTTTAAAATAAGTAGGCCACTACTTTTTGTTTTATCTTGGCTTATATAGAATGTATGAAATGAAGCAGAGAAAGGAAGGAGAAGAGATCCAGGGAGAGGAGAGCGAAAATGACCACAACAGCAAGAGAGAGTGGCGGCAGCAGTGCCAGAGTCAGAAGGGTCTTTGGAGAAAAAAAGATTTTTCAGAGAAAATTAACAGAATTGGAGCAATGAACTTTCAAAAAACAGGGATTCTAGTACTGGAGCTAAATGGGAATAAGCATCATTTTATCCTATCCCATCATTTGATAAGGAGATGAATGTCTATTGATTTTAAGGTCTTGCTTAGGGGAAAGAGATAGTTTGAGGCAATTCTGGGAAAGGAACCCACATATGCTGATTCTCAACTTCCTTCCTGAAGCTCTGAGGTATAGAAAAATTGAGGAGCAGGAGGTATGGACGATCTCCTTAAGTATAAAAGAACAAACGGTGGAAGAGAGATAGTGGCTTAAACAAAATCCTGATATAAGGCATGGTCAGAGCTGGCTGGAGCTCGGAAAAGTTAAGGAAAGAGGAAAAGTTAAGCAGAGTAGACCTTCTTGGGTACAGGGAGGTGAAGACTATGTATAAACCACTATCCTTAAAGGTCTTCTTTTTCGGCTTAAGGATTACTTGCTCCAGATTTGTCAAAATTCTAGAACGAAGGCTACAATATATTGTTAAACCATTCACGTAGATTAGCAAATGGAAAGACAGTGGAGTTAAGCACTTGCCCATTTAATAGAAGAAGAACCAATGCTCATTGCAACCAATTACGCTGATCACATCCTTTACTGTCCTTGAAGCAAAGTCTACCTGTCCAAAGTCTAATCTAAAACAGCACATGCTTTACGTATTTTGGACATCGGTATTGATAAGAGTCCACTGTCCTCGCTACACTATTTCTCAGTGCTCTTGCTGATTCGAGAATAAACTTGAGGCTGGTGCCACTGGGAGGTGGGAGTCAGAGGCTGGAAGATGGGAAATAGAGAGAAAACTTCTCCAATATTTTTTAAAGTTTACCAATGTCTACTGTTCATTTGAAAAATAAAAAGCATTGCCCTAAGTGAGAACTTAGATTTCGTTATTTGAATCAGTGTCACTTTGCTTTAATACTACATTATTTTTGGTGTGTTTCTCAAGAGTCAGACCTCGCAAATTTAAAACTTGCTTTTTAATTGCTTTTTTCTTTTTTTCTTTTCTTTTTTTGCTAAGACTCACCTTGACCTTATCCTGTCCCATGGACTTGAAGAATTTTCCAATGGATGTCCAGACTTGTACGATGCAGCTGGAGAGCTGTAAGTCATTACCATTAAAATGACTGCCTGCCTGTTTTAACAAATAACCTGGTTCTTTCAGTGTCTCATTAAGACCCATTCTCTACCTACTTATCAACTCGCAAGGTCTTAATGAAAAGACAAGCAAAAATGTGTGTGTGTCTCGTACCAAACAGAGCATAGACAATCTTTCAAAGTAAAATGCCAAATAACTTACCCTTCCTCAAAAACGAAACCTGATTAAGTTTTCTTTGAAATGAAAATGTCTCCTTGGGAAAACTGAGATTAGTCATTCAATCTCTTTGATGAATTGCTCTCTAATAATAAAATGGTATTTCTTTCTATCTAATGCTCATATGGACCATCACCTCAAAGGAATTTTGGCAGGAAGGAGCGTTAGTCAGAGGAGGATGCAAGAATGAGGGCCATGAGATGATATAGAATAATAGGTATCTCCCTAAGGTGGGCAGTGGACACACAAAAGCATGATGAAGGAAGGAGAAAAATGCTATCTACTCTGTCCCCCTTGCCACTAGCCACAATGCCACTGAAATCTTTGACACATGCCATAAGTTACTGATGCCTCCCAGGTAATGGGATTCTCAGACAAGAGACATGAATTTTTTCTGGCTTGCTCTGTCAGTTTCTCTGTTTGCAAAATATAGAGAATAATAAGTCCCAATGACCTACAGGGATGTCAGGAGATTTAATGAGGCAGGAGCAAGGAAATACTTTAAACTTCTTGGTTTAGAAAAATAAATAATAAATATAAAGATGCATCAACTATTATTAAAAAAGAATCAGTGACAGGGTTTTCATTCTGATCGTGTAAAATCACCAAAGAGTTCTCTTGAAACTTCCTACGGAAATAAACAAAATAATAAAATGTCTTTGTTTTAAGAAGTTGCCAGGGATAAAATGAGAATTTCTGATTTACAATAAACTTTATGTATTCTTTTTTCCCCTATTGCCCCTTCTCTTGAGAAGAAAGTTAAGAAAAACATTTTCTTACGTAATGATTCCTTCCTGTGTCTTCTCTACTGCTCCAAACTCACACCTGTCTCAACCCAACATCTATTTTCTCTATAAAACAGCAACCATAGCTGTCATCTGAGGCTTCACCAAGGCTTAAGAAACTCCAGTTAGTAAATATGGTTGATCCTTGCAGGACCTAGAAGTCGTAAAATTAAAGCAGCAGCAATATATGTTTACCAGTAACTCTGAACGTGAAGGGTACAAATTACTCTTTACTTTTCTACCCTCATAATACCTCCTCCTTCCCTATCGCCTTACCTCTTCTTTCTGTCCCAGTCTGGGGCTTCAAGATGGCTGACAAGGACTATTATTATGGTGGCCACCCAGAAGCTCACCAGACAAGGATATGGGGTGTTTGATGAGCTTCTAGTATTTGTTGGAGATACTCAAGAAGTATTCATGCAGCCTTGCAGTAAAACAGATAGAGTTGGCCATTCTCTCTGTGGAACAGCAATGCTGGTACAGGGTCCTCTTTGTAATTCCTTGCTTTCTATGTTATTTTTTGGCTTTCGATGGAAAAGGTGGTCCAAAGAAAGAAGAAAGCAGATTCCAACTAACTTTGCCATTGATTCCTGGGTAGCTTTGGTGGGTCACTAATTTGTAGTAATTAATCATAAGACTCTACTGAGATTATTGGCCATCCAAAACCTCACATACTATCCCTCATCTTCCTTACTCTCATTTCTGAGTTCAAATATCACAAATAAAAGGGGAAGGGAGAGAAATGATGCCCAAAGGAAAAGTAGCTTTCATTTATGGGGTGCAAAAAGATCCAAAAGCCCCTGACGGATAATGGCCTAGTTAACAGGAGCCTGGAGACCGAGAGCTAACTTTGGTTTGGTAAACTGATAACAATCTTATTTTAGATAGTTCAGGAGTCATATGACAATATGACCTTATGTAATAGAGATTGTTCTACTTCATATTCATCATTGTGATGAGTGGGCCCGTTTAGCAAGACTAGCACAAATGAATATGCTTTATTTGCATATTCTGCAACTCCTTCTTAGGTTACCTGTCTGTAGCCTTCCCCACACGCTAAGGTAAAGGAAGGTCGACCATCAGGACATTAACATAAGCTTTCTGAAAATGAAGCTAACAGACCCTAGGAGAGGGGCCAAGTGGCAATGGGAATGTTTTAGGCAGGCCTGTGATGAATTCACTCTCATTAAAAATAAATGCTTTTCATTTGAAATACCAAGACTGGTGCCATGAATTGCATTGTCTTATTGGATTGCAGCAGACATAGCTCTTTGAAGTAAAGACAATCTTCAAAGGATTTTTGTGTTTGTTTACTTGTTTTTTCTTCGGAAATATTTAGTGAATAAAGAAGACAGAAGAATATGAACTTTATAGATTCTATTCTTTCATTACACAGAAAAAAATCATTCAGGAATAGCTTGCTGATGTCAATTTCTTTGACTCCGATAACATGTAGTTGTCATGATGACTGCAGCTCTTTTATTAAAAATGCTCCTGAATTGAATGAGCATGTGTCTGCTTTAGACGACTTTCTTGTTTGTCTCTTTACATGGCTAAACTTTCAAGGTTTCTTGAAAAGATGCATTCAGTTTTTCACTATGATTTGCTTACTCTCTAGTTGGGTACACGATGAATGACCTGATATTTGAGTGGTTAAGTGATGGTCCAGTTCAAGTTGCTGAAGGATTGACTCTGCCCCAGTTTATCCTGAAGGAAGAGAAAGAACTCGGCTACTGCACAAAACACTACAACACTGGTAAGTTTTCTTTCAGCTGGTCAACCCAAATGGGCTCCATCTGCAGCTTGGGGTATATATCTCATTACCTCAATTGCTGCATGTTCACTAGGAAAATAGAGTTAAAAAAGGCAAGGACCTGGGCTTGGTGCCAAAGCCCCTCAACAGATAAGATACCTATATGCTCTGGAATAGGTCAATGAGCACAACAAAGGATTTCTCCAAAACAGAGAGAGAAGAAAAAGAGATCTGGGAATATTGCTGTTCTCTTGCTTACCATCCTGTGTCAAATTAGTCTGAGGAAAGGTGTATCAGACCTTGTAAGTGATACAGGAAGAATATAAATCCTGGCAGGTTCAGTTCCTGGCATCCACTTTTGACATTGGATCCTCAGGTCAATCTACACTCTCTGACTTAGGGGAAGAGAGAAATCAACATAGGTCTTTGTAAACCCAGAAACACAGCTGTTATGCTCTTTGGTCCTGGACAGTAATAAGAGTTTGAATGAAAATCAGCTGGCGGGAATTCAGCCGGCTCTAAAATGCATTGTCAGTAGTGCGGATAGACATGGAGCAGGGGGAAATTTTGAGGTGATAGCAACAAGTGGGCATCTGTTGCTGCCTGGAAGATTATGCCTGCCCAGTAAAGTGGATGGCTTTTCCTATGAATGTCCCAGTTTTGATACCACACAGCTGGTCATAGAGAGGCAATCAAGACATGTTCAGTGACAGCTCCAGATCCCTTGCTGAGCAGAATGGTCCATGAACACTTGTTTCAGCATCAACAGTGCTTCCGAGGAAGCTACTAAAACCTGATTCTAAGGTGCTCTTCCTCACCAAGAGGAACTAACCCTATCTCCTATAATCTGTGTGGGCCAAGCCAAATTACCTCCTGGGGTTCTGACTCCAAGCCAATTAAAGAGAGAAAAAACGTGGCAAGGGGAAGGGACATTTATCTTTCAATAGTACCTTAAAAGTTTTAATATCTTTATATGCACTTTTTCTATACACAATGTAGCACTATAAACAGATTCTGGAAATATTCTACATGTCCTCAAGCAATTACCCAGGAGGCTAGGAAATTTTTACAATGACAGGATTATATACATGGCTTATACAAATGTGCATTTTTCCCTTGCTATTGATAACACAAAAATAGATCCACAAGTATGCAAATACTTTGAGAGCTCTAAGTGAACTTTACTACTTCAGAGGGGATGGTTTCAACTATTATCTATTATATGTTATATATTATATGCTGTATACTATATGCTATATATATGCTGTAAGTTATATTCTATACTATATATTATAATCCCAAGAAATGAGAATATTTTGTTTCCACTAGTCAGTTTATGACAGTCTTGCAAATTCTGACACTCTCTCCAAATAATCAAGCTTTAACATGCACAGATTTAGAAAATTAAATATGCCACATGGTTTTGGTCCAGTGACTCTTTAGATCATTCATTCTCACACTGTCATATCCATTACTGGTTAAGTTGGCAAAGAGTTAAATTGATTATGTAGGGTGAGCATTTTGTGCAATCTTCCAAATCCATCTATAATGCTCTTTTAAAAAAAAATAAAATGAGAGGCTGGAATAGGAAAGATAAATTCAAATTGGATTGTAAATCATCATTTCCTGCTTTCAGGAAAGTTTACCTGCATCGAGGTTAAGTTTCACCTGGAACGCCAGATGGGCTATTATTTGATCCAGATGTACATCCCCAGTCTGTTAATAGTCATTTTGTCCTGGGTCTCCTTTTGGATAAACATGGATGCAGCCCCTGCCAGAGTCGCACTGGGCATCACCACGGTCTTAACGATGACGACCCAGAGTTCAGGTTCCAGGGCATCTCTGCCAAAGGTAAGAAATCTCCTCACTTGACAACAAATGACCTGAGAGGTTTGTCAAAGGTCTTGTGTGCTGGAGGATTCTGGGAATACAGAAATACCTGCCATCCTATGGCACTGTTGTAGATGCAAATGCCAGAAGAGAGCGAAGAGCTGAGTCTGCAAGAATTAGAGCTCTGAGGACATGAGATAACTTCATATCCAGATCAATTAGGGGAAAGAGAAATCAGGATTGGGAGAGAAGAGGAATGAGCAGAGGCAGAGACATTGCTCAGGAATTCTAAGAAGCCCTGAGTGCTTTTGACTTCATGTTGTTTATGAGCCATAAAGCTTGCAGGAATTGGAGTAAGATTGATGCAACCTATGCTCTATTGTCAAGTATTTATTGGTGAAGCTATTGAGATTCATATGCCCAGTGAAGTCTTTTACAGAAAGAAAGGTTTGAATTAACCTCCTGGAAGTTTATACGGAAAAGCCATATCAATGAATAAATATCTATATATCTATATATAGATATATATAGATATATAGATATACAGATATAGATATATATAGATATATAGATATACAGATATAGATATATATAGATATATAGATATACAGATATAGATATATAGATATATGAAATGTATGTATGATATTAGGGTATAGCAATCAGATATAACGATTTTTGCTATGCTTTAGGGTATAGCAATCAGATATAACAATCTTTGTTATGCCTTAATTTACCTTAATGGCTGATACTTTACTATTTTTAAATGACAGTTGACTAGAGAAGAAAACTGTGGGGTTATCCAAGATGGTGAAAATTCCAGCAACTGTTGCAGGTTGACAGAGGAGTGTGGGATAGATATTAGGGGCACATAGACATTTTGTAGCACCTCAAATAATAATCCATAATGGCTGCATAATCTATTTTTATGCAAGGTAGGCCCACTGCATTTGTAAATATTGCTTAAGTAATAACAAATGTCCTGCTTGTGGAATTCTCAGCTCCTCGGAAGTGTGCCAATGTGTGTTTCCCCCTTTCACTGAGTACACTGAGCTGCTGGCTTCAATCTTATTACAGTGGTGTGAGTTCAATTTAGTATTCAGTATACACTGTCTCATACTGGTTGAGCAGTCTCTCCAAGACCCAGTTCCAGAAAATTGAGATGTAATCCCGTATCTTTGCTGGCTTGGGCTTATGTTCAGTCATGCTGCTTTTGACATGATACGAAATGTTAAATCGTGTTGCACATTATCTCCTATGTTGGAAGATAAGATGACATACGGAGGAGGTCTGTGGCTATAATGGAGATGGACTGAATACGGGGGAAATAGTTATACAAACTTTTCAAGTTCCATGCCTCCAAATATAGATACTAGAGTTTGTATGCTAATAGAGAAAGGAATAGATCTGTCTCTGACAATTTGTTTTTATTTTCTAGAATAACAAACAGTACAAAATACCTGTGTCATATTTATATTGGAATACAGATGTCAGAAACACTAATAGCTTTTTTTTTTTTAGCTACATAATCACAAATCAATTTTACCTACTGGAAATTCTAATCCACTCTGTGCCCCTTCCCAAACAAGTTCATTTGCTTATTTCTCATTAGTTATTAGTTATTGTCATCGTTGCATGCCATGCTGTTAAACCCCAGGATGCACAAACACGTACTGTACAATTTAATAGACGGCTAAAAGTATTGGTAACAAATTGTAAGCAGATGATGTCAAAACATAAAACATTTAGCCTCCAATCACTTATCGCTATGAAAATGGTATTCATTTATTTTCAAAACGGGAGCTTGAGTTTTTAAAATTTTGTTATTATTATTAGCTATTATGATTCTACATCGATAGTCAAAACTATTGCTAAATAAATGGTCACTGATCAGTGATCTTTGTATGTAGGCACAATCAGGAACCAAAAGAGGGTATAATCATAAGTCATTTTATACTGAGCTCTGAACTCACAGTGGTTATCCTTTTACTATCGGCAGGTTTATTTCTACATGCCTTTTTCCTAGGCTATTATTAAACATGGCTGACTCTCAGCTGACTATGGGGAGATGTGACTCATATGGATGTCAGTGAGAAAGGAAAATGGGATAAAAAGTGAGTCATGGAAAATAAAGAATTGACCGTACACTTACATACACACACACACTCACACTCACTCATTCGCTCATTTTAATTTATAAACACTGCAGTCCTGAGCAGATACTCCAATCTGCTGGTTGTACGTTTGCTCCAGAGCCTATGGCAACAGCCTAGATAGAGTACGTGTGAACACTGCACTTCACAAGACAGGCTTGTTGAAGAAAAGATAGAAAACACAGAAAGTATGATTAATGTTAACCATCTAGTAAATAACTCTTAACATTTTGGTGTATTTCCTTCCAGTCTTTTTTTCCTATGCATATTTATAGGCAAACCCACACTCGTGCGCACATAGAAAATGGAGATCAAACTTTTACATAGTTCTATACTATGTGCCATTTCCCATGGCATTAAAAATCTATTATGAAGATAATTTGCAATGACTTACTAGTCTAGCTGATATATTTATTATTGTTTTACCATAATGGACAATTAGGATTTTGTTTTTGGCTTTGTTAAGTATGATATTCATAAGTAATATATTCATATATGAGTGTTTATGTGTCACTGTGTTCTAGAAGACATGTATATATTTTTTTTAATCTTATTTTGCAATGTAAAAAAGAAAGAACTGAGGCTAGAGTGAATGAAGGATGATCTATGATAAGATGCTCAATGAGATGTATGTTCCATTCAGGTAAAAACTTGGTCTTATTCATCATGTTAACTTGAGCACCTAGAAGAGTGTGTGACTCAGACTAGATGATCGATAAATCCTCATTGAATGGATAAATAAATTAATAAACAGCCATGTTCCCTCATGTATGACCACGTAGAAGATAGAGTAGACTTGAAACAGAATCAATGGGTAAAAGTTTTACAGAAAAATATTAGAGTTTTAATATATGGAAAAATTTCATAGCAATATGAAATAGCCTATAGAGAAATAAAGGGCCTTATGAGGAGAAGACGCCATGTTCTTTGAGTGATCTATTATATGCTTATAGTCATCTGTCAACGAGAGAAGCCAAAGTTTATCATACAGGTGTGTGTACGTGCATGTGAGTGTTTTTCACAGGTAGGCAGTTTTTTGAATGGCTTAAGCTCTAGAAGGTCTGAATAAGCAATGGGTCTGTTTTTTTCCAATGCCTGCCATTAAATACTCTCAGTTGGTTCCATTTTCCCTGCCCTTGGAAGACATGTCAGGAAAATTCCAGAGATTCTCAGTCACTACAGGCCATGCCATTAGACCCAGAATGAACAAACACGTATGTTACAATCTAACAGACAGCTAAAGTGTCAACAATAAATATTTTAGATTTTTTAAAAATCATCTATCCAGAAACAAAAATTCAATCTCACAACCATCTCAATGCCCTTTGCCTCCCTTGCCCCCAGCTCAGGCCTGACCTTTGGCTTAAAGACATGCAGTGAGGTAGGCATAGTCTGTTCCTTTACAGTTCCTCCCCTTGCTTTTCCAATTCTCTTCCCGACTCCTGTTGCTGAATAGTGTTGAGGGCTGAAGAGGAAAGGGTGGATGGGAAAAAGTTGTATGTGACTGACACTGTTGTAGTCTAACCCCGCCATCTCTGATGGTAAGCCTCCAAATGCAAGTTTTCTTGTGAGTTGAACTTGACTTCTTTAGAGATTCCTGAGGTTCCCAAATATTATACCATTCCTCAATGAATAATGAACCCTCTGGCTGATTGATGTCTTACAATCTTCTCTTAGCTATCCCCTCTTAGCGGCACACCTTCTAGCTCCTGAGGTCTCCTTAGTCAAGTAGACAGCCCTCCTGGTCGACATGTTTTCAAGATGATTCACATCTGGCTATCTTCCACACCATTTATTTGGCCTACCAAGAGCATGCATCCTTGCCTTGCTAAATAGTGGACATGCAACTTAACTGTTAACCCTTCTGCCCTCACCCCACCATCTTGGGTATTCCAGCTAGCCTAATGCCTTCAGAATTTACCCAGGTAAGAAACAAGTATTGCTGTTCATGTTTCCATACAAAATCCAAACTACTAAGGTCATATGACAGGTTTTCCTGATCCAGGGCAACTTGTTGGAATTTCAGCAGCTCAGCAAATACACAACATGTGGAGGAGATGCCAGTCTCTTCTCTTACGGGGGTGAGGATAAATCACCTTCTCTCCATCTTTAGGAGAGTAGGGAAAATGCCAGAGCACTGTCAACAAATTACATGACTTCGATTAATTCTTTTCAAATGTCTAGTCTTCTGTAATGATACAGGGAGTTGGGTAAAATCATCTCTAGATAGCTTTTTCTTTCTTCTAGAAAGTCCTGAATCCTATATGCATATCTGTAGCATCTCCCTTCAGAGTGAAGCTTTAAGCAAAATTCTGAGACAATGGGAATATCCCATTCCCAGATAAGAGGTACAAATTGGCAGTTATAAAACAGTCACAGGGATGTACACTACAGCATAGGAAATACAGTAATATTTTAATAACTATGTATGGTGTCAGGTGGGTACTACACTAATTGAGGTGATCACTTAGGAAATTATATAAATGTCTAAGCACTATGCTGTACACCTGAAACTAATTTAAAATATTGGAAAAAGGAATATCCCATTCCCATACTGTTATAAATGAACACTTAACTTTTGAGTTTTATCCCTGTGAGGGCAAGGATTCCATCGATTCTGTCCGTGTTTAGATACCCGCCACTAGCACAACGCCTGGCTCATAGTAGGTGCTTAGTAGAGTTGGGTAGTAAATGAATAAACAGTGTTGAAAAGACCTGTAGTCAAGTGGTATTCCATGTGTACTTTAATTAGCGATTCATTCATCCATTTATTTATTCAACTAACATTTATTGAATGTCTTCTCTGAGCCATGCATTGTGCTAGGGGCTGAGGAATAAAACAAAGTCCCTGCCCTCGGGTACTTGTAATCTGGTAGCCTAGAGATCAATACCTGGAATGATGATTATTAAACAATGTTAAATACAGTCAAGTGCCACATAATAACATTTCAGTCAATGACAGACTATATATGACAATGCTCCCATAAGATAATAATGGAGTTGAATTTCCTCTAAGAAAGGGAAAGACATGTAGTTCAGGAGAAACTTTTTTTTTTTCTTATGGGAGCAACAGAATCCTTCTCACTCACAACACTTCAATCTTGAGTGCACAGATGACCTCCCAGTCAGACACTGACCCATTTAGTGCAGAGGAGCCTGTCCCCCTAGTGCTACATATTCAGAGGGCGCTACGGCCCTCCCAGATCTAGGTTGGTGGTCTTCAGAGTACATGGCTGTACATTCTTCATTGAGGACCTAAGATCCTGTACAAGGACACAGGTCCACAAGAGCGACCTTAAACAGTATTCGGTGCTTCTGTCACTTTAGTAAACGATTTCTGTGGTAGTGTGGGGCCAGCCTGTCCCTGTACTTTGGAAATATTTTCTAGGTTGTAAGGATATAAAGCATAGATAAGTTTTACCTCTTCCATCAATGCCAAAGAAGCCTTTGTGCCAGAATGGTCAATGGAACCAAATAAAATTTTCCAAAGTAAAAATACTGAGTTCTCAGTTGTACACCCTCTCTATGTTAAATACCCTTTTTTTACGAATGCCACGAAGTTCCATAATCTGACCAACATGCTCCAACATGCCATAGCTAAAACTACATTGCCATGACAATCCCCCATGTTCCTTTGTCTCTCCATTTTAATTTCTTATTAGTACCAATCCTCAGGCCACCTTCCACTCCCTCCTGACGGTCACTATTATGGTGAGGTATGCCTTGCCAATAACTTAAGATATGCAGATGACACCGGCTTGCTGACAGAAAGTAGTAGTGATTTGACATGACTTCTGACAACAGTAAAAGAAGTGCCAAAGCAGGACCGTATTTGAACCTAAGAAGACAAAAATCATGACTACAGAAGAAATACACAACTTTAACATCGACAATGAGGACCTCTAAATGGTTCATTTTGTTTACCTTGGTCCAGTCATCAATTCAACTGGAGACAGCAGCCAAGAAATGGAGAGAAGGCTGAGACTTGTAAGGGTAACAAAAGAAGAATTAGGAAAGATCATCAAGAGCAAGGAAGCGTCATTAGAGACCAAGGCTAAGATCATCCGCACCCTTGTATTCCCAATTACTACATGTAGAAGCCAAAGTTGGACAGCGAAGAAAGCTGATAGGGGAAAAAAAAAATGAAATCATTTGAAATATGGTGTTGGAGGGGAGCTCTACTGATACCCTGGACCGCCAGAAAGACAAACAAGCGGATCCTAGAGCAAATTAAGCCTGAAACATTGCTAGAGGCAAAAACGGCAAAACTGAAGCTGTCCTACTTTGGGTCTACCATGAGAAGGCAGGGTTTTTTGGAAAAGACAATAATGCTGGGAAAAACAGGTGGCAGGAAAAGAGGAAGACCAAACATGAGATGGACTGACTCCATAAAAGAAGCCGTAAGCCTGAGTCTACAGGAGCTGACCGGGGCTGTCGAGGACAGGACACAGTGAACATCATTCATTCATAAAGTTGCCGACTCAACGGTGCATAAGAGCAACACACCTTACCCCGCCAGTTTCCCCTCAATATTTCCAATCAACCCAGCCCACATCCGTGTTCACGGAGCAGCACTGACAACTTCTATTTCTTGTCAGAAGGAAGCAGGAGGGAGGGCTTGTGGGACAGTGTGTATAAAGTCCACAACAGTGCACGGTACTGTCCTAGGCCTTCAAATTCACTCACCACTTGCTCGGTGACTCAGCCAGAGCAACTTCCAGTCCTGCGAGCACCATTCATGGTAGGTGTCCTACACAGGTGTACCATTTTTTTTTAACTTTTAGATCATATTTTCTATGTTTAGATATACTTAGACACACAAATATTTACTATTGTGTTACGAATGCCTACAGTATGTAATACAGTAACATGCTGTACAAGTTTGTGGCCTACGAGCAATAGGCTAGACCACACAGCCTAGATGTGTAGTAGGCTAGACCACTAGGTTTGTGTGAGCGCACTGTGTGATGTTCGCACAAGGATGAAACTGCCTAACGGCGCATGTATCAGAACATATCCCCGGCATTAACGCACAGATGCCCGTATAAGGACATGAAGGGAGATACCTAAGCTATTAAATGGAGGAGGGAAAAATGGAAGGAGATGGAGGAAAGAGAAGAGAGCCAGAGGAGGGAGAGAAGAAACGGTATTGGGAAAATGGCCCGAAGACGAAAGGAGCCTGTGCTGAGTCTGTGAAGCAGATTAAATAGGTGAAGTAGGAGGAGGGAAAGGTCACACCCGGCAACGAGGACTTCTTACTCATAATATTTCGGCTACGCTTATAAAATAAGCTTTTCTAGAAGACAATCTGGGCAGTTTTCCAACATGCTTCACAAATTTTAAACACATTTCAAGTAAGAAACTTGTGTTTATTGATTCCAAGTTAATTTCTTGCCTTCCTGCCAACCACAGCTTTTTGTGGTTTTTGCTAGGCTTGGTCTAGTTTTGTTTGATTTGGTTTTCAGAAGTTCAATCTCTTCCCTAAATGCAGGAAAATGAAATACCAGCAAAATATATATTCCGTAGGTACCTTCCCTTTTAAAGCTGTTAAACTGGTTTTTAAAAAATAGATCTCTGCCAACCTCTAAGTTCTGCTGATAAAGGTCTAACTGCTGGAGCATAAAACCCCAGTGGCAGACTAAAGGCTGGGTGTATTTCTGTCTCCCGACCTGCAGGAAAATACCAGGATGAATTGAACAGAAGGCTACGAGACGTCGTGTAGGCTTTGAGTGTGGCCAAACAGGGTTCAACAATTATTTTCCTTTCCTGTGTTTGTTATTATGGCTGAATGAGTTGCGGCCACTCCTGTGTTTTGAGTCATTTGTGGCTGCAGCCCAGAGACTGCAGAGGTGAGAGTGAGCATCAGTAGGGGACAGTTGGGATGACATAAGTACACAGGTGACTCTGACAGGTCCATAACCATCTCCTTGGAATAAGGATCCAGAGACATTATCTTCAGCCATTATTAACTGAGGCGCCCTACTTCCTATATAAGGAAATTTCCCCTTACTTTTCAGCCATCTGGTCAAATAAGACCAGCTGGACCATTTCAAGCAGCTGCCAAACCCAAGACAGCTTGGAATTTAAAACAAAAGAGGCCATAGTTCTGCCACATTGGGTCTTGCTTTCTTCCCTATGAGAATGTTTCTGTCTAGAGACTGCAGTAAGAAAAGCTATGAAAGCAGTAGCATCGACACCTATAGAAGTTTTGAAACAAGGTTTTGTTTGGATATTTGTTTTAACTCTAAAGAATAGATGATTGTTCCTTGTATCAGGTACATCCCTGGCTATCTGGAATGAATTTCCTAGATCAGATTTGAATCTCTGAAAAAGGCTGAGAAGTGTTTTGTTTTGCAAAATCAGGATTTCACTAAGTTCTTGGATAAAAGATTGAAAAGTCAGAAAGCCCAAGCTTTAGCAAATCGATCCGCAGGCCTGCTTGCTTCAGCCAGATGTCTGCATGTGTGGGAGACTTCGGAAACTTTCCCTTCTGACATTTCCCGAGCCACAGCAAATTGAAGAGTCACTGATGTAATGAGTGTGTGATAAAAATATGCAAAGAGATGACGTGTGTGAATTCTCTCGGGACAGAGCTGCAGCACCACTGGCACTTCAGTTCAAGGATGCCATTGGCAGCCTTTACAGGGAAGCTGACAATCGGTGAAGCTACCCGGGCTATGCTTCTGCTCAAGCCCTGGTGAGACTCACAAATGTGAGGGGAATAGCATTTTGAGCTTCAGGATCATTTCAAACTCTCTTTCCATTTCACTAAAATGAATAACTCTATCTAGGTCATGCCGCCTAAATGTCTTTGGTTTTTCTAAATGCCACACGGTGAGGAAAAAATGAAGTACTGTGGAGCATGGACTGTAGACTCAGAGACATGAAAAAACAGATCTTCTGTCCTTAAGAAGACTGATATATTCATAAAATAGAAGATTTTAAGTCAGTAAACTTAAACTTAGGCAATAGAGTAGATTTTTTACTAAAACGGCTGTAATGATTCTCCTCTCCCTTTGGGTAACAGCCCCCTCCCCAAGTGACTGTCAACTTGACCATATGACTTGCCCTGGCCAATGGGACAATGGCAAATATGACAATAAGCAGAGACTTGGAAAATGCTTGCATATCGTAGCTAGCTTTCACGTGCTGCACTTGGGACTCCCGTGAACACCACCACGAGAATAACGCCGGGCCCGCTTGTTAAATGATGAGACATACACAGCCCAGTTATTTTGGTTACGAGACGAAAGCAGCTAACCCGCACCTCCTTGCTCACTGCTCACTGCTCCAGGCACACGGGCCTCCTTGCTATTTCACAGATATGGCAGGCACACACTGTCATCCCTGGGCCTTTGCAATGACTGTTCTCTATGCCCCCAGATATTCACATGACTAACTTCTCCTCCTTTCCCAAGTCTTTATCCAAATCTCACCTCCTCAGTAAAGCCTGTTCTTGCCATTATCACCTCACCCATGCCCTCGTCAACACGCTTACCCAACTCTTCGACTTATTTTGTTTCTTCACTACACTTTATCACCTTATAGCAACACTAAGATTTACATTGAACTCTATTGTGGATTATGTTTATTGTATATTATCTGTTTCTCTTAGCTTGACTATGAGCTCCATGAAGGCAAACATCTTTATCTTTATCTGGCTTGCTCCCTATAACAGCACCTAGCCTACAATATATGCTCAATAAAGGTTTGTTGATTGAATGAATGAATATATACATCTCTAAAGTCTAATCGCTGAGACAACTCCATCTCGCCTTGCTCTAGGATACTTAACCTGGCTATTCTTGACCACACGAAAGCCTGGTTTCCTTCATTATGTTACTCTAACATAACATTTTTATAAAGTTTCACTTCTCTGACTGTATCAAGTAGTGTTACCTCATTTTTCTTTGATAGCTATCTTTTACATTTCATTTTATTTATTTTAGTTTCAGGTATACAGGACAATGGTTAGACATCTATACAGTTTATGAAGTGATCCCCCCCAATTACTCTACACCCATCTGGCTCTACACACAGCCATTACAATAATATAGACCATACGTCCCTGTGGCTGTTTTGTAGCTAATAAGTTGTACTTCTTCATCCCTTCACCTTTTTCATCCAAAGGCTTCCAGCCCTCTTCCCCTCTGGCAAGCACCAGTTCGTTCTCTATAACTGTTTTCATTTAGTTAGTTTCTTTTGTTCCTTAGATTCCACATATAAGAGAAATCACATCTTTCTCTGACTTATTTCATTCAGCATAATACCCTTTAGGTCCATCCATGTCATTGCAGATGGTAGGATTTCATTTCTTTTAATGGGTGAGAAATATTCTATTATATATGTACCATGACTTCCTTATCTAATCATCTACTAATGGGCACTTAGGTTGCTTCCATATCTTGGCTATTGTGAAAAGTGCTGCTGTGAACATAGGGGTGCATAGATCTTTATGAACTAGTGTTTTGGTTTTCTTTGGATAAACACTCAGGAGTACAATTTTTTGGGTCGAAAAGTAGTTCTGGCTTTAATTTTTTGAGGAAACTCCAAATCGTTTTGCACAGTGGTTGTACTAACTTGCAGTCTCACCAACAGTATACAAGGGTTCCCTTTTCTTCACATCCCCGCCAACACTTATTGTTTTTGGATTTACTGATAGCCATTCTGACAGGTGTGAGGTGATATCTCATTGTGCTTTTTTAAATTTGCATTTCTCTAATGATTAGTGACCTTGAATATCTTTTCATATGTCTATTGGCCATCCGTATGTCTTCTTTGGAGAAATGTCTATTCAGGTCCTCTGCCCATTTTTTAATGGGATTGTTTGGGATTTTTTGTTGACTTGTATGAGTTCTTTACAAATTTTGGATATTAACCCCTTGTCAGATCTATCATAGGCAAATATCTTCTCCCATTCAGTCGGTTGTCTTTTCGTTTTGTTAACGGTTTCCTTTGCTGTGCAAAAGCTTTTTAGTTTGATGTAACCCCATTTGTTTTTCTTCTCTTTCCCTTGTCCTAGGAGATATATGAGGAAAAAAATTACTAATAGCAATATCAGAGAGTTTACTGCCTATGTTTGCTTCTAGAAGTTTTATAGTTTCAGGTCTTACATTTAAGTCTTTGATCCATTTTATTCTTGAGCATGGTGTAAGAAACTTTCATTTTATTGCATGTATCTGTCCAGTTTTCCAAACATCATTTGTTGAAGAGACTGTCTTTACCCCATTGTATATTCTTGCCTACTCTGTCATAGATTAAATAACCGTATAGGCATGGGTTTATTTCTGTGATCTCTATTCTGTTCCATGGATCTGTGTGTCTGATTTTATGCCAGTATCATGCTGTTTTGATTACTGTAGCCTTGTAGTATAGTTTGACATCAGGTAGTATGATACCTCCAACTTTGTTCTTCTTTCTCAAGATTGCCGTGGCTATTTGGAATAGTCAGTGGTTCCACATAAACTTTTGGATTATTCGTTCTAGTTCTCTAAAAAATGTCCTTGGTATTTTGATAGGGATTGCATTGAATTTACAGATTGTTTTGGGTAGTAGGGTAGTATAGCCATTTTAATGATGTTGATTCTTCCTACCCATGAGCATGGTATAGGCGTCCATTTATTTGTATTTTCTTCCATTTGTTTTTTTCAATGACTTATAATTTTCCAAAAACAGGTCTTTTCCCTCCTCGGTTAATTTGATTCCTACGTATTTTATTGTTTCTCATGCAATTGTAAATGGGATTCTTTTCTTATTTTCTCTTTCTGATAGTTCATCATTGGTACATAAAAATGCAACCGACTTCTGAATATTAATTTTGTATTCTCCTTGATAGCTATTTTTGATAGAGCAATCTACCCCAAAATAATAATAAAACAGCAATTGTTTAGATGAGAGGGCATCCAGACAGGTTATTTTATCTCCATTTTGCTTTCTCGGCAGTCACAACTGATTTGGAGGTTTCTCAGTGAGCTGATACAAGTGTCCATTTCCTCTTCTTGCTCCTCCAGTTTGTTTGAGTACAAGCATATTTTTAATTCTGATAAAGGCATCTAGGGGTCTCCATCAAACGAAAATGGCCTCTCTCCCTCCTTGGCCTCCGTGACATTTTTTTTTTTGTCTTATATCAATCATCGCATTCAGACATGTGGCTTGGTGACCAGGGCCCATGTGTAGTTGCCTTAATACACTATAAACTCCTTGCGGAAAGGACCGAGTATTGTTCAACTCAGCATGACGTATGTGACTTACATAGTTACTGTTGAACTACTGCAAGGGGACAACGTTCAACAGTTCCTGATATTCTGTGATCAGATTAGAATTGGTGCAGGAGCTTCCTTGCCCTCGTAAGGACGTGTCACTCATGCAAGGGGTCTCAACCTCTGCTGCACGTTAGAATCAGCTGAGGAGACTGTAAAGCTTTCCCAGGCTCCACCCGACTCCACCACTCCACCACAGACATATTAAATCAATTATCTGGCAGTAGGGTCCAGGCTTTGGAATTCTTTTAAAGCTGTCCAAGTGATTTAAATGTGTAGCCAGGGCTGAGAACTGTGGCTCTAAATTTCGTTGTTTTCTGGGGAAGTGTTTTCACTGTGTTTATCATGTACCAGAATTTATATTCATTTGAACTTCACAACGCTATAAGCTAGATACTATTATGATCCTCATTTTGCAGATGAGGATACTAAGGCACAGAAGGGTTAAATAACTTGTTTGAATTCACGGAGCTAGACCTTGTTGCAGGCAGCCTGACTCTGAGTTGATGCTGTTAATCCCTATGCCATGCTCCTTTCGTAGTTAACAGTTACCGAGTTCCTTCTACATGCCTGCCACTGTGCTAAACCCTTTACATAGGCTGTCTCATAGCAAACCTGTGAGGTAAGTACTATTTTGCATCACCAGTTTACAGTTAGGAAAAGGGAAACATAAAAAAAAATAAGCAATTTTCCTACAGTTATGTTTTTAGGAAGTAAAGAACCAAGATTCAAACCACTGGTCAATTCAAATCTTCCTGAAGAAAGAACTAAGAATCTTAAGTTCCACCACATTGTCCATGTCATGCTAATTACAGGTGGAAGCTTTGGACTGTGAGATAAGTTATTTTCCAGGCTCCAAAATCCCTTTCTTTGGCTGTGCATATTGCATTCACTGTGGATCACATGCAGTTGGCACCCTTGTTCATCGTTTTGATGATGAGACAAAGCTAGCCTGATTGTCCTTTCTCTCTCATATTAATAACTTATAATGGTCCCCGAGGCTTCCATTACACATTCTGCCTCTGCAGATTTTCTAACTGAACACAGTTACTGTTAATTGCTTTTATCAGCTATGGCCATTTTAACCATTGTTTTCATCAACTCACATGTGTGATTATATCAAGAGTCCAATCAGGTACAAGTCATTATCTATCATTTAATGGCAACTAAAGGGTTCAGCAAAAGCAGATTACGTGACCATCAACAATAAAATGGTTAAATTGTGGTCTATTCAACAATGAAATACTCGATGGAAATAAAAATGTAAGAACCGCAGTTACACATAGCAGAGATGACTCTCTCAAATCAAATGTTTATGAAAAGTTAACAAGCACAAAAAATTTTCACACAAAATTAATCTATGATGTTCAAACTAGAATTATGGTTGGATCGGGGAAGTACAGAGGTACTAGTGATTGGGAGGGCCCATGAGGTGTTGAGCTTCCGGGGGCAGGTAATGTTCTATTTCTTGACCTGGGTTGTGGTTTTATGGATATGTTCATTTTGTGGTGATTCACTAAACTGTACACCTGCGATCCTGGTACTTTTCTTGCATATGTGAATAGCACAATTTGTTTAGAAAAAGATGAAGAAAGTTTGTTTGGTAAAGCAATACAGGTTCCCCAAATAAGCTTATAGGAACATCATGGTACAAGTACCCCACTTTTTATCCTGGCACTTTTAAGTACTTTAATAAAGAAGTTAAAAAAAAAAAAAACAGATTGCACCAATAATGAATAAACGATAGAGAATACTTATATACTTTAAGTGGTTTCCTCTTCTTCCCTTTTCAGAATAAAAATAACAAAAGCTGATATTTATTGACTCCGGGATTCAAACCTGCTCCTAAGTGCTTTTTATTTATATATTATTTAATCCTCTCAACAACCTTATGAGCTAGGTATTATTGGATCCATTTTCTAGATAAGTAAATTGAAACTCAAGGTTATAGAACCAATAAGTGCCAAAGTTAGAAATCAAACTTAATTGGACTCTAAACTCTATTCCTTTCTTTCTATGCTACTCTCATTTTAGTCACTAATGTTCCTTCAGCCTTTAAAATAGATGTCCTTTTATGTGCCTGTTGCAGTTTATATGCTTGAGGGTTGATTGATGGGACTCGAAAGATTCTGTTACCTAAAGAATCCTTCCATATTCTTAAATTATGGCTCACAGTTTTGAGCGATCATAATGAATCTTCCATTCAGTTCTTATTTCTCCTTGGTACAGTCTCCCCCTTTATTCTGCTTCCCACTGCTGTTTCCAGCTCACTTCCTAAACAATCCTTTCTTATAGTAAGGGAAATTAACAGCTTTCTGTCATTGGAGAGAATCTGAAGGTTTAAGACGCTAAACAGAAATTGGTTCTTTAATAATGTTTCTTGTCTGATGTAATCCTAATTAAAAGATCCCTAAAAAAGGAATTAACATTTTGTAATTAGCTCAAACAGATCATTCCCCTTTACCATACATCTTATTATTGTTTTCAAAAGACATTCGTGGATTTCTTTTTTGGTGGGATTTCATAGAAGGTATGCTCTACAAATCTGGAAAGATGTGTTACAGGATTAGTCTTTTCTCATCCATTTGGTTTATTTAATATTCATAGTATATCCTGTATTTTAAGACACTTTTTCCTATTTTCATGGCTCTGAGTTTGGGTAGCAGCTTAAAATTGAAGGCAAGTCAGAGTTTAATTGAAGGTGTCTTTCTTCCTTAGTGGCGTGTAAAGTAATGGTGCATCTTGCAATCACTGGCACAGTTAATGAACTACTATACTGAATTTCTTTTAGAGCCGGCCGTTATGCTTGGCACTGGGACACATACTGAATAAAACAGACATGCTCCCAGCCCTCAAAGAGCTCATATCCCATTGGAGTGACAAACACTGAGCATGTAATTAGCTGATGATGGTTATTAAGAAGTAACCCTGGGTGCCAATGGAGCACGTAACAAGGAAAGTGGTACTTGTCTAAGGGTAAGAGAAGGCTTTTCCCAAGGAAGCGAAGTCTGAGTGGAACCTGACATGTAAGTAAGAGGTGCCTGGATGAAGGAGGCAGAAGATGATCCCAGAAGAGGAAAGAGCCAGTAAACTTCAGAAAATCAGAAAGAAAACATGGCTAGAATGTAGAGAACTAAAGGGGAAGTGGCAAACATAAAGGTACCCAGGTCACACAGGGCCGTGTTAGGCTTCAGCAAGATGTTGGAGTTTTATCATGGGGACATAACATGATCTGCTTTATCTGTTTTAAAGGGCCATAATGGCCACTGTGTGGAGTAAGATTGGAGAGGGGCCAGAGTGGGTGCAGGGAGACTAGCTGGTGAACTACAGCAGTAACAAGGAGACATGGCTTGGGTAGGATACTGGCCATGGGAATGAAAAGAAATGGATACGTTTGAGATAAATTTTGGAGGTAGAATTAATGGGACATAGTGATTGACTGTGAGGAACAATGAAAAACATCTTCTACAAAGCACTGGGAACACAAGCAGTGCTGATTTATAGCTTCCATATCAAAAAATCATGTCGTGGGGTGCCGAAGCTTACTTCTCCGTTCGGGATTCTGGTCAGAGCACAGAGGATTGAGCAGTGCCCATCTGAGCCAGAGAAGGATTCATATCATCGCCTGTGGTTGCTATCAACAGCAAATAGCAACCACAGCCTGACTTTTGTGACACCGCTAACCTGTAGGTTTGTGATCATTAGCCGTTAGCAGAAAATCCCACTCACTCAGGGGTTTCTTAGTTAGGATGTTTACACCATTTACATTTAATATGACTATTGATGCTGTTAGGTTTTAATCTACCATTTTCCTATTTGTCTTTTATTTGTCCCATCTGTTCTTTAAGCTCACCCCTCTTTTCTATCTTCTTTCTAATTCCTTGAAGTTTACTGGCTCTTGCCACTCTCAAATACTGTCCTGTGAACTCTAGCTTCTGTGGACTCTCCAGACCCTTGGCTCCATCTCCCCAGTGCTGCGAGTTTCCTGGCTTTGCTTCGGTTCCTCCTCTCAGCATCTCATCTCGGCCTGAAAACTCTCTCAAGGCAGTAATCTGGAGCAATAGCAGGACTGACCTCACTTGTTTCCTGCATTTCAGAGATCACTGTCCTTTTTGCCTAATGCCTTGAAAACCACTTTTTCATGTTTTGTCCAGACTTTTTAGTTGATTCAGGATGAAGGGTAACTCTAGTCCCTGTCACACCATCTTGGCCTTAAGTGGAAGTCACTGCCATGGTTTTGAATCCTTGATTTCTTTTTAAAATTGGACATGGAATTTAAATAAATTGAATATGACAATTTAGATCATTGAAATAATTATCAGAACCAGCATTAGCTTGTAAACGCTAGGAGTACCGTTGTTCTAATCAATGAAGACTGCGTTTATTAAATAAATGGTCTATGAACTCTAAGCCTGAGAACAAATGTCTTGTAAAAATTAATAATTGGTATGTATGAGCACAAATATTAATATCGTAATGGGAAAATCAGTTTTGCTCTACAGAATGTTTCATCAAAAGATTTGCTTCAAAGTGATATATTCCAACATATTGAAGCCTTTAATTGACTAATTATTCTTAATTCTTTTTTTTTTTTTGTAACACACTTGGGACTGCTTTGAGAAGAAGGGACCTAAATCTGTTCAGCAACTCCTCTTCACATGTCAATTTCTCTTAAAGTTTCCTGCTTGCGCCCCCTGGATGGACTGCTTAAATCGTATAGTTATTTACTTTAAGTAAATTTTATTCAACTCAGTAAATATTCAAGGTATGCCTTCCGCGTTAGGCATTAAGTAGGTCAAAAGACAGTAAAATAGTCCCTGCCCTTAAAGAATTTATGACCTAGTAGAAGAGTCAGCAAAAATTGTCTACAAAGGGCCAGATAGTAACCATTTTAGATGCAAGGTATGGGCCATTCGATCTCTGTTATAACTGCTCAACTCTGCAGTTGTAGCACAAAAGGCAGCCACAGACAATATATAAACACACGAGTGTGGTTGTGTTCCAATAAAACCCCCAATCTAATAAGCAGCAGCAGAGGAATATATGGAATAATATACGCATTACAAAGATGACCAGATGCAAATGCTATGGATTTCAAGGAACAGAGATTCATATCTTAATACCTAGTTTATAAAAACAATGACTTAATGGAGGCAGCAATTTGAGTTGATGTAGTAAGATGATAGAATTATAATAAGCAGAAATGACAGGAGAAGACCTGTAATAAATATTAGAGATGACTCATCACTGAAGATTTGAGGGAAGAAATAGTCCGATTTAACTGGAATGCTGATTATACACAGGAGTCCTTTTATAGACTGGTCAAGCTCCTCTCTTTGGTCCTTTTTCACATTCTGCCTTATATTATGGTTATTCTTTGAACTTCTCTTTGTTCCGCTATTAGACAATCTTTGCACTCAGGGCAATGCTTATATACTGTACATCTTTGAATCAGTGCTGTTTCTAGCAGAGATGGAACCCAGCAGCAGAGCACAATTATTTGCAGAATTAATATATTAAACTATCCACTTCAGCTCAGTCCATTTGGGCTTACTAACTAGACACTGAGGCTCCACAGACATATACAGTTTAAAGACTAGCTGACTGACCAAGAATGTTTACTCATTACAAAGGTAGCGCCTTTATTTCTCAACTAGGGTTTTGGTAAGAGATCTTGCAATTGTTCATGGGTTAATTCCTCTAATTCCTCCAGCATGTAGATCTGACCATAATTAGTACCCACTTGAAACACAGCTTCTAAGTTGCAATTCTCCACAGTCTATTTCAAGGGGAAAAATCCATACTGGGGTTTTAATTTTTAATCAAAAGGTTAATTAAGGGAATTAATCTTTGTGTTTGAATACATTTTTTTTTTTGCATGGAATTTGGAATAATTTAAATGGGATAAAATCAAATTAGTGTATTATTAAAATGAATACTAAAGCTTAGGATATAAGGAAAAATCTTATGCATTCTATTAATTATACAAAAGCAGACAAAACTGCCTATGGCAAGTTTAACCTGAGAAGACAGAAAAGCTGATAAAGATTCTCAAATCTGACTGCAATTGCTAGTATCTCCATACGAATCACTTTGTAAAACATATAGTGTTTCACAAAGACATAGTTTTTAAGCAGTTCTTTAAAGAAAAACCCTAGGTGGTTAACATTTAAATAAACCTCCTGAATTGGAATGAGAGTAAATGACTGTAGAATTATAAATCGTCTTTGTCACATCCACTGAGAAAATGAAGACAGATGGCAAAAATGAAATCTCAGTACACACACGTGGCAGAGAGAAGAGGAAGCCCACAGTCATGTAATGAAGACTTTCTAGGAGCAAACAGTCACACCATCCGTCAGCAAGATCTGTTTATATCACACCTGTGTGTCTGTGAGACTACAAAGGTGGTAGCTTATGAGAAGGAACCTTGTCTTTGTTAGGAAATGTCACCAATAAGCAAATAAGTTAAGAGAAATAAGAGGGCAGAAAATCTGTGTCACTATTCAGAAGAAAATAGACTGTATAAGAAGGATAATGTCCACTTCAAAATATGAGAATGCAAGATAAGTTCTGTCGCAGTCTTTGAGGGCCTCCAAAGAAGTGTGTTTTTTTTTCTTTATGTAAGATTAATCAGTTCATGGGAAACGCGTGTCTCATCTTATCTGTACTGGAAACAATTCCTGGGGAGGAGTTTTGACTATATCTCCCATCCCCAAATCATGGGGATCAAATACTGCCCGTCTGAAATGAGAGCAAAGAGATACTCCCCCCAAGGCCCATGTAGAATCATTGCTCCTGGTCTTCCCTTGTCATACTGAGATTGGATGAAAAAACAAACAAACAAACAACAACATAAGAGGGGTATGTCAAAGGGATATAGGAACCAACTGAATGGAATGAGTTCCCAGTGGCCAAAGCTGGAACAATTTAAGCAACAAAATAAAGTAGTACTGGATTATAACCTGTATCATAAAATAAATATTGGAGTCCACACTGAGGTAAATAAATAATTGGATAAAAATAGTTGCGGACAGTAGACAAATCTCCCGTGCAGAAGTATTCTAAATAATTTATGTAGATATTTAACCCTCAGGGAGGTGGAGCATAATTCCCCTCTTCTTAAGTGCAGGCTGTGTATAGTGACTTCCTTCCAAAGAGGACAGAATGGACAGGGGAGAGAAGAATAAATTCACAGTGGAGAAACCTGACAAATGCTACTTCAGTCAGATGATCAAGTTCAACATCAACAGTGATGTTGATAGTTTGTACCCTTGAGATGATGTGATGAGAAGAGAACTTTAACTCTGGAGTCTTCTTCCCCAAAACCTGTAACTCTGGTCTAATTATGAGAAAAACATCAGACAGTTCCCAACTGAGGGGCGTTCTACAAAATGCCTAATCAGTACTTCTCAAAACTGTCAAGATCATAAAAAAAACAAGTCTGAGAAACTGTCACAGCCAAAAGAGCCTAAGGAGAGAGAATAACTAAAGGTAATATGGTATCCTGGATGAGATCTTTGAACGACAACAAAAATTAGGTAAAAACTAAGGTATTAATATTGGTTCATTAGGTGCAACAAATGTACTGTACCAAGTTAAAACGTTAATGTTAGGGAAAATTGGATGTAGGATATATAGAAACTATCTGTGGTATCTTTGCAACTTTCTATATATCTAATGTTATTCTAAACTTTAGAAAATGTTTATTTTACAAAATGATATCTAATTTAAAACAACCAAAATGTCCTATACAATCTGAGAATTGACGTGAGCCTGGGCACCCAACCTAGATTAGAAGGATGGAAAAGATTCTGGGAATCTTCTTTCTATGTTTCAGAATAAGAGACCTCATTCATTCTATTGTCACTCACTCTTCCTTGTCTCTTATCTAGAAAGGGTAGAAAGCCAGGCCGTAGACAGTGCCGGGATATTCACATTGTAAAATTCCAGGTATCTAAAGACGAACTGCTCTTTCTTTCTGGCCCACTTCCAAATTCCCAAAAGGAATTTGGGGACAGGAGTTTACCTCTGTTCCCATCAGCAGTGATAGGCAGGGTCAAGGAAAGGACTCTGATTGTCCTAGCTCAGGCTGCCTGTTCGCCCTGGACAAATCAATTGCCATCAAGGGAATGAAGTTACATGTGCGTACATGGCTGGTCAGAGGCCCTCCCTTGTGCAGATTAGGGAGCCCTGGGGAGCTGGGGCAAGGAAGAGGAGGGGTTTCTCACAGGGTGAAGAGCTGCGGAGAGGGCAGAGTGGATCCCACCCAATAAAGAATAGCCACAAAGCATCTATGATAGGGAGGAGAAAGGCAGACTTAATGTGAAACATAATATTTAGCACTTCTGAAAATGTCGAAATCTAAAATCCCTTATCCACACCGGTAAAATCCCCATAGCTCTGACACCAAAATGTTTTCCATAGCTCATGTGGTAGCAAACCTGTCCTGAACTGATGGGAGGCTAATTATAGGCTCTAGGTATTTAGTGTGAATATTCATACTGTTTGCCAAAGAAATATTAATGCATTTGATTACAAGATCTTCCCTAAGCCTCTCTAGGAGTAAGTAAAATGTAATAAATTATATTTGTTACCGCATTAGCTTAATAAAACCTGAAAAATTCTGAATTATAGTGCTTAATTGCTCCCCTGAGCTTCATATAAGGGAAACATATATAATAGACATATATTGAAGAACATAAATATCCATTTCTATGTAGCTCTGAAAACAAGATCCACAAAAATCAAAACCATACAAGAAAACAAAGAAAAAAACTTGAAAACATTGAAAGAAAAATACACACTATTTATGCTAGTTTGGAAGGATAGGCTAACTCTATTAATACCTTATTTTTACCTAATGTTTACAGTCTTCAGATCTCTTTCATGTTATTCTTTTAATTATCAAAACAATTCTTAGACATAAACAAGGCAAATACTATTATTGCATTTTATGGATAAGAGAGTGGTACCTAGAAAAGGGAAGGGTCGCAGCTGCATGTCTCCTAACCACTAATGCCCTTGAACTCTTGCACTGTGTGTCAGATTGCATTTTCAGCATGTAGGTGAAAGCTACCAAAGCTACTAAATATATGATTTCTTTGAAGTTTTGAGGACTATGAAAAAGAAGGTCTGCCAAGAATCCTTGGGAAGGGTGGCAGTGAGGCAGCTTTATGCAGTAGGATCAAATATCCAGGGTTCAGATTTCCTTGGATCTGGATCCCTTCTTAGCTGTAGGTGCCCTAGGTCAAGCCCGCTATTGTAATAGCTACCTCTTAAGGCTGCTGTGGGATCTTGCATAACACAGTTCATAAGTAAAGTCATGCATGGTATAGTCCATAAAAGGTAGTTCTCATCTCTTCTCCTTCAAACGCCTGCCTATCTTTCTCAGGAAGTCACCCCAACTTTCCTTCCCAGGTGACTCTTAATGGAAATCACATCCCCAGTGCTGAGAAATATGACTGTAGACCACACACCTCATGAAGGCAGAGGCCCACTGTGTACCCAGCACAGCGCAGAGCTGGGTATAAAGCAACTGTTCAATATGTATTTGTCAAATGAGTAACTAGGGGAGAACTGAGAATTTCCCAATGGAGGAAATCCCACATCAGAGGCAAGGAAATCCTCAACATTTAATTAGTTAAATTAGGCGATTTAACACTCTTAGAAAAAAATTCCCTCCTGCACTGCAATTATTTATGGTTTTCTCTATTCGGTGATAATGCTTTTCTATTTCAGTGTCAGTATGGGAACCCCAGGGACAATTGTTAAAACCAGCTCTTCAGTTCTTAGCCCTGTGCCTGTCTGCTTTCTGATGCCGCCCATTCATTAGCAATTCTAGAACTTGTGTTGCCTTTGTTAAGACTCTAAATTCTTATAAATGTCTGAAAACTCCACAAAAAAAAATAAAATCTGTCTAAACTTAAGGAATTTAATTCTATTTAAATAAATCCACATGTTCGTTTACAATATTTGCTCTTTTTATCTTTAATGTGAATGTTTACATCCATCTTTTAAAACACTTGCATTACTTTGCAGAGTATTTGTAATAACAAAAAGAACTGCTGAAATATGTCAAAATATTCGCGGTAAAAAAAAGTTTTTGCATGATGTATAGAACAAGTACATTTTATATGTGAATTTCACATAGCTGGTGATCCAATCAGTATTTTAATATTGGAACTATATTTTAGCTCCTACTTGGAAGAATATTTTGCAACTCTGTTTCTGTGCAATTGCATGGTTTCTTCGTCTTTGCACAGCCACAGTATAGTAGTAACACCCAACCCAAACCATGGAATGGGAATACACATTTTAAATGGATCTAAATTTTAAAGCTTACTTTCCTTAAAGATTCGTGTTTGTAGTAAGTGGGAGGAGGAAGCGGGAGAGAAGGAGCGGGAGGGAGAGTAGGTCTCAAATCGCCCATTGCTTTGTAGAGAGACAGGCAATATATAGCAGGCATTTTTAAGGAAGGAAATGTGCAATGTCTCAACATTTTTGTTTGGAAGACATCTAGAATTATCTGGTAAACTCATCCTAAGAAAAATAATCAACAAGTGTACTCCTTGCACTATAAAGAAAAGGAATATCATGCAAATAAAAGAAAATGAAAAAGAGCTAAAGTGTCCTGTTCAAGCACAAGTAAAAAATTTCCCAGACATGAATCTTCTTTTCCTTTTCATTAGAGTAAAACAATACATACATTAAAATGCATGAAATGCCTTAATGTTAAGAGTACTGTCCAACAAATTTTTACAGATATGTATACTTCATATCAAGATATAGAACATTTCCGATACCCGAGAAAGTTTATTTTCCCCTCATAGTCAACACCTACCCCCAGAAGTAATCAGGGTTCGAACTTAAAATTTAACTATTGATTTGTTTTGCCTCCTCTTGAATTTCACATAAATGGAATTTTACTTTTGTCTTATTTTATGACTGGCTTCTTTCGCAGAACCTAATTTCCTTGGGATGTTTCCATGTTGTTTATGTAGCTGCAATTTTTTCCTTTTCGTTTGCCGTCCATGTTCCTGTCAGTGGGCATAACTTCCAGATTTTAGTCTAGTATGTGTTAAACCTGCTATGGATATTTGATACATAACTTTTCATGGACATATATACTCATTTATCTTGAGACTACATTGATGAGTGAAATTGCTGGGCCGTAGGATATGAATATGCTTGGCTCCAGTATATACTGACAGTTTTCACAATTGTTTGAAACAATTTACATTTTCCTAGCAATGAGAATTCCAGTTGCTCTGCATCTGTGTCAACACTCATTATTGTCAGTCTTTTTCATTTCGGCCATTCAAGTGGTATTTAGAAGTAGCTCACTGTGGTTTTAGCTTGCATGCCCCTAATGATTAAGCATGATGAGCACCTTTACGTATCTTTAGTGGCCATTTAGTTCTTTTTGTGTGTGTGAAGTGCTTGTTCCAGGTTTTTGTCCATTATGTTATTACGCAAGCACAATTTTTTATTGAATTCTATTATCCAAGTACTCTATGGTGAGTTCTACAACATTTTAGTAAACTAATCCAATGATGTTTTTCAGGGGTAATAATTTTTGCCTTTTTAGAAGTTCTCTGTGGTATTTTCAAAAACAGTGATTTCAAATGACCTTTTTTTCAAGTGCAGAATTCTATATGGTAGGATTCCTATCCTGCATATATTATTCTTCAGAAGTGAGATAAAATCCTTCACAGGCTCAGAGCATAGACTCTGAAGTGAAAATGTCTGGGTTCGAGCCATATGATGCTGGCTGTACTTACATGCCTCTGCGATACTTCATTTGTATAATACAGGCCATGACAGGACTTGCCTCATAGTGTGGAGATCATTGGGGTTAACCTATATAAGGCTCTTGGAGTGGTGTGTAGTGTACAGCAAGAACTCAATGAGTACTGGTTATTCATAAAACTACTTAGGGTGCCAGATTTGGTGCTGTGTCTGTTCAATCAAGAAAACGTTAGAACGTTATCCGATGAATTGGGGAAGTAGTCACATGTGGATCTCGACCGCTCAAACAAAAACTCGGAGGTTGGGTATGGATCTCCAGAAATTGCTGTGTGAAATGACCGCTGAAATGATCACTGAGGCCTGTAGAAAGTATCCTTTCTGGTCCATTTGGCTTTGAGGACCCAGCATATGCTTAATGGCTCCACTAGTGTATGACTTAGGAGGGCCCAGGCCAAATTATACATATTCATGACTTGTAAACTGTACAGTCTGGCTCTAAATAGGAACTAAAAGAATTAGGAGACAAAGAGCATCCCCCCTTCCAGGCAGACCAAGACACAGGAAGACTTTAATAAAATAAGAATGTGGGTTCTACGAGAATCGTTTTGTAAAATCTATAATGCACTCTTATAAAGGTTATATATTCAAGGACATCATGTGGCCAGAAAGCACAAGCCAAATGTGGCAGGGGAGAAACTGCCTAAGCAAGAGCACTTCCTCTCTGTCAGTAACTTAAAGGGATCATGGGATTTTTCTCTCATTAAGTCCATCTGCCTAGGCTAGGTGCCTGGCAGTTCTTCTGCTAATGAGAATCTGCTCTTCCTAATACTGGAAGAAATAAGTCTTTATCTCTGCTCCTTTACAAATGCCAGTACCACGTCAGAAACAATTTTTCCGAAAAGAGACATTTCAAGACACAACCAGGTAAGATCAGTCAGTCACCTAGCTCCTCGGTCATTTGATGCAATGAGGACAGATGACAGTGCTGACTGTCCCTCCTCTGCTGACTCATTAGATTCAGAAGGGAGTTCTATTCTTTATTATCTGACGCCACCAGGATGTCAGCTTCCCATAAATGCTCATATAAGAATATGCAATGATTTGCACTTGGTCATAATTTTTTTGTACGATTCAAGTTATGGCTACATGGATTTCTTGCTATTAATAGCTCCACTGAGCAGATAATTATTTTTATTTATTAGGGTTATTTTTTAACTTCTCACTCCTTGGATTTTAAGAAAATGATTCTTGAGAATCATCTGGCTCAAAGGAAACACAGTCCAGGGATGTTTTTTCATATGACCTGGTGTGGTAGACAGAATTCTAAAAATGCCCTTTCCCCCCAGAATCTGTAAATGTGATGAGATATCACTTCCATGACCCAAACAGAGATATGATCTGGGTGGGCCAGTTCTAATCACACGAGGCCTTAAAAGCAGAAACCTTTCTCTGGCTAGTTGCAGAATAGTAAGTCAGAGAGATTGGAAGCACAAGAGAGGCAACTCTAGCTTGAAGTTGGAACGGGCCAGAAGAGAAAGTGTGGACAGCCTTGAGGAGCTGAGAGAGGCCCCTGACTGACGGTGATCAAGGAAAAAGGCACCTCAGTCCTATAACTACAAGTAATTAAATTCTGCCAATAATAGAATGAGCATGGAATAGGACTCAAAGCTCCAGATGAGAACACACCTGGCCAACACCTTGATTTCAGCCTCGTGAGACTCTAAGCAGAGAACTAGGGCATGCTGAGCCAGATTTCCAACCTACAGAAATGAGCTAATAAGTGGGCATTTGTTTTAAGCCAGTAAATCTATGGTACACAAGGCAAAAGAAAACTAATACGCCTGGTTTCTTCTCTTTGCATTCTTTTAAATGGCCAAGCAATAGAAGTAGATTTAGTAGAGAAAATTAAAAGGCCTGAGAAATACCCAGGGATTAGCTCAGGTTATTAGAGAGCATTGGGTCTTCTCAAGAAAAGGCTCCAATTGACACCACCTTGATAATAATTATCACAATATAATTACAGCAAGGAAAAGAATATTGAGACTTCCAGTGGAAGCGTAAGAGACTTCACCTGGTGCTAGGTTTCACAATCATTTTTCCTCAAATTTGAATCACATCAGGAATATCATTTTGCTTTTTGTGCTTCCCTTTCCTCCTTGGCTTAGAAGGGCTCTTTCTCATTCCTGCAGCAATACGGCCAAGGTCAGGAGTGTCATGACATCTCCATGAATGAAATGGGAATATGCTGACATCATGCATCATTGTCACAAAATCCATTATTAAAACATATACAGCATAGGTATCACAAGGTATTAGAAAAGTGGAAGGTGGGAAATAATGATAAAAATATTTTGAAATTTCCAGAATTACAAGAAAGAATATGTGGATTCAGGAATCCTGGACGAGAAAGAGGATAGGAGTATGTGTACCGTGTGTATTTAACACGGAGCTAAAGTAGGAAGCCACTAACAGAGGAATACACCTCTCCACTCTCGACAGTACCTAGGAACAGCTCTGCAGGCCATCTTCTCCGGTGTGGACCACTCCACTGGGCTCTGCGTCCCCAGGTGTGCCACCAACTTTACTGGATTTTCTCTCCATTCCTGATCTCCTTTGCCCTTCTCCTTCTGTGGCCAGCAGTAGAGCACTTCCGGTATTCAGGATAGATTTCTTTTTTCCAGAAAGATTTCCCATGATAGTGCCCAAATGACACCCTTCTGTCTGATTTCCAGAGTTCTCTCCTCACTAGAGCTCACATTGCTTGCTTTGTTTAGTGGAAAACTGGAGTTTAGATAGACTAGTGGGATAATCAAATAGAGAAATGATTTTTTTTTTTTTTAAGGAATAGAGAAATTGAGGGTCATGGATTTTAATAAACTAATAGGGCAATCTAGATATTTGGAAAATCACTCTTTGAAATAATATTGTAAGCTTTCTTTATGCAAAAAAAAAAAGTGGATTCAAAGCCTGCTAGTTCGAGCAATGTAAAGAAATATGGCATCCCCTACGGCCAAAATCTCAGAAGGAAAAGCCCAGGGCACGCAACCAAGGTAATTTATTTTATTACCATAACTCACAGTGTTTCTTTTGCTGATATAAGATTTCAGAGGCTGAATTTTATATTTTTAATTAGTATGCTTAAAGAAAAAAAAAAAAAACGAGGTCTCCTTGGTCTACCAAATTCTATTGCCTACTTAAGTGAGTGGTTCTAAATTGTTGTAAGTACTGCTCTATTCTTAAACATTTTTACTAGTCAAATTAAATGCTGATTTGAGGGAAAGAATGAACAGAAGATAATTCAGTTCGGTATTGGCTTTTGGCTTTACAGTTTGATAAAAGCAATTTCTTTCTTGCTTGTTTATCCCATACCTTTCTAGTGCTAACCTCAAGTACTAATCACAGCACTTTAATGAATGTTGTAACTAGCGTTCATTGTTCCAGCTCCAAAAACATATTAATGCTAAGCCTTCATCTTCATGTGAAGAAGAATTTTGATGGTGGCATAAACAAAAATGGCTCGAACAACTTTCCTATATGGGCATTAATAAAAAATATTGATTTTATACAACTAATAAGATTTCCATGATCCATAGCAAAGGCAAAGGCAGGTAAAAGTGAAACAGCAAATTTCATGGTTTGATTAGTTGGCTTGAGTAGATAAAAGATAATTGTAAAGTGGAGGATGTATATTTTCCTTGATTTGAGCCACAGATCTTCTTTACCTACAGATCAAAGTGTCTAATAAATATTCTTCCTTTTCTTGCACTAGTACAGATAAACACTTAATTGATACCTTCATTTTTCTCTTCTCTATTTCTGATAGCTGTGTGTGCTTCATATCCTTATTGAGTTGTATTTCCCAATGTCTTCCTCTCGAATGAGAATTAAGTTATACTTTTAGCAATAGAAAACTGAGAAAAAACATGGCAAAAGGACTATAACTCTATCTTTTTGGTCTTTTCCTCTTTGAGTCCATAATTGAGACAGTGTGTACAAATATGTGTGCAAATGGCAGAGTTATTTTTCAAAGCAAAATACTTTGAACATAGACCTGAACAGAACACAGCTCTCAATCCATTATCTTGACTCTTTGTAATTAACAAAAAGGAAAGACTAGAACAAGAACTCATCACAGTTTTTGGAACAGAGTCTACCTTGGGCTTGCTAGACTTGGTGCAATATTAGATGGTAGGTTTTCCCACAGAGTGAAATAGATGTGCTTTGAAAAATAATTAAAGGGCTTTTATTTGTTGGGTTAATTAAAACTGCCCATTTGCTTGCCTGTTCCTTTGCATAATACCTCCATTGATCCTCTGTGACTTGAGAAGTATCACAAATCTAGTCTAAGTGAAAATAGCTCATCTACATTCCAAATAGACTTTAAGAATCTACCATTAAAGCCATCCCTCTGGAATAAGAGGAGACAATTGGACAGTACTCCAAAAGACAATGATTAAATAATTAGGGAGGAGAATTCCAGTAACCTAACAAATAAAAATAGCCAATTCAACCATATGCTTATTATGTACTGAGCACTATGCTGAAAGTGATTCATGCACATCATGTTATCTAATGCTTAACACAATCCTGTATGGTGAAGGTACTAATATTATAGCTGAAGAAATTCTGCCTACAAAAATTAATTAACTAGACTTAGATTGCAAGGCCAGTAAGTGGCAGAGACAAGATTAGAACCTAGACCGTTAAGAGTCTGAAGCCATGTGCTTTAGGGCTCTGTTCTAGGTTCTTTTCATTCAATTAACTGGCACACTGTACTTGGATTGACTCCTTACTTATTACTGAGCAATGTAATAAATTCTTTATGTGCTTAACCCATTAAAACCTTTAATTAACTCATCCAATCAAACAACAGATGAGGTAGGGACTCTAGGTCGTCCATTTTATAGTTTTATAAACTGAGGCGGGAAGAAGTTCAAGAACTTGCAACCATCATAAAGGGAGTATGGCAGAGCTAGAATTTGAATTCAGAAAATCCCATACCAGAGGCTGTGCTACCATGACCTCTCCTTGTGTCATTAAATAACTAACGTGAACCTTTCACATGAGAGGGAGTTGAGAAAGTAAACTTCATCTGGGGAGCCAGACTCAGTCTCAGACCAACGCAGAGGGCTTGAAAAGGATAACTGGGATGTGCAGGTAGACATGTGACCGAGAAGACGGATGGTGATAGACTCCAGAGGGGAAGGTTTAACAAACATGGAGGGGGTTCATGAGCGGAGGAAGGTGGGCAGCCCCATTACAGTAATCTCACAGTTTGACCTGGGGAGGCAAGACCCTTTGATGGTGGTGAAAATAGGAAGTGACTGTTTATTCCGCTTCAGCTTTCCTTTCCTGCCATCTGTATCTTGGACATCATAAAAGACAGTGGCCAGGTTTTCACAATTGCAAAAACCCGAGTAAATCAAGAAAAACAGGCCATCATTCCTTTGCATTAGCTGTACAAAGCCCGATATGAGGAAGTGTGAACAGATGCTGAGAATTGCACAGAAGGATCCAAAAGCATCTAAACATAAAAAAAAGTGCAGGCAGGAATGAGAAGGTGGTGTTTAGGGCTCACCTTCGCCACGGGGAGACTCAGGAGTCAAGAGCCATTTTGAGGAAATGCCAAATAAATACCTGCCCGAAAACATTCCTCTCAAACACATTTGTCTTCAGCTGGGGGATTGATTTCAATAATGATCATGATAGTTTATACTTGTATGGCATGTTAAATTAAAAGTGACTTCCCCATCCACTGTATTATTTAATTCCCAGAGCAGCCTTCAAAGGCAGGCAGGACTAGATCTCCTTTGTAAAGGAGACAATTAAGGGCCCAAGCCCTGCTGCCAGCATCTGACAGAGCTAGAGCTGGAATCCAGACCTCACGACTCCTGCTCTGAGGTTACCTGAGGCTGAACAGGGCAATTTGGAGGGAGGAGCAACAGGCAAGCAATGAGAAACTGCTAACAGGAGAGAGCACACCACAGCTGGAGCAGAAGTATCAAGAGAAAAATGGTAGAAAGCAAAGGACAAACACCATTTATTTTATTTAAGATAGATGGAGGTTTGTGGTTGTAAAAATGAAGGAGCACTCACATAGACATGGTCATTTATCTCGTCAGATCATGGGAGGGTCCATAAAAGTGCTGGCTTTTGAGATGGGAAGGATATTCTCAAGCAGAAATGGGGTGGAGAGAATTTAAAGGTGGAAGAGACAACGTGAATGAATGTGAAGAGGCAGAAATCAAGGGCATAGATGAAGAACAATGAATTAATTACCCAGTGCAGTTGTTGCATAGGATATGTGACCAGGAAGAGAAGAAAATAAAGCTGGAAGGTGGGGGAGTGGGGGGCGGGGGGATAATATCACAGACATTTTTGAATGTCAAGCTAATTAGTTTGATCTTAATTCATTAGGCTTTGGGAAACCAATAATAGTTTATAAACAGAAGTAATACAATGTGTGCTTTATGGGTTTCTTGTGAGATTTTAATGAAATGCTGATGCAGAAGTGCTTTGTAAAAATATGATTTAAAGAATTAAGAGTATATAATTGCATTCTTTCATTTATACATTCATTCATTCATTTCACAAGTTTTATTTGAGGGCCTATTACACATCAGGAATGGTCTAGGCATTCGGTATTCATAAATGAACAAGACTCATCATTATGTGCTGAAGCTCACAGTCTAGTGGGGAAAATGAACATTCCAGTAATTACAATTAAGTACTTGGAGGTAAATGTACATATATGATGCTGGGAAACTACAGAAGGAAGGTTTGATGAACACTTCCAAGAAGAGTAATGGGGGAAATGATATTTGAACTGAATCTTGAAGAACCACACATCTAAACGCAGGAGCTAAAACTACTAAACTTTGAGAAGAAAACATAGGAGAAAATCTTTGAGACACTGGATTAGACAAAGTTTTCTCAGACAAATCACAAAAAAGACAAATCATAAAAGAAAAAAATGCTAACATGGACCTTATTGTATTTTAAATTGACTTTGAGTAAATAAAAAAGCAAGCCATGGACTAGGAGAAAATATTTGCAAGACATATAACTGAATAGAAATCTTATATCCAAAATATGAAAAGAGCTCTTACAAGTCAATAAGAAGAGAAACAACCCAATAAAATGATGGGCCAAAAAGTTTCAAGAGGTACTACGAAGATATACGAATGGCCAACAGGCACAAGAAAAAATGTTCAACATGTTTAGTCATTAGGGTGATGCAAAATAAAATCTCATTATATACCTACTAGACTGGTTAAAGTTAAAACCACTGATTATAATCTAACGTTGGTAAGAATGTTGAGCAACTGAAATCCTCATGTATTGCTGGTAGGAATGTAAAATGTTAAAGCATATTTGGACAAAAATATGGTACTACATTATAAAATTAAAGAGTCACTTATCATATAACACAACAATCTCACACCCAGATATTTATCCGAGAGAAATTAAAACACATCCACACGGAGACTTGGATATAATGTTCTTAGCAGTGTTATTCACGATATTCTAAAACTGAACACAACCCAAATGTCCACCAATAGTCGAATGAATAAGCACACTTTAGTTTAGCTATCTATACTATGAACTTTAAGAGTATAAGGGACTGGTGGTGGTCCTTATTTATATGTAGAATTAAAACTAAAGTACGCTATAAAGAAGAAAACAGTAAATAATGGCTTTATGCTTGACAATGTAGATACAGGACAGCTGGCAAAAATTAGAGGACTATGAGAAGAATAAGTTCACTGCTCAATTATTTTAAAATACTTAAGCAACTTTAAATAAACTTTATTTTTAATGAGATTAAAATAACTTTTAAAGTAAATAAAGTCCAAGGTGCAATATGTCATCTTTCTCTTTAATACTTAATAGATCTCTGACCTGCCTAGTCTGATTCTAAACATATATTCCTGCCTAAGTCTTCCTCTCTTTTCTTATCAGGGATATATGGATTTTGATCACTTACTCTAAAGAAAGGCAGAGCTAGAAAATATTAAGCAGATATAAAAAGTGATATCCCAAAAGTTGATCTTTAAAACTCTTGTTTTAAATGTTACTTGACAAATATGTAATGATTGTTCAATGCAAGATTTCTAAATATGCCAAATAAAACACCAAGTTACAGATGGATATAAAAAATGATATTCTAGCCCAGGTAATATTATATTGCATATATTAAAGCATAATAGGACTATTTTCATTGCTGATTATCACAGGACTGATGCACTAATCACCTTCAAGAACTAAGAAGATGGTGCTGGAAGGAAAATAAAATCCAACACACCATGATAACTACATGGAAATCTCCGATGAAATATTATTATATATAATAAATGACAATTTTGAAAGCTTTCTCAAACTATGTTTTAATCATGTTTGTCTCCATTAAGCCTCTAAGTTAATTAAATAGGCAAACCAACTTGAGACAAGGAAATTGATTTTCTGCGTAGTATATTCTCAACAGAGCAGCAGACGTAAGAAAAGGATCAATTTTTCTTCATGGTGTGCAAATTAAGCTCCGTTCAGAAAAAAAAATTAACAAAATCCCTGTTCCCTTCTGTTCTTTGTTCTTTAGTGACGCGTTAATCAAGTAAATATGGCAGGAAGGGAAAATACATCTGCATGTTCCTTGTTCCTTTCACCTTTGGGAAAACAAAGAAGTCTCCTGTCTCATTAGAGAGAACTCCCAACCACTCCTTTCAGCCTCCTCCCTAATGGAGCCTGGGCATTGAGACCTAACAAGTGAGGCCCAGCTCCTTTCTACCCATCAAGGAATTCTAGTAGCAGTCTATTCGGCATGAACCCCCCCAAAAAATAGCTTGTGCATTGCATTTTTTTATTATAATAAAGACAGCCTACTCCTTTGCTTTCCATTGCATCACAATCTCCTCATCTCCACCTCAGTGCCCCCAAGTGCACATTTTCATTTGCATCCCTGTTGAGAAATCAGAAAGACCCACATTCACCTGTATTTGCAAAGCTAGAGAAACTTACCTGTGGCATCCCTAGCTTGAGCTCTATGACATGGGATTCTGTTTTCATGACTTTTTCATGACTTCATCAACAGTCATTTATATTTCAGAATAAGTGAATGGAGGGTTCTCTGGTATGTGACTTAGCTAAAAAATCAAATGGATATCCTCTTGTGAATGTTGATGCTGAGAGGTGTGTTCTTGGATGGAAGGTGGAAAAAAGGATTTTTCCTATGCCCTTTTTCCTTATTATCTACATAATGATATCAGTAAAGCTCTCTATATTCCAGAAGATATGTGTCAACAGTTCAAATATCATAGTGTAATATCCACTGTAGAGCATTCCATCACTGAGATAATTACATGCAAACGTGAATATATTCTTTATTCTTCTCCTATTTAAACTGAATAACACCAAGACCTTAATCATCTGTGAAAGTGGTACTGTTGCATGAGGGAAGAATTTGCTAATAAATGAAGTTCAAGTAGGAGCTTTTAAATAATTCCAGAAAATTGTTTTTCCCATACTTTGTAATTCTAAATCTGTGTCTAGGGAACATTGTGCTTTTTTCAAATGTAAGGATCGGAGTGCTGAGAGATTTCAAAGTAAAACTATGCCTGACATTACAATTACTTTATAATTACAATATAAAATTATGTTACATAATTAAAATATAAATTTACATTTTATATTATAATATATATATCACCGAATTATAGCTAAACTCCATGTTACTGTATTCAGATATCCCACAGTAAAATCAAGTTTGTTGAAACGCAAAGCTCTGAAGGCCTATGGCCACGCTGCCCTGAACAAGCCCGATCCTGTCTGATCTCGGAAGCTAAGCAGTGTCGGGCCTGGTTAGTACTTGGATGAGAGACCACCTAGGAAGACCAGGTGCTGCTGTAGGTGATAAAAAATAAAAAAATAAGGGATTGTAAACTGACAAGGTCCTTGCTATCTGTGAGGTCAACCAAGGGTCAACCAAAAAAAAATAGCTTGTGCATTGCATTTTTTTTATTATAATAAAGACAGCCTACTCCTTTGCTTTCCATTTCATCACAATCTCATCTCCACCTCAGTGCCCCCAAGTGCACATTTTCATTTGCATCCCTGTTGAGAAATCGCCTAAAAAAAAAATTAAAAAAAAGCTCTGAAGAACACAGCCAAGTTAGAACATATGTGACTAACTGCGTAGCGTGCTTTCTCAAGGCTGTCCTCTAGTCTCGTCTTCGCTTGTCTGAGCCGACACTAAAGAGGGATTAGTGGACATAAATGAGGGCAGGGTCACCCTGATGTCCTCGAGGTAGAAGAACATGGCTCTGTTCTCCCGCTTGGAGTTTTCTTTCCACACAGTTAGCGTGTGGATGCATTTTTAGTCTTCGAAATCAGAATCCACCTCTGGTGAGCTTACAATGACATCAGTGCCCTAAGCATGATACTGAAAATATATAGGGACACAATAGCCTGGATTTTCAAGATATTCCAAAATGGAGGCGAGTGGGAGCTATCTGGATAGAAACAAATAAGCCAGGTGTGATAAGCACGCTGAGTAGGGCCTGTCTGTGCACTGGCAGTTCTCTGAAGATTGGAAGTAAGGGCTTACTTGGGTGAATCCCAGAATCTTGACGTTTCATTTTGGAATTAGAAGCTGGGTTACAACAAACCAGGAGAGATCAGAGCCAAGCTGGGCTGTCGGGAGCATCTGTGGAGCAGGGAGGTGAGCGCCTGCCAAGCTCTCTATTACTCTCGCGGTGGTGGCTTCCCCTTCTCCCTCCTGTACTCTGCGAAAAGACACCTGGAATGGGCCTCACTCCATTTTTTTCCAGCCACCCCCGACTTACTTACTGCTAAGACGATGGCCTGATCAGATTCCCATGAGAAGTCTGTTATTCTTGGTGAAAATAATCTACACTGAGGGTTCCCATACAAACCCTGCCTGACCCTTTGATGACCACTGTTCCCTGTAGCTGCCCTTTTGGATTTTTTGTTTCATTCTCAGAATCAGGCCAGAGGAGGTTTCTATAGCTTGGTACTTAGTTTCAGTTCTCAGGATATTTCCTTAATTGCTTCCCTCTGCATCCTCCCAGTATTTGTGAGCTATGTTTTATACTGGGCTCAGTTGCTTGCATTTTTGTATGATGTCGTTTTCCATTTTTTTTCCCCTCAAATATCATGAAACCTCACTACAAAATATGGGGTCTATGCCATGGGTCCATCTGTGTTATGACACAGCTCTCTGCATATTTCTTTCATAAGTGTACACAGATTTTATTTTCTAACACGGATCGCTTCGTACACCCAGGAACCGCCCTACTGTGGTCCAGACCCAGCAATACTTGCATCACCTGGGAGCTTGTTAGAGATGCAGGCTCTCAGGCCCCACCCCAGCTCTGCTGCATCACAATCAGATCCCTGGGGGATTCATGTGCACCTTACAATTTGAGACACACTGGGCCAAGGCAGTGGTTTTTGAAGCAGGGGTTGCACGTTAGTCACATGAAGAACTTAAAAAAAAAAATACCAAAGTCGTGTTCCACTCCTAGAGATTCTAATTTAATTCGAGTTGGGTCCCTGATATGATTATTATTTTTAAGTTTCACATTTTAAAGGACAGCCACAATTGCGAAATACTTCTAGAATAGGCAACAGTAGGTAAAATTTGTATCCTTTTAGCAGTACATGTTGTAAGGTCAATGTTGTAAGGACCGGAAGATCCACAAATTGCCCTTTGTACAGTGCTTAGCATATTGGTCATTCAAATACATGTTCATAGTTGGTAGGGTACTAAAGCAGAAGAGAGATGACTAGGGTTCAAGTCCTGGCTCTGCAAGACATGACAGACATCTTTGACCTTGGGCAAACCACTGAACTTGCTGAGAAGTCAATTTCTTTGTCAGTCAAATGTGAAAGAGTTCCTATTCTAGTAGTTATTCAGTCATTCATTTTTTAAACAAATATTTACGAGCATCTATTCTGTTCCAGATACTGTTTCAAGCACTGAGGATACAGTGGTAAATAACTAAGACAGGAAAAACTCTTGTCCTCATAGAACTTATAATGTAATGAGACATGTATAACAAGCGAATAAAAAATATAAAGCAGAATAGAGGTATAGGTAGTGATAAATGCCAAGAATAAAACTAAAGCACAGTAAAGTGTTGGAGTGGTAAGCTGTTAGGTGGGAGGGCGGAAAGCTAACTCAGATGAGTGATCTGAGAAGACCTCTCCGAGGAGGGCACATTTGAGCAGAGACCTGAATGATGGAAGAAGCAATCCAGGTAAAGATAAGCAGAGAGTCTGCAAGAAGAAAATCCCTGGGCAGAAGCATGCTAGGAGTGGTCAAGGGGTAGATACAGGGCAATGGTAATTACAGCCGGATTCTTTGCAGATATCTCTAGTCTATGACTTAAAAGATTTATTTAAGTGTTGAACCTTAGTGCATTTATGGGAAACATAAATTTCCTGAAGACAAAAATATCGAATATTTGAGGCAGCAGAACAGTAACAGAGAACCAGAGCATCATCATCATTGGCTCAACCTCTCTACTTCTCACCATAGTAATTTACTTTGGAATCCGCAGGCCTGCGCCCCGAAACACGCCCAGAGGTATTTACTACTCTAGGCAATGCCTTGAATTCAACAGATTTACTCCTGTTCTCTTGTGAGATGAAAAGGTACATTTAGGCACTTTGCTGCATTTTTCTCTTCCCCTTTGATTTATCGAAGCTCTGTGAACGGCTCGTAAGTCCAGGATCAAGAGAAAGCCGGCCCTCTGGGCCTGGTGTCCAGAGCGCTGGAGCACAGCTCTGGGTCCAGACTTCAGGAGTCTCTAGTTCCCATCAAGAAGCAAAATGTTGTGGTTTTATTTCTACAATTCAACGGCCAAAGTGCATCTAAGGTTCAGAGTTTGCGTCCTAAGTATAGGAGGTTGATCACAAAATTTTGATCACAAAATCTTGAAGTAAGAATATAAGCCCCCAAAGAAACGATGCTTGATGATGATCCTAAGTAATGACAATTAATGTACCCATTACAGGTGTCTTTTTCACATGCTATTTGGCTTCAGTAGTGCAGGATAAATACTCGTAATAACAACACTGACTAACACAAGATAAACTTAATTACATTTCTTCTCTCTTCTAAGTACCTCACACGGGTTATCAGATTTAATTCCTACAATTCCCTTATACGTTAGTTACTGTCATCTTCATTCTCAGGAACCTGAGTCATATAGAGATTGGGCAACTTATCCAAAGTCATACAAGAAGTGACTGGACCAGGCTTCAAAGTCCAGACATTCTGGTTCCAAAGCCTGAGCTCACACTCATATGGCTTACCTGCTTGACAAACACCTACTTATCTTATAAAATTCAACTTGAGTCTACTCTCTATGCAGCTTTCCCGTATCTCTCCCTCATCAGGTATAAATACTATAGCAAAAGCTATATAATTACCGTTTTAAGTTCTATGTCAGACTCTGTGCTTAGTGCTGCACTTACGTAACCCTGCCTCCAGGCCAGGCAATAAAATGATTTTATTCCAAGGCCCACACTGTAAAATTAAATTGTAGTTTTAGTCTTTATTGCATTCTCTCTAAAAACTCCAGAAGGGGAATTACATTCATAACACAGAGCAACACTTAGAATCCCTCTCTCGCTGTGCCCGCCCCCCACGCAGGCTCCAACATCCCTGTGCTCCACGAAGCAGTGCATGAGAGCTGCCTCTAATCCCATTGCTTCCAAACTTCTAAAACTCTCTTCCTGAAACCTATCCATGAATGGCTTTTCCGCTCTCTCTCCCTCCCTCCCTCCTCTTCCTCCTCCTTTCTAAATTCACTTTTTTCTCTCTAGAGTAACTTGGTATCCTTTCCAGTATAAACCAGTCTATTATGTTTTAAGCTTCTTTCACCTTGGCCTCGGTTGCTGAATTGACTGACCTCATCACAGGGGCGGCAGCCCTAGTGACAAAGAAACCGTCTTCTCAGAAGAAAAGGAGAAAAAAGAAGACAGTGGCCATTCATGTTTATATTTTGCCCGTGTCATACACACTTTCTCAATTTATTATTATCACTCTGAGATGGGTTTAAATTTTTGTCATTTTAAGATTTTAAAAAATGAGAGATAGCTCATTTACATGATAAGATAGGGTAAATTAATGTAGATCCAGAACCTGAATACAGTCCGAGTAAGTAAAAGACCTAAGTTTAGCCAGATCAGACATTGGATATATCATCTAATCCCTTCGATCCCCATTAAGGGCTCCAGTGTCCTCTAGAACAGGGATCCACAAGCGATGGCCCATGGGCCAAATCCAGCCCACTATCTGTTTTTATAAATAAAGCTTTATTGGAATGTAGTTACAGTCATTCATTTATATAGTGTCTACGGCTGCTTTTGCACCACAAAAGCAGAATTGAGTAGTTGTGACAGAAAATGTGTGGTCCAAACCTAAAATAATTACTATGTGGCCCTTTACAGAAAGTTTGCTGACTCCTTCTCTAAGAAGATGATTCTCATAACACATCCAACAGTTAACTAGAAACAGGCCAATTCACCCCAAATAGTTTTAAAATAATTTGGTAATATGATAAATTGTAAATGTGGTAAACTGGTCAATCAGTGAATTTCTTTCTTGCAAACAAGGTTCTGGAAATTTTTTTCAATCAACGAATTCATTCAAGAAACATTTATAGAGTATCTACTATGTGCCAGGTTCTCTTGGAATTTATGAATGAAAAAGACCCACATACTCTTATAGGTTACAGTCCAGCAGAGGGAGACAGATAATAAACAATACACATAATAATTAATGGTATTTTGAAAGGAGATATGTGTTGGGGAAAATAAAATAAAAAAGGCCTACAGGAAATTAAGAACACAAATAGAGGCATATAATTTTAAATAGTGTGGTCAGAGTAGACTTCATTGAGAAGATGATATTGAGCAAAAACGGAATAGAGTGAGGAGAAAGGCACATAGATACCCAGGAAAGAACATTCCAGGCACAGGTCACAGTCAGCACAAAAACTCTAAGGAAGGAGCAACAAAGAGGACAGTGTGTCTGGAGTAGAGAGTGAAGGAGAAATCAGGACATGAGGTCAAAGTGATTACGGAGGACGGTCATGTAGGACCTTGTTGACCATTGCAATGATTCCAGCGAATAGTCTAAGTGAAATGTGGGCCATGGAAGGTCCTGAACAAAGAAGTGACATGACATATGTTTTAAGAAGGTTACTGCAGTTGCTTTGTTGATGACAACCTGAGAGAACAAGGGAGGGAGCAGGAATACTAGTTAGGAGGCTATTGCAGTCATTCAAATGAGAGATGATGGAGAGTGAGACAAGTGGCTGGCAGCGCAGAGATGAGGAATGGTCAGATTCTGCTGGATGTATATTGGAGTAGAGCCAAGAGAACTTTCTGATGAACTGGATGTGAAATTTAACAAAAGAAAGTAGTTAAATTTTTTAGCATAGCAGCTGGAATGATGGAAGTACCAACCAACACGACTATGAGAAAGACTGCAGACAGAGCAGATCAGTACAGATGTCCATTAGACATCAAAGTAGAGTTACTGAGGTGGCATTGGATATACAAGTGTGGAGTTAATATAAGGTTCTGGCTAGAGATGCAAATTTCATTGATTGAAATACAGCTTATGGCATTTCTTTTACTGTAAATTCTTTCATGGCAGGACCCTCTCTCGTTCATCTTTTTATCTCTAGCCCTTAATATGGTGCCAGGAGTAAAATGAATAACACTGCACTTTACTGATATTCGAAGATGCTATATGAATGAATGAATGAATGAATGAACAGATCAAATTACACAAATTACAAATATTTTCCTTCTGTAGAAGAGAAAAGACCTCAAATTGTTTCATTTACTTTTAATAGTATTTAGGAAGCCATGTTCAAGTAGGTGTCATGGTAAAGGATCAAATATGACCATCAAACTTGGCAGTGTGCTGTCTTTCCTATCATTTTAGTTGTATGAAGAGTTAATAAATACACTGGCATTCCTACTTCTTGTTAGTCTTGATATAAGAGAATGATTCATATTGATCAAAGAAGAGTGGTCCATTTCTGGACAAGCTGAATGATCAGAGAAATTAAGTTCGAAAGAAAAAAGGCAGGAAAATTCATCCATCTGGGCAAAATTCTATGGTTGAAACTATACACAAGAGAAAAATGATCAATTCTAGGAAGTAGATAACTTTGCTAAAACTTAATTTTAAAATAGAAAAGATTTATCAATACCATCCAGTCTGAATTAAGTACATTTTCACAGATTGCTAATAACTTTGAGCTGAATAATATCTCAAGCCCATGATTTATTAAAACTTGCAACTCTGTCCAAGTGAATATAATACTTATATAAATATTTTACCACTTTTAATTTCCAGATCATATTTGTGAATGGGGGTAGGATAATTAGGTGGATAGAACCTAAGTGCCAGGACATCTGGGATTTATTATTTTCCGCAATAATTCCCAGTTTGTCACTATAATTCTTTTTGTTGACTTGTGATAAATGAGGATGAATTATACATTCTAATATCTCTATCTCCTTAGAATTCATGAAGTAGAACACACATACATTCACACGCAAAAACCTATTAATGAAAATTCACGATCACCACCACAATTTTACTTAGGCATATATAACTTGAATTCAGAGTTCCAGAAAGATGAGCTCGTATTTATTCACATTAACTTAAGGTTATATATTACTGCACAGAAAGATGAGCAACACAATTCACTGAAGCTAACTCAATTTCAAAACTGTATTTCAGATGTGAATGATGACAAAAAATAGAGAAATTATTCTAGTAAGAATTCCTGGCCACAAACAAAATGTATATGAATGTTCAGGCTTTAGAGGTTTAGCTGCACTTGATTTATAAAAATGTTTATTTAATTTTCTGAACAGGTAATACATTCACACAAATACTCATACGAGGTATTTTTTATGTCTTCCCTGACCTCATCTTCCACAGGCCCAGTTCCTAAGTTTGTACCCCTATCAACAGGTCAATATTCCTGTTTATTTCCTGTTATATTTATCGGGAACACATTACGCTTACAAATTTAACCTATAAAAGGATTAAAACATATATGAAACCTTCCTACGAATGTACATGGAATGTCTTTTCATTTGTTCAAATTAACTTTTGTGTTCCTGTACATTTTGTATTAAATTTCTCAAATATTTTATTCTTTTCTATTGCTATTGTGAATTAGTTATTTTTATATTTCATATGAATACGACTTTTGATTTCTATATATTATTTTTATACTTTGCTACCTTACTGAATTCTCTTAATACCTGCAGATTTTTCAGTTGATTCTCTTGGGTTTTCCAAGTAGATTGGTATATCATTCACAAGCAGTTATATTACCATCCCCTTTCTAATTTTTATACCTCTGGTTGTTTTATCTATTTGCCTTAATGTCTACCTCTAGCATCATGTTGCATGATACTGGTAATGTGGGCATCTTTGTCAGGTTTCAGACACTAGTTATAATTCTACTAGTGTTTCCCCATTAAACATAGTTTTTGGTTTTGCATTCATATTTTCCATAAATTAATATTATTGACTGCTTTATCAAGAATTTAAGTTGAATTTTAGAAACATCTGTTTAGTGTATCAGTAAATTAACCTATAAGTTTTCACATCAGATTTCCAGGCTAAGATGGTTTCACGGAGGACTTCTAGTATACCTTGAAAGAGTAAATAATTCAAATCTGTTTTGTCTATTCTAGAACCTAGTGTATGAAAAACTTCTAAATCATAAAGCAAATGTAACAGTGATACCAAAATTCCTCAAAAAGTCTACATGCACACACACACACGAAAGATAATTGCAGATGAGTCTTACTTAGGAAAATGGATGTAATAATTCTATGTGGCAAACAGTTCAGGAAGGCATTAAAAAATAATGTTATGACCCAGTAGGATTTATTCAAGAATGCGAGGATAATTTGCTATAAGAAAATCTATCACTAAAATACTTCATATTAATTTATCAAAGAATAAAAATCATATGGGAAATATGCTGAAAAAAGTAGCACTTGAAGAAATGTCTCTATTTCTTCTAGAGAAATGGTCTAAATTTTTTTTAAATTTCTTCTGGGATAAGTTTCAGTAAATCATATTTCTTATAATACTGTCTATTTCATTCAGGTCTTGAAATATACATGTTTAAGTTGAACAAAGTAGTCTCTTGTGAGTCTTAATTTTCTTGTTTTATTCGCTATTATTGTTTCTTATTTTATATAGTTATATTTTCTCTTTCTCGATTAGTCAAGCAATTTACCTTGTTGTTTTATATACAAAGCTAGTTTTTCATTGTATTTATTTTTCAAATAATTTAGTTTTTGTAATTCATTAATTCCTGCTTTTATCTTTATAATTCCTTCCTTCTACTTCTTATATTTTGTTGTTTACTGATAAAAATATTAAAAATCATTCTGAGCACTGCTTTAGATATACCTTATAAATTATAATACATGTTGTTTTATTACTATTTTCTAGAAACTATGCAATTTCAGTTTATATCTTCTCTTTTATTGAAGGATTAAGAGAAATTCATTCTTCCCCCCAAAATGTAAAGGCTTTATTTCCTGGGTTTTGTTGTTCTAGTTTTTGTTCTTTCTAGTTTTGCCATAACATCATGAGAAAATGTTTGCTGTATTACTTCCAGTTGTTGAAATCTGGTGATAGTGCTTGCATTTAATTTTTGTGAATATTCTATAGGCATTGCAAAAAAGGTACATTCTTTATTTAGAGAGTTCAAAAAATTATCAGTTAGATCTTTCCCATTAATTATGTTATCAGGTCTTCCATTTGTGCTCAGTTCAAGTCTCAACTCACTGGACATCTTCTCTGATACATGTTTTCAAACCATGCACATCCTAAGCCCAGACTGACTGCTTTCCTCTGCCCCTCTAGTACCTGTACTTCCTGTTATTTTAACAATTCCTGCACTGTAATATAATTGCTTATTTACTTGTCAACACATTAAGGTCCTTGAGAACAGGGAGCATATCTTGTACAATGTTGTATCCTCAAGACCTGACAGCACTTGGCACATAGAAGGTTCTCAGAATGATTTGTGGAATAAATGAATGAATATCTCCATAACTTTCCCCCCTTTAGAATTCCTCTTAGAAAAGAGGACTGGAGAGAGCGAACAATACACTGAGAAGAAAATATTAAGGCACTGGAGATGCCTTGCAAATAGGTAATCTTTCAAACAAGTCCCATGATTCCCATGCAGACACTGGCAACCTACCCTATTGGTTCCCAGATGTGGTCGGTAGCATACCATCTGCCCAAGTATACCAGGAAAAATAGCAAAGTGGCCAGTGTTCATCACCAGCATTTTCTACTTCTTTAATGCTGCTCCCTGCCCCTGAAGAAGCCACTAATCTCATGTGACTGCTCTGGTTCCAAAGTTCAGAAGCCTCCTCGGTCCTTTTTATCCCTTCTGCAATGGAAATTCCAGCCAATTCAAGCCGGTCTCAGTTGAGTACTGGTTTTATTAAAGTAATTTGCAATGAGCTGTGACCGATTCTATCGATTTAATTTTTCAGGACATATGTTTGTCCCCAAATGGGAGCCTGCTAATTTAAATAAATTTTTAGTTAGTTGTTACTTATCTTTTCTGAATACCACCCCCCCCATGCTTAATTATGCCTTTGAAATGCATGGAATCGGCA
>NW_011888862.1:3833627-3839960 GCF_000151845.1 Pteropus vampyrus
AATACATGTTGTTTTATTACTATTTTCTAGAAACTATGCAATTTCAGTTTATATCTTCTCTTTTATTGAAGGATTAAGAGAAATTCATTCTTCCCCCCAAAATGTAAAGGCTTTATTTCCTGGGTTTTGTTGTTCTAGTTTTTGTTCTTTCTAGTTTTGCCATAACATCATGAGAAAATGTTTGCTGTATTACTTCCAGTTGTTGAAATCTGGTGATAGTGCTTGCATTTAATTTTTGTGAATATTCTATAGGCATTGCAAAAAAGGTACATTCTTTATTTAGAGAGTTCAAAAAATTATCAGTTAGATCTTTCCCATTAATTATGTTATCAGGTCTTCCATTTGTGCTCAGTTCAAGTCTCAACTCACTGGACATCTTCTCTGATACATGTTTTCAAACCATGCACATCCTAAGCCCAGACTGACTGCTTTCCTCTGCCCCTCTAGTACCTGTACTTCCTGTTATTTTAACAATTCCTGCACTGTAATATAATTGCTTATTTACTTGTCAACACATTAAGGTCCTTGAGAACAGGGAGCATATCTTGTACAATGTTGTATCCTCAAGACCTGACAGCACTTGGCACATAGAAGGTTCTCAGAATGATTTGTGGAATAAATGAATGAATATCTCCATAACTTTCCCCCCTTTAGAATTCCTCTTAGAAAAGAGGACTGGAGAGAGCGAACAATACACTGAGAAGAAAATATTAAGGCACTGGAGATGCCTTGCAAATAGGTAATCTTTCAAACAAGTCCCATGATTCCCATGCAGACACTGGCAACCTACCCTATTGGTTCCCAGATGTGGTCGGTAGCATACCATCTGCCCAAGTATACCAGGAAAAATAGCAAAGTGGCCAGTGTTCATCACCAGCATTTTCTACTTCTTTAATGCTGCTCCCTGCCCCTGAAGAAGCCACTAATCTCATGTGACTGCTCTGGTTCCAAAGTTCAGAAGCCTCCTCGGTCCTTTTTATCCCTTCTGCAATGGAAATTCCAGCCAATTCAAGCCGGTCTCAGTTGAGTACTGGTTTTATTAAAGTAATTTGCAATGAGCTGTGACCGATTCTATCGATTTAATTTTTCAGGACATATGTTTGTCCCCAAATGGGAGCCTGCTAATTTAAATAAATTTTTAGTTAGTTGTTACTTATCTTTTCTGAATACCACCCCCCCCATGCTTAATTATGCCTTTGAAATGCATGGAATCGGCAAAGTTTAAAGCAGGCAGCTATATACAATCTTGCCCTTTGGCTTTCCTTTCCTCATCTGAAAAATTAGGGAATTTGATTAGATGATCTAGAAAGTTGTCTCGGCTCTAAACTTCTGTGACTGGTATTCTGTTGTTTAGCCTTTGCAAATTACTCTAAAGAACCTCAATCACCATTGGAGAATGAGTAAGAAAAAGCAAGGCAAATATTGAATTCAATAAATCTTCAAATTAGGGAAGGGAGTCATATAGTCAGTCTTTGACCATCCACAGCAGTGAGGCATAGCACAAATCATCTTAACACTAAATAATAAAAACCTTTGAACAATGGGCTAATAGCCAAAGTATGTAAAGAACTCATACAACTCAACAACAACAAAACAAACAATCTGATTTTAAAAATGGGGAGATGACTTGAATAGATACTTTTCCAAGAAAGACACACAGATGGCCAACTAATACAGGAAAAGATTCTCAGTATCACTAGTTATAAGGGAAATGCAAATCAAGACCACAATGAGATACCACGTCACACCTGTTAGAATGGTTATTCTTAATAGGACAAGAAATAGCAAGTGTTGGAGAGGACGTGGAGAAAAGAGAAACTTCACACACTCCTGGTGGTAATGTAAATTGGTGCAGCCACTATGGAAAACAGTATGGAAGTGTCTCGAAAAATTAAGAATAGAGGTACCATATGACCCAGCAATCTGTCTTCTGGATATGTATATAAAATTTTTGAAAACACTTATTTGTAAAGATGTATGTGACCCTATGTTCACTGCAGCATTATTCACAATAAGCAAGACATGGACGCAACCTAATTGTCCTCTGACAGGTGACTGGATAAAGATGTGTTACATATATAGAACGGAATAGTACTCAGCCATAAAAAGATAAAATGTTGCTATTTGTGACAACACGAATGGGTCTTGAGAGTATTATACTAAGTGAAATAAGTCAGAGGGAAAAGGAGAACTCATATGTGGGATATAAAATGAAAAGCAACAAATGAACAAACAAAAACAAACATACAAATAAAAAAAACCAAACTCCTATATACAGACAACAGAATGGTAGTCACCAGAGGGGAACTAGGGCGTGGGGAGGATGAAGAGGGTAAAAGGGGTCAAATACATGGTGACAGAAGGAGACTAGACTTTGGGTGGGAGGAAATAATACAATACACAGATGTTGCATTATAAAAATGTGCATGTGAAATTTATATAATGTTATTAACCAATATTAACCCCAGTAAATGCAGCAATTTTTTTTTTAAATCTGTTACGAATGATCAAAGAAAAACAAAAACTGGGGAAGGTTCTAAGAGATTATCTGGTCCGACCCTTTCCACAGGCATAAATCTCCTGGAAAGAGGTATTATTGGAAGCATTCTGGTTCATCAGACATTCAAATTGTTAGATCTAAGATGCTAGGAAATATGTTGAAAGAATTCGAGTACAATAAAAATATTCCAAGTGTTAAAACTAGAATAAATATGTGGTGTCATAGTGAAAATAAGATTGGACAAAGAATCCTGTTGCGGGCTTGGCTTTGCTCTCAACTGGTTCTTTGGCATTAGAAAACTCTCTCAAGCTCTCTGACCTCAATACCTGCACGACTATATATGTGGAGGTGGAATGAATTATATACTGAAATATTTCTGAAATAGCAATGTATCCTACACAACATACATAATAGTAATTTTTGACAATAATGACATGCTTCTGAATGTTAGAGAAAATTGAGAAAAATTATGCAAATTAAGTATTTTCATAACGTTACTCATGAAACAAAATGCCTTCAATATTGCTACCATGACTCATAATACTGGATAAATCTCAACAAAAGTTTATGGAAAAGACCAAATTCAATTATGAATTATAAAAGCATAAATGAATCTCTAGCATTTGAGAGAATATACAGTTTGCATCTTGTTTATCTAAAATTTCACATGAATGATTTTGCTCACTTTTCTGAAATTAACATTTTGAGATTTAAAGGTAAGAATGAGCCATTTTAGGACAAAGGATAATTTTAAAACAAGAACAGCAGTAGGAAAACTAGCCCCTCACTGATAGCATTGATTTCAAGATATAGCAGTTGCCCAGAATTTCTCAAGTGCTTCCATCTAGGAAGAAATCACACGAGACTGACTTCCACATTTAACTTTAATGAAGATTCTAAATTAGTTGAAACCATTAATTAATCAAATTAATTTGCATTACTCAAAGGCATCGACTCTAATGGCAAGATGGGAGTACAAGAGGTCAACTCTACTGTGATGACAAAAGTTAACATATTTGAGCACTTACAAGGTACCAGGCCTATTACTGAACATTACCCATTAATTATTTCATGTTTATCTCAATCCTACAGGAAATCTATGAGATGGGTTCTATTACTGTTCCCGTTTTTTAGCTGAGAAATCTGAGGCACACAATGATTATGTATCTTGCCCTATGTGTACAGCTAAAAAGAGGCAAGGAAAGCTATATCCTGGTGCTAATGGGTTTTATTACCATGCCAACCCAGCACTGAGAGGGAGCATGGCCATCATCACCTCTATAAAACAGGTTTCTCAAGGGAAGAAACCAAATATTATCTTTGTGTATCTTTCAGCATCTCACACTTAGGGAACAGCTTAAAATGATTTGTTGACTGACTGCTAAAAATATACAATTCATTTTGGGATCCTATATCCGTATATACAATGGCAACAAGAAATTAAGATGATGATTTAAGTGATTCCAGGGGATAAAAACACCTTACAATGGAATGCTTTGGAGTATAAATTACCAGTTTTACATTCTATGTTGATCAAAATATAGAGAACACTTATTAATTCTGATTACTTTGGTTAATGGTTAGCTTGAATTATGATATATGATTAGATCAGGAGTTCATAATTTTTTTTTTCTGTTAAGGGCTAGATAGTAAATATATTAGGCTTTCTGGGCTGTAAGATCTCTGTTGTGACTACTCAACTCTACCATTGTAAGTAAAGAATAGAGAGGCGTAGACAACATGTAAATGAATGGGTATAGCTGCATTCTAATTAAACTTTATTTACAAAAGAAGAAAGCAGAACAGATTTAACCCATAGGCAGTAGTTTGCCCATCCAGTCCTCCAGCATAGGTAAATTAATTTTGAATAGCTACTTAATACATATTCAAGCAGGGAGCCTACTTGAATGAGTAACTTAAAAATGAATATATTAGGGATTCGAGATGGCGTAGAAGGTAGAGTCTGTGCACACCTCCTCTAGTGACCACACCGAAATTATAACAACACTACAGAGCAACCAGTACATGGAGCTGCCAGAGGTCTGGCTGAACAGAAGCCCTAAAATAAGGTCACCTCAAAACAGTAGGCGGGTTGGAGACTCAATATGGCTCTGTCCCACAACCGCGAATGGTGGTCGAGAATCGGGAGGGCTATCTTGGCTACAGAGCACCCTGCCTCACCTGAGGAGTAAGGCGTCTCCAGCCCCGGGTTCCAGTGCCAAGAAGAGAAGTCCCCACAACCTCTTACTTGAAAACCAACAGACTGTGGCTGAGACAAGGGCTGCGGAATTCTCAGGCATTCCTCTTAAAGGGTCTGTGCCCAGCCTTACTCGCTGACAGACTCGCTCACTCTGAGCTTCAGTGCCTGGGCAGCTGCTCAACAGGTGCCAGGGACATACGGGGAGACGCGGAGCTGTTGGGCTTCAGGGCAAGGGCTGTAGGAGCAGCTGGCTCCTAGACAGAGGTGCAGGCAGAAGCTATTGCTCCTTTGTTGAGCCCTCCCCTCTCCAAGCCTACAGACACAGACACCGTCAACCTGGATGACACAGGTTGCTCCGCCCAGGGGATTCCCTGAGACTCTGCCTCTCCCAACTTGTAGGCCCATCCAAGCCACCTACAGTGATTTGTTCCATACAAACAGGCTGTCTTGGCTCCTGCTACGGACTTTCCTAAAATCTCTCAAAGGCTCACATAACCCAAAGAAGCAGCATCTGGCCTTGGCATGCCTCCTACAGCTTGCTGAGCAGCCCCAAGTCCTGCACTAGTGGCAGCCAGCCTCGGTTTCTGACTTGGCTCCTCGAGGCACCTATAAGCCCATCACAAGTGGCAGCCATCTGTGAATTGCTTGGTGACTCTTATAAGGAGGCCCCGGAGGTGCATAGGCTGCGGATGAATTTAGCCTGCATCTGGACCCCTCCCAGGTCTGTGCCAAGGGACTAAACACCTACCACATAAAGTCATTCTACTAAGACCGAGAGACTTAGGAGCCCTACCTAATACATAGAAACAGACACAGGGAGGCAGCCAAAATGGGGAGACAAAGAAACATGACACACATAAAAAAGCAATACAAAGCTCCAGAAAAAGAATTCACCAAGATGGAGACAAGCGATCTACCAGATGCAGAGCTCGAAACACTGGTTATAAGGATGCTCAAGGAACTTAGGGTAAGTATAGATGAACTCAGTGAGAACTTTAACAAAGAGAATTTAAAAAAATAACAAAGATAACAAAAATAGAGATGGAAAACGTAATAGGGAGCCAGTCAGAAATAAAGAATACAATACCTGAGATGAAGAGTACACTAGAGGGAATCAGCAGAGTGGATGAAATGGAGGATTGATTCACAGATATATAGAGGATGGGGTAGTGGAGGACACCCAATCAGAATAGCGACAGGAAGAATGAATCAAAAAAAAAATGAGAATAGTTTAAGAAGCCTCTGGGAATGAGAATAGCTTAAGAAGCCTCTGAGACAACGTCAAGTCTACAACATTCACATCATAGGGGTACCAGAAGGAGAAGAGAGAGAGCTAAGAATTGAAACCTATTTGAAGAAATAATGACAGAAAACTTCCCTAATCAAGTGAAGGAAAGAGACATACAAGTCCAGGAAGTGCAGAGAGTCTCAAGCAAAACGAAGCCAAAGAGGTCCACACCAAGACACGTCATAATTTAAACGCCAAAGGTTAAATACAAAGAGAGAACCTTGAAAAGCAGCAAGAGAAAAGCAGTTAGTTACCTACATAAATCTGCTCCCATAAGACTGGCAGCAGATTTCTCAACAGAAATTTTGCAAGCCAGAAGGGATTGGTACGAAATAGTCAAAGAGA
>NW_011888862.1:3840010-3857825 GCF_000151845.1 Pteropus vampyrus
CCTACATAAATCTGCTCCCATAAGACTGGCAGCAGATTTCTCAACAGAAATTTTGCAAGCCAGAAGGGATTGGTACGAAATAGTCAAAGAGATGAGATCCCAGGACTTACGACCAAGATCACCCAACAAAGTTATCATTTAGAATCAAAGGACAGATAAAAAAAGCTAGATAAGAAAAAGCTAAACTTCATCACCACCAAGCCAGTATTACAGGAAATGTTAGAGGACTTCTTTAAGAAGAAGGAAAAAAAAATATGTATCAAAAGTCTAAATAATGGCAATAACTACATATCTATCGACGAGCACTTCAGATAAAAAAGAATTAAATGTTTCAGTCAAAAGATAGGGTGGCCGAATGCTGCCTACAAAAGACTCACTTCAGATCAAAAGACACAGAGAATAAAAGTAATGAGATGGAAAAAGATATTGTATGATGGACCTAGAGGGTATTGTGCTGAGTGAAGTAAGTCACATAGAGGAAGACAAATGCCATATGATTGCATGTATTTGTGGAATCTAAGGAACAAAATAAATGAACAAAAAAGTAGAAACAAACTCGTAGATACAGAGAACATTTTGAAGATTACCAGATGATAGAGGGGTCAGGAGGTCAGTGAAAAAGGGGGAAGGGATTAAGAAGTACAAATGGGTAGTTACAAAATAGTCATGGAGATAGAAAGTATAGCCATAGAAAGTAAGGAATATAGCCAATAATATTGTAATAACTATGTACGGTGTCAGAGGGGCACTATATTTATCAGGGTGATCACTTTGTGAGTTATTTAGTTGTCTAATCACTAGGCTGTACGCCTGAAACTAATAGAGCATTGTCTGACAACTATAACTGAAAATAAATTCTCATTAAAAAAGTGAATATATTACGGTTCTTATTTTCTTATAGTATTTAGTTATCCTCACGGATACCTATTATTTTTCTTAACTAAACTTACCTCTTTAAAAAGTCCAAAAATAAACCATAAAATCTTACCAAACTCTGGATTTGTGAGGCCCAAATTACACAACTCCTCTCAGCTCTCTCTCTCTCTCTCTCTCTCTCCTAAAGACATCATATACTGGTTATTTATTACTACGAAATAAATTACCCACCAACAGCCTCAAACTTAGTGGCTTAAAAGACATTTTAATATCACAGTTTCTGTGGATCAGGAATCCAGGCACGACCTAACTGAGTCCTCTGTTCCGGAGTGTCTCGGGAGGCCAAAATCAAGGTGTAGCTGGGAATACAAGCTCACAGGAAGGCCCAACTAGAGGAGGATCCAAGAGTAGCGGCATAAGTCAACGGGATAAATAATGGGCAAAAATCACTGAGGCCATTTTAGAAGCCTGCTTACCATGTTCTATTAAAACTAAGTCTGCACTGATCTTGTAGTGCAATGCTGTTAACATTTTAAATTGACGTCCTGTCAACAGGAGTAACTTGTACCTTCGTATTGTCTACATCCTTATAGGCTCAAAATATAACTGTTACTCAATCTCCCTAACAAACTTCATATATAGCATGGAACAGATTATTTATATGATGGTTCTGCAAATAAGGTGCTCTGGTTATTTACCTGATGCCGGGAAGGTTGGTATATGCTGAATAATTCTTGCATCATAGTAGATAGGAAATACTGAATTTTCTTATACCTACGTAATTCTAATTTCATCAATTTAAAACCAGCTAAAGAGTAGAAAGAGAAGTGAGGGATGTTAAATTAAATGGGTAATATAGATCCCAAACTGATTTCATAGTTGCTTTGTCGGATTGGTTTTTGTATATATAAATGAATATATATATATTTTATATATAAATGAATATATATCATATATTTTTTATATATGAATATATATATAAAATATATATATATGTATTTTTTTTTTATGCCTACAGCACCTGGGCTTCCTAGGTGGTCTCCCATCCAAGTACTAACCAGGCCCGACTCTGCTTAGCTTCCAAGATCAGACGGGATCGGCCTCGTTCAGGGTGGCATGGCCGTAGAGCGGATTGGGTTTTGAACTGTGTCGGCTCACCATACTTAACGACATGCAAACCAGCCAGATATAGGGTTTTTAACAATAGGAAATTTTCAGGAGGAGATGTGGTTTGTTTGCCATCCTGGTTCTAAATGGTGCAAGACGTGTCAGGTATCATTTTTCTGTCAGGCTTCCCTGATCTGATATTAGGTTTGGGTCATTTATTTTAGTAAACTGCAGACCCTGTAACACGGATGCAGACAGTTCATTTGAAAAATGAACTGAAAGTGTGTGGAGTGTAAACAAGGAAAAGAGAAAAGCCAATGAACTGTATTTCTCAGTTGCTTACCATGGAGGGGATCTGAAAAACAGCACATAATTCTCATCCAACTTTTGCCACCAAGTAAATGTGAATGTAGGGTCTTTATCCACCAACTCCCACCCCTTCATGGCTGAGGTCTGCCCCGGGGAGTATTCTAGGCTTCCCTGTATACAAGTTGAGAAACTTATTAAAGTGCCAGAAAAATCTCTCAGGTAGAAAAGCAGACGGTTTGTTCAAGGGCTTAGGGTTAGCTCCTGATGATTTACACACTTTTCCACTCAATTTGCAGGGAATTCAACACATCTGTTACACAGTCTTACACATGCAAATAGTTCTCATCAATAAATGTGTTTCTAAGCAAGGAATTCATCATTTTAGTCAAGTTCTGCCTGGCACCCGGGGGCAAGGCTACTGCCAAGATTCACCACTCTAATCACCTTGAGATCGAGACCCCATCCTGCTATTGACTTAGTTTCCTTTCTCATCACCTTCTCTTTCCCAGAGTCACAGAATCATAAAATAGCAGAACCCTTTTATATTTTCGAGAAGGAACCTGAGGCCCAGAAAAGAGAAATGGTGTGCCCACATCCGCCAAGTTAGCCAGTGTCAAAGCCAAGACCCACGACCCTGGTGTCTTCTCACAGCTCTCTCTGTCACAGCCCTGCTGCCTCCTCTTAGTTTATATAATCCTAAAGGATTGATTTCCGCCAAGGCACTGAGATTGATCTAAACTCTGTGAAGCAGATATATGCAACTGATATATTAGAAACTGATGTGTTCAATGAGCCCAACCAAAATCTTTTCACATTTACGATTTATCTTCTTTAGCAGTCTGTATACTTCCATGTTGAAATATAATAATGACTCCAGATGGCATGGCCTTTATTTCTTCAAATAGCTTGCACATCTATTTGTGTCATTTTATTCAAGAGGCTGTAGGATTTCTTTTTAATTAGTAACGGACTCCTGCAGGCTAATATGTATTGCAAATAAGTATGTAATTATTAGTGGGGGATTTGCGCTTCTGGTTTTTGTGGTGAGGAGAAAGGCATGGAGCTGACACATCAAAATGCTGCTCAGCTACAGGAAATGGTCACAGTGCAGGCCAGATCTTTGGTAATTTACAGTAACAAAAAGTGAGATCACCCACCCAGCCAGAGGCTTTTGGACCACATTAACTCCCAGTCTGATTGACCTGTATGTAGCTCCTTTTCTTGTTTCCTCCTCCCCACATATAACCTGGAACATGATGGGGACCTGGAATTCTTCCATCGTAGCTTCGCTTTGGATGGTGTGAAACAGTAGGTTGCTGATTACCTTCAAGAGCGTAGGTCAATATGCACCAGGCTTGAGTGGCCAGGATCTTGTGCCAAGAAGGCAAGGTTTCTGTCAAGGTAGCCCCATTGAGACATCCTCATCAACCTGCTGCCTTCGATATGAGCTCACGTTGAAGTACAAAGTTGATATCAAACCAGGCCATAGGCCGGGGGCTGAGTGGTACAGCTTCTTGGCTACCGCTGATGCTGCCATTCGATGAAATTAATATCTCACACTATATTCTCAGTTATGAAATACTCTTTGGCCCTCCACCAAAAAAAAAAAAAAACACTTGTCCTCATCCCCAGGATGTAGCACACTAGTGCTCGGAGGCTTCAGGTGCAGAGTGGGGAAGCTCAGCACGTGGAGAAGCCCCTTTGTACCCTGGAGTCATCACAGGATTCGAAGTGTTCTTGAAGAATGGCTTCTCTATCACTGAACTGGGCTTCTGAAGGCTGCCGCTATTTTGTGGCCCAGAATCACCCATTCCCCAGCTATCTCGGCTACTGATTCTCTCAGAACCAGGCCTGCATCAGGACATACCATCGTGACAGCTGCAGGACGATGAGTAGCCTGCACACCCTCACTCAACGCTGGCATGCCCGCTCACTCTAAGTTTCAGAAAGGGCTGAGGTGAGAGGTTTGGCCAGTGCTGCCTTCCTGATCTGGCCTCCTCAACCTACTCTAGGGAACAAAGCCAACTTGGAAACCATAAGCCAGTAAACCCAGTCTGGGACGTAGAGACTCCTCAGCTTTTCCCCCTCCCCCTCCCATTAAGTCCCCTCTCTGGGGAACCCCAGATGGAAAGCAAAGGAAAACTTTTGTCATCACAATAAACCCTATCCACCATTCCAAAGCCTTTCACTCAGCCAAAAAACAAGTCCAAAAAACAAGACTGAACTGTTTTTATTAAACTTCCCTCCTCTCCTTCCTTGCTCACAAGCATAAAATTTGAATGTGGGGTGGGCGAGAGAGTAAATAAAAATAAAGAAATGGAAACAGCACTTACTGCTGACTGAGAAAGTAAATGAACAGTGTGGTTAGCTCTCATCTTTAAACATTCACTTTCATAGCCGCTCCTTGGCTACAGGTGTGACTGCGCTGCTGTTTCTTACTTGCCCACCCCACCACATGCAGTTTCTCACCTCTTGCATCAGATGCTGTCATCTAGTGAAACCACGGTCTGAGTAATTGTGACTCACTCCCCAGAGAGGGAGGTTCCCACAAGACTCAGTGAGCCGGAGAGCACAGTGTGGCAGGAAGGCATAGCAGATGTGAACAGCAGCTCGACCACTCTTTCTTGGTAAAGGTAATGGGTAAACTCAGTTTTCGTATATTTATAATGGAGAAAACTCATAGAGATGTGTTGTTCAAGCTTTGTTGATGGTGGTGGTGGTTCGTTTTTTGTTTTGTTTTTGACAAACGGGTACTCTCAACAATGAGGTTCCATTTCATGTGAACTTAACTTTTGTGAATTTGAAATAGGGCAATATAAAAATACTAATAAAGTCTTAATGCATGCACAGAACATGAAATACAACAAATTCTACTTTACATTTTTTCCTCGAGGGAAAACTGCCTTGAATTATGCAAGTTTTGAATTATGCAATGTCTTCGAAGGCTCATCCCGGGCAAACCAATGTGACTGAGTGTCTACAATCTGCCAAAAGAGTGTTAAGATTTACATAAAGTGTCTTATTCAATCTTTCAACAATCCCAGGTCACTGAAATCCTTGGGCCCTACTTCAGTATGAAGAGACTGAGAGTCCAAAAGGTTAAGTAATTTTCCCAAGTTCACTGGCCCTTCCGCTAGGATTCAAATCCAAATTGGCCTGGCTCCAAAGCTATTCATTTCCTTCCTTTCTTTCACATCTTCATATTTCCCCCAAATTCTCCTCTACTTCACACACATATGCACGCAGATGCGCACGCACTGACTACACAAATCTCCACTAAGTGGAGCATCATTCCATTATTCCCTAAAGCCTGTGGTTGTCTTTCCAACTGAGATGATCCAATCGGCTCCTTTCTTCACTGGGATCATTTTTACACTATTGGGCAATTTGCTCCTGACTCCTACTCTTTCCTCATTCCTGCTCTTGTTTGAGAAGCAATACACTGACTTGTTTTGTCACTGAAGTTACAGCTACAGAAAGTAGACTAGAGATCAGTATTCCTGCCCACCAGCTGAGAATGTGGTGAGACATGGCAGACACAAGCACAGGCGAGAAGATGCCCACCAGCCTGGCTTCCTTCCCTTCTTCCAGATGCCACTCCCGCCTCACCCTGGTCCCTCCCACTTATGCCTATATTTGCAGAAGACTGACACTTGGGGGTACCTTTCTGAATATTATTCCTCTGGTACCTCTAATGGTGAATATCACCGAGTATTCCTCAGGTATTCTGGGGCTGGCAGTTCTATCTTTCTCTCATTTGTCCACTCATAAAACTCACGTGGATACTGTGCTTTGGCAGGCTACTTTGAAGGTTCCTGACCACCATAATGGAGAGAAACATTCCATTTTCAAGATAACATTGACTAATTAGGTTTGTGTGCCACCCAACACACAATGAATTAAGTGGCCCCCGAAGGTTGCTCAGGTCCCATCCTGATGAAAGTTTTGTGATCTAAGGAGCACCATTTGTAACTAGCAGTCTCCTGCAGATACCAAGCTTGGAAGCACTGCCACCCAATGGCTGCTTCTGCAAACAGCACCTTCTTAAGAACTGTGTTTACTCAACTCTACTCAGAACCTAACAAGAGTATAAGACATGGAGAGAAAATGTACTAGGGGTGGTGACACTGGAATAGGCCAGGTAGTCAGTGCTGTCTCTGTCTCTGTCTCTGTGTCTGTCTGTCTCTCTCTCTGCCAAGGACATCTGAATTTCCTGGCATTAAACAGCAGATGTGAGCTCTTTAATTAGGCAATAAAACTGGCAACTTGGAATCGTAAAGATAAAATTGTACAACACCATGAATCTTTGGCATCAGAATTAATTAGACTATCTATATTTTTTTCTGATATTTTTACAGTGACTGAATGTAGGTAAGAGGCGAAATAGACAAATCAAAGACAGAATTCTCACTTCTACCTTTGTTGATTACTAGCTGTGTAAGATTTAGACATGCATTTAATATTTATTTTTCTCTGCTCAAAAAATGGTGATTGGAGCTACCAAAGTCTTCTGTTCCATGTAACGGAAGCACAAGTCAGGCTATTATGACCAGAAGGTATCTTTCATTGCAACAGCTGCGTTAATCAGGGTTAATTGAAAATTTCCTTCTAAATTAGATCAAAAGAAATTGTACTGTACAGAGCAGAAAGGCTTCTATTCTAGTGTAGTAATGGTTTACACGCATAGTGTGCAAATAATTAAACATTGATTCGAGCAAGTGGGTGTGAGAGATCATTCCACCCAAAGACAGAAAAATATCTTAGTATTTTGATATTGCCCTATAAATTCCATTTTGTCATTTTCCTACTTAAAAACACTTGGTTGATCACAGTCATTTGTAATTTTTCTCCACTACAGAGAACTTCTCCCCTCTATACATATTCATAACCAATCCTCCCTGATCAGCTATTGAAGGAATGTCACAGCTCTCTCAGGTCGGCCTAGGGGCTGGGAATGTGGATATATTTTAGTTGGCGCATTGTCACTTTGGAGTGCCTTGCCCATGAGGAATGGAGAGGGCATCGAAGGTGTAAGGTCAGGCAGGCAATTCTCATACGATGATGATCTACTCTTCTGTGCTGGGAATAAACACCAGGTTAAAAATGGCCCAACCCATAGGGAAGTTAAAAACGAAGAAGAAGATAGAAAATGGCTCAACCCATGAACTGGCTTCTTGACACAGATAATGGTGCAGTTTTTGAATATAGACAAAACATATTATAAGATTAAAGTGAGTACATTCATGCCTTGATTTTCCATTTTGAAACTGTTCTGAGTATATAATTAAAAAATCGACTCAAGAAAACGTGCCAAAAGTTTTTTTTAAAAAATGCCAAGACAATGTTGAAAGAATATTAATGGAAATGTCAACGTGATGCCAAAACAACCAAGCAATGGACTCCACTAAATTGATCTATTCAAATATCGGTTAAACATTTATTTAGTGCCACAAAAACCTAAATCACTTGACTGTCTCTACTTTTTTACCAGATATGTTTGTAAACTGCATGAATTGTAAAGTCATGAAAATAATAAGCATTCTTCTTTTCCTTAGTGAAAATAAATCAGGAGTAATCTGGATAGCATCAGCTTTAAAAGACCTAAGTTAATTTTTTTTCTTTTTAGTTTTCTTTCTTTCTTTTTAGGGAGTGGGGGGGAGGGAGTAGCTGAGCCTTCATATAAAGCAGTGACTATGAAAAGAATTTAAATTTATATGTGGCTTGAATAATGCATCAATCAACAGAAACTATGAGGCACTTACTGTAAGTACCAAGTCTTGTCCTCGGTGGCATAGATACAAAAGACATCACTGGGTCTTTATTCTCCACGTATCCTGTACTTTAGTTGGGAGTATAAAACATGCATGTATGAAGCAAACACTAAACTGTATGATCCTAACTATAAGTGCATTACAAATTCTAAAGGTGGGTAAGATCACTGTAGGCTAGAATAGGCAGAGAAAGCATCACTCTGGAGATAGAATTTGAGCTACTCCTTGAGGAATTCTCTGGAAATAAACAGGTATAGAAAAGGCAGGAAGAATTTCTATGCTGAAAGAGTGTAGACCAGAATTCTCAGCCTTAACACAATGAACGTTTGGGGCTTGGATAATTCTTCGTCATGGGAGCTGTCTTATGCATTATTGGAGTTTAGCAGTATCCCTGCCTCTACCCACTAGAAGCCAGCAGCAAAACCCCACACCTCAGTTGGGACAACCAAAACTATCTTGACATTGCAAATGTCCTCTCAGAGCAACATCACCCCCCAAATGAGAACCACTAGAGTGAACACTGAAGCCTGGGTTGGGGGTAGAGGAGAGCGGTGCTTTCTCTATCTCGGAATTTATCAACCTCAGAATGACTGACATCTGGGGCGGAATAACTCTTCATTGAGGCACTGTCCTGTGCATTACTGGATGTTTAGCAACATCCCCGACCTCAACCTACTAGATGCCAGTAGCACCTTCCCCTGGTTGTGAAAACCAAAAATATCTCCAGACATTGCAAAATGTCCCCTGGGGTGTGAAATCGCATCTATTAGAGAACCACTGGGATTTTCAGTAGGAATGGACTTGGCTTGCTCAGGAGTAAGTAGAACTGCTTAAACATAGTATAAGGTTTGTGTTAGGAAAGAGTGGAATAAGATTCAATAACTGAGTGGACACATGCTGTGTGAGATCTTGGACAACAGAGCCTGTAATAGGTAGCCAAAGTAGTTCTTAAGCTGGTGTGTTGCAAAATAAAATTGGTGTTTTAAATTCAGTCTTGCAGAAGCAAAAGGATAAAGTGCCACCGGAGGAACTGAATATACAGGGATCAGTTAGGGAGTTGTTACGATAATCAGGTATTAAGTGTTGATGGTCAGAGCTGTAGTGACTTCTCTGGAATGGAGACAAAAGAGTAAACCCAAGGGTGCTTTGCAGAAAGAAATGGTGAATTTTGGCAACAGATCGGATATCAGAGACAAAGGCAAGGAAAAAACCAATGGTAAAACTAGAGTTGCTAGTGGAAAGAGAGGTTCAAATGAGATGAATGGGAAGGAGGGACATTTAATGAGTTTGATTGTGCAAACGCTAACTAGACATCTCAGAATTAGCACAGGAATGCTGGTGAGAGGTCAGTCCTGAGTGGTGAATTTGGGAGTGTTGGAAACACAAAATCCTGAAATCAACGTGGCTTAATCTAAGTTCATTTCTCATTCACATTACACTCCACTGTGGAGTGCATGACCCTGAGTCTTTTAGGGATTCCGGTTCCTTCCACTGTAGAGCACTGCCATCTTAAATGGGTGACATTCAAGGTGGCTAAAGAAAGGTTAAGTCCTGAGAACCTCATGGGAGATTTTAGAGGCCCTGAGTGGCTTATATTACTTCTGCTCATATTCCACTGGGGATCCAACCGAAGTGGAAAATCTACTTTACTGTTATCCCAGGAAGAGGAAATGGAATTCATGGGAACTTGGCCAATCTCTGCTACAGGACACACACACATACACACACATAGACACACACACACACACGAATAGAAGGAAACTATAGCAATGGATGAATTCATTGAGAACATAAAGAGTGAAAATTGAAGAGAAAAGAGTTCAAGGAACACAAATAACAAACAGATGAAGAAGATCAGGAAAGGATTCCTGATGTTGCTGAAAGCTTAGAAGAGCACTGGACCTGCGTAGAGTTGAAAGTGGCAAGAAGAAGGCAGGTAAATTTCTATAAGGAGGGAGAATATCTGCTTTTGATAAAATGGCTGCTTTTGGAGACAAAGAAAATCAGGATTATTAGAAGGTGATTTACACATCTATATCCCACCTCAAAACTATCATTAGCTTATCTTTACAAGCACTCTGAAACCCAAACTCTTCTGCCCAGCATTCAATGTGCTGGCCCAGTCCATCGGTCCACACCTCATCGAGCACTTCCCAGGTACCCAGCATGTCCTGAGCACTGGGTTGTTAAACATCCCCAAGCCCACCTACCCTCTCCTCTCTTTATCACTTTGCTTTTATACCTTCTTCCACTCATCAAAGTCCTGGCCTTCCTCAAGCCCTAAGTCAAATGCCATGCAACCCAGAAATGAAGCCTCTTCTGATTTTCCCTGTTAATATCAACCTACCCATTTCCCATCAGCCTTTTGATCTTTCCTCTACTTTGGCACGTGGAACCATCCACCTTGTATCTGTCAGTTCACTTGACTGTCTCCCTCAGTAGACCATAGGTTTCTCAAGTATCAAGAGGGGACTCTCGGGTGTGCAACCCCAGGACAAACCCAGATAACACTAAAGTTTAGGTCAAGACTTGGCAAATGTTTTCTGTAAAGGGCCACATTGTAAGTACTTTAGTCTTTGCAGGACATATGGTCTCTGTCGCAACTACTCAGTTGTTCCATTTTAATGCAAAAGCAGCTATAGATAATATGTAAACCAATAAGTATGGATGTGTTCCATTAAACCTGTATTCATAAAACATGTGGTGGGTCAGATTTGACCAACAGGCCATAATTTGCTGCTCACTGACACTTCTGGAGCACAGTGTGAATGGGGTTTCCTGGACTGAAGTCTGGAAAGTCTTAGGAAGAATCGGTGTGCATTTCCATTATCCTTATTTCTTCTGTCCCATCTCCCACCAGCACCTAATACAGTGCCTTCCACATAGTAGGCCCTCGATGTTTATTTTTCTAAATTAAATATTCCTGGAACTCAGTGAATCATAATAGCATTTTGAGAGCTTAATTACCTCTGAAAACTATTTTGCAAGATTGTAGTAAAGCAGTTTAAGAAGGGATTATGTAAGCCCAAGAATCATAAAAAGAATGTGACAGGGGAAGATGTGAGCTAAAAACATCTAAGGATTAGCAGCCAAAGATTGAGGATCTGACATCAGAGCTGGGTAAAAGCAACAAAAAGACATTTTCAATCCTGAGAGACCAGCACCGAGGGACATCACACCATATGTAATAGATGTCTCACAACACCCTCTAAATCCATGTGAATAATGCATTTAATACTAGTACTTCAATGCTGGAAAGATGTTCGTGATTTGGAGGAAACTCAGAGACCAACCAAAATGATTAAGAGACTGAAAGGATTCATTTATGAGCAGCTATAAGAAAAGCCAAATACGTGCTTGGCCTGCTGATGGCCAGAAAGAGATGAGGAAATGGTTTACAAATGACTGAATGCCGTAAACACCAGGAAGGGAGGAATGACAGCTCTATTGGACTTAGCTCTTGGTATGGTCATATCTCAGGCATTGACAAATTCCTTTCATTATTGGGTCTTAAAACATTTATGGCCCATCTGAATAATATATAACTGAGATTGCTGTGATTGGTAATGTTCTATTATTACAATAGGACTGTTCCAGAAGAGCAAATATAAGACAAATTATTGCTTATTAAGGAAAAAAAAAACATTCCAGGAATGCTAGGTATGCTGATAGATTCAAAATGCATTAATAGTCCACTCTATATCAAATATATGCAATTGTGGATAATGTTATATAGTGTAGGACTGCTGAAACTGAAGCACAAAAATGGAACCATGACCAGCTATTTCCTTCCTCCCATCATTCAATCATTTATCCGTTGGTCCCACTATCTAATGCTTACTATCTGCCAGATACTGTGCTGGTGATACAAAGAGCAATAGGGTCTGTCTAAAAAAAAAAAAGCAGCAGCAGCTTTCAGTCTAGTGATGGGGTCAGGGAAGCTGGTGGACTAAGAAGGAATAGCAGATGGGTTCAACAGAAATTGATAAGGGAGCAAAAAAAAATGGCCCCTAACCCAGATGGGAGAAAGCAAGATTAGGGAGGCTTCCCAGGGGAGCTGGTATCTGAGCCAAGTTCTGAATGATTCTGAAGTGTCTGTCAATCAGAAAGAATGAGAATAGCATACCAGGTAGGAAGAGTTATAATTCACAGTGTTGAAGATGACAAAGTGCTGGACCACTTTGTCACAACTTATGTGGGACTGACAAGTAGTTCTGATTGAGACAAATAGTGTAAGGAAGTCGGTAGTCTTAAAAATAATAATTGGAATATATTAGGGTGATTTTTTTCTTGATTTTTGTGTCTCTTCCAAAATTTCTCCATTAACAAAATCACACCCTTTATGTAGTCAAATAATTGCAAACACTTATATAGCGCTTATTCTGTGCCAGGTACTATTCTAAACACTTTGTACATATTAAGTGATTTTACCCACATAACTCTATAAGACAAGTACTATTATTGCTCTGTACACAGATGAGAACGGGGGCCAGAGGGAGCTTAAACAACTTGACAAAGTTATAGAGACCATCAGGAACACAGCAGTGTTTCTTATTGGAGCATCTCATTCTAGAATCAGCTTCTATATCCTGTGTGCTGCTACTACCTTTCTAAGTCAAGAGCCTATTTTCATATCATTTATTACAATCCCAGTCTAGAAATTGATTTAATAAATAGTCATAGATACAATAAAATATTTGGGGAGAAGAATGTTCATAGCCCCAAAATTTATAGTAGCAAAAATAAAACTAAAAATCACCTAAATGTCTTATAATTGACTGACTGATCACAATATGGACCATTATGCAGGCATTGAACAGCATAATTTAGAAGAAAGGTAAAAGACGCAGGAAATGCTCCCTATAAAGGTCAAAGGGAAATGCAAGATACAAACTGGATAATCCTACTAGTGCATCTGAGTGTATCCGGAAGGGAAATCCACTAGTTAGACTAGGTTCCGATTCCCACTTTAGCTCTGCCACTTATTACACCTTTGTGACCTTGCGTAATAATTTACCCCCTCTGTATCCTGGTTTCCTCACCAGAAAATGGGGGTAATACAGTTGTTGTGTTGGTTAGAAAATATACATAAAATGGTTAAAATGTTTGGCAAGCACTCAGTGTCAGCTATCAAAAAAAATAGGTAACTATTTAAAAATTAGGACTAGAGAGCACACATTCAGCTGGCAGTTTGATAAGGACCAAACTGCCAGCTGTTTGGGGTCCAATATAGTACAACTTCGTGTAATAATTCCCCCTCATATATTAAAAAATAATTGGAAGTTGAGTGAGATGAGGTATACTTTCTACTCCGAGTAAAAAGTATTTGCTTTCAGAATCTGCTTTATCAAATTATAAGATGTACTAAGTACTCAACCAACCACTGAAGGGTTATAAAAGTTTCCTTTTTAACTAGATACCCTCCCAAGGTGAGAGCTCTGATATTTTATTTGGGCCGAATATCCTTTTTTGTTGTTGCTGAATATTCTTGAATTGTAAGAGTTTAAAACTACTTATGAAATGTGTTTTTCACGCTAGTTAGGATCGATAGCCTGATGAAAATTCCAAATTGGTTTTTGAAGGGCCCAAGACCATACATAGTTTATTTCTCATCCAAGTTGTGGAATTCTCTTAATTATATTAGTTTTTAAATGTTATGAAAAAATATAAAAAGATGAGCAGTTTCAAAAATAGTGTCCACTCCATTTTACCTCGAGAAAAAATTGTTTTCATTAAGGAAATTTTTGTTGTCATCTTTGGAGCTGTTTTCAGGGGTGAAGCTACTGGAGCAGGTGGGCTACTCTGAGAGAGATGAAACAGGGCGCAGGGCAGTGAGCGCGGTGAGGGGTGAGGGGTGGGGGTAGGGGAGTGGGTGTAGCCTTCACTGCTCTGCCTACAATCTGCAAAGGAAGTTATTCCGCTGCTCATCACATTCGGGACCTGGCCTCCCCACCAGTTTCATGGCAACTCTCTCCTCCTCTCTCAGGTCTCCTATGTCAAAGCGATTGACATCTGGATGGCAGTGTGCCTTCTGTTTGTGTTTGCCGCTCTACTGGAATATGCAGCGGTAAACTTCGTCTCCAGGCAACACAAGGAGTTCCTGCGGCTCCGGAGAAGACAGAAGAGGCAGAATAAGGTACAGTGACCCTCGGTGCAGATAGACAGGTAGAGCTTGAGGAGGTTAACCAGGCAATGTCATTCAGAAAACAGAAGAACACATAATGAACAAGAAGCTAAGGCTAATTTTTGTCCTGATCCATTCTACCATACTGAATTACTGCTCAGGTTAGTCCTTTAAAATTGGAGCAGGGTTGTCACACTTAGAAAATAAAAGTACAGGGCATGCAGTTAAACTTGAATTTCAGAGAAACAATAAATAGTATTTAGTATATGTATGTCCCAAATAGTGCATGGGACATATTTATATTAATAAATTATTCATTGTTTATGCAAAATTCAAATTTAACTGGGAGCCCTGTGTTTTATCTGGCAACTCTAATTAGAGATATATACTCAATCTGACAAAACTGCTTTAAAATCCTATTGTTTTGAACTTTGATAATTTGCGTGTGTGACTCTGTATATGCAACTGTTTTAACTTTTTCATCAATTGCTCTCGCATTATGTTAATAAGGTTCCTACCCATGTTGATCACAACTTGATAGGTCCAATCGGATGGATCTGTCTCGACCTAAACTTTAATGCAGAAACCCAAGCTTTTCATTCTCCACAGGTTAGAGATATGAAATACATGGCTCAAAATCTTCAGTTCAGTAGTTCCCAAATGTGCCTGCACATTAGAATACCCTGGGGATTTTTCGAAAGTCCCAAACTGTGACCACACCCCACATCAATTAAGTCCCAGTCTCCTGATGGAGCACAGGAGTATTCCTGAAGCCCCGCAGGTGATTCCAGTGTGTGAACATGTTTGAGAAGCACTGCTGCCTTATAAGCCAGTTCGTTATAGGAAACCAGGCTTGCCCTTGTTTTCAGTTTCAGACTCTGGGAGAAAAACACGCCCTTTGATATGGAGAATACTAGTGCCTGTAACAATATCACCAGAAAACTGAAGTTAAAATTGTATATACGGGAGATAAGAAATAGTTATCAAAATCTCCCCTGCCCCAATCCGATAAATTAAACCTGCTAGTAGGGCCAGAGTTATATGCTACCCTCTCAGAGCAGAAACAAAAATGTGTCGCTGTGAAGCTTGATGCATCCAGATACCTAGATGTAAAGCTACACATTTGTTGTAATTTAGATGCTGCTTACGCTAGAAGCTTATATGTGTATGAGCTGAGTCCCGACTACATCTACAAAACATCTCCTGCACTTACCCTGGGGTGGTACCCTGCTGCCTACCCTGTCTCCTCTTCCCTACCTCTCAGGAACATTCTATCCTGCCACAGCCTGAGGAAACTGACACTCACATTCTCTCTGCTATACACGGTTGAATAGCCAGCCTTTCTCAATTTTCTCCTCCCTGATGGTGATAAACATTTCTGCAACCTTTTCCACGGGAATCTAGCACAAAGTGGCACAAGTTTGAGGTCACTTGTGCCACCCAGGTAATCTTACTAGAATGTGAGGGTATTTCAGCATATAAATCGTCTTCCCAGAATTCCCTGGCTTAGCATACTAGGTGGCCACAGACTGCATCCATACTCTCCTAGACCAGAAACAGAAAATGGGTTTCTTTTTACTTCTCAATTCTGAATAATTGGAATGTTGTGGGTAGGATTCTCAGCCTTTATCTGTACCCACCTGGATTGCTTGTTAAAAGTATAGATTCTTGTGTTCCACCCCAAGCTTCATGAATCAGTTTACAGGGAGATCATTGCGAATTACTGTAGCACTTTTCACAAAGGTCCCTGTGAGTCTTATTATGAAAAGTTTGGAGAAATCTGAGCATTAGAACAGGTGGTAATGGATGAGAAAGACAAAGTAGTAGAAAAGAGGTGGAAGGAATAGCTAATTTCAGTTCATCTAGGACTTTGCAGACCAGTATAAAGGAACAGATTTTATTCCAATTAAAATCCTCCCCCCCAAATTTCTTTTAATTCACCAGTTAATTTCAACATAGCAAATATCGGGCTATCGTGTGGATAGTCTGTGGGGTCCAGTGAGATCGGTTAGGAGGCTACTGTAGAAATATAGGTGAGAGATGTTGGTGGCTTAGACCATGGTACTGGTCATGGGAATAGAGCGAAGTGGTCCGATTTAAGATTCATTCATTCCACAAATATTCGCTTCCTACTATATGCCAGTCACTGTCTGCATCCTTAGAATACATGTTGAACAGGACAAAACACAATCCCTTGATGAAACTTACACTATAGTGGTTTATTCTTTGGAGGTAAAACCAGTAGGTCATGCTGATGCATTTAATGTGGGAAGGTGAGGAAAAGTTGAATATGGCTCAGATTTTTTGGCTTAAGCAACCGGGTAGGCAGTGTTACTATTTAAGGTAGAGACTATTGTAACAGAAGCAGATCTGAGGTAGAACTCAAAAGTCATATTGATGCTGTTAAATTTAGATGCCTATGAGACATGCCAGTAGAGCTGGCGAGTAATCAGACATATGTGGCACCTCTAAAGAGTCTCCCTTTAATGCGCACCACTAGCAGCCACCTCAGGTGTCCTCTCTGCTCCTCACTGAGATGCCCCAACTATCTTGCTTTCCTCCCTCCTCAAACCCAGCTCCTTTGGGGCCTCGGAAGTTCTGGTTATTCAACTTCGTCACTGATTTCCCTTGTCACTGCTGTGATCCACCAGCTGCTAGCCACACCCCCTATTGACTTTAGCACCTATTTCACTGTAAACCCAACACTCTTATTAATGTCACCTTTCCTGAAGGGTCTTCAGTATCCATGTGGAGAACTGACCCTGTCCTTGGCCTGCAAATTCCTGGACTACCCTGCTGTCGATTTTTCCTCTGTTCAACCTTAGCTACATACTCATGTTGATTATAGTCACTGCTTTGTTTTCTTTAAAAAAATTTTTGAGAAATCCGAGCTTACATGTTTCATAAGATGTCCTTGAGTTTGTGCATCTCAAAATGGCTATATGAAGTACAAAGTTTAATTAACGAAGTTAAAACTGGACGGGGAGGTGGGGAACAAAACGAATTAGGCTTGACCTTTGCAGTCAAGGCTGTTATTGTCATTGACAATTGAATTTTGAAAAAAGAGCAGGAGACATTTCCAATGATCTGTCCCTTAGGAAATGGCATCTTTCTAAGGCAGCATTTTTCAAGTTTTCTGGGTCTGAACCATGCTAAGAAAAAAAAAAAACTGGTAACAAGAGCTAACACTGCTTGAGTGCTTACTATATACCAGGAGCTATTCCAGGCACTTCCCATACAGTAACTGATTTAACCCCCACAACAACTGTTCACGGTGTGATCATACAGCCCAGCTTACCATGGGAAGTCCTGGTTTTGCCTCTTTTTCTGATTCCTTGTGCGATTTAACATTTGTTCTGGATTATCCATTTTAAACAAAACTCTTATTAATAATAGCATTAAAATATACTGCGGTAGGTTTGGTTGACCTCCACTTTCTACATCCCGTTTCTGTCGCGGTATGACCACTTTTGGGCCACGACATGGCATGCAAAATCCATGAAGCCACTGGGCCACCACTTGGCAGAGCCAGTGAAAGACATGACAAAATCATAGGTTCAGTGAACATGAAACAAGCAAAATAGAAGCTGAGCAGTCTTGCTTTAGAACATTTAAATGTTTGGTTATG
>NW_011888862.1:3858610-3887712 GCF_000151845.1 Pteropus vampyrus
TGAGGTTAAGATTTATTCAAGCAAGACATTGAGAAAACTCCTCAGATTTCACTTACTGGCATAGGAAGAAAGCCTGGTATTTACTGAACAATCAAATTATGAAATGGGGTCACTTTCAAGGAGGGGCCACGCAATTTGCAACCGGGATACTTGCTTTATCTTTTCTACATCTCGAGAAGCAGCCACCGTCAGTTTTATCAAAGCAGTTACTCAGGATCAAGCAAGTCCAGATCTTCACGGACAGAACTTGTAAATCCCTATGGGTGGGTCAACCCCAGTTTATTAGAAGCTGATGCCCCAGGTCTATGTGGTAAAATCCTATTTTTATGTTATCTCCTTGGCTCCAGTAAGAAGTTTTCTCACCATGTGATGATTATAACAACTTCCCCACCATAAATTTAAAGCCTCACATCCATCTCTCTCTCTCTCCTTTTTATATCTGGCCACACTGCATCGGATTTCTGGCATTGTGCCCGATTTCAGATGTTTCCAGTTGTCCACACAGCCCTTCGTTATTTTCAGTGACAACACAGAAACTGTGGTGTCTTGAGAACATGGTGATGGCTTTTAGGCCACCTAATAATAAGCTACCTTTAAAAAGGAATGATATTGACATACCGTTTAGACTTCAACCTCTCCAGCAAGAAAATACGGGGCCTCTTCACCTGATAGAAAACAGGATAAAGAAAGGGAGAGCCTGACCAAAATATCTCGGATGGCAATAACTTGGGAAAGTCAAAATTCAGAACTCATTTTCTTGTGTGTGATTTCTCTCTCCCTTTCCCCTCCTTTATCTACCCTTTAAGTCTTAGGTAAATTGCTAATTCCTCAAAAGATAATTTCCTGATCCTACACTGGGCTGAAATACTCCCACTCTTTCAAGTACACATGGTACCCAATTTGTTCCTTTTCATAACATGTGTCATTTCTACCCATTTGTTGTACATAGTTTACAAAAGAATAGAAAATTGAAATAGTATTGGGAGATATTTAAGACACTACTGATATCTGATTCCTCCTGCTTTCAACCCATCATCTACCCCATGGACATATTGGAAGGAAATAAACCTATGAGGACAATGAACTACTTTCTTTTTGTCCAGGCTTTAGCCTCGAACTCCAACGCGCGATGCCCCCGGAGGGGAGCAACTTAGAAGAAGCCCTTGTCTCCCACTCAGGAAATCCAGAAGCCTTGCACTATTTCTTCTGCAACAATTCAAGGGCCTTAGATCTTCCCATTCCAAGGGGACACCAGGCCCCACTGATAAAGGGCGTAAGACAAGGACCCAGAGCAAACAGTCACCTGGGAGTGGCTTAATTAAACCCATGGGGTCCTGGAATGTCCCCAGTAGGACTGGCACTCCTCCTCCTTAGGGCTGAAAGTCTTCCCCTCTCTTCCTGGAGACATCTCACAAACATTTCAGGATGGTGAGCTGGCACGTCTTTCCATCTTCTGAGATAAACAGACCTAGTCCTTCCATTGATATGGCTTACGGTCTCAGTATCTTGAAGTATGAGTCACAGAATGTGAAAGAATATGATCAACACATAACGCAGAAGAGCAACGATATCCTCTCTCTTTATCTGCACTTTTTGGCAGAGCATTAAATTATAGCAGCGCTCTTAAGGACTCAGATTCCACGATCGCTCATTTTGACCGAGCTGATGCCTGTTAACTTCCCAAGTCTTTTTTCCCTGTTATTAATATGAACAGATATCAAGTTATTGCCTCTTGATTATGTGCTTAGGTTTTTCTAAAGAAAGGACTTTGTATTTATTCCTGTAAATTTTCACCTCATTGGATTTGGCCCATTTTCTAGATAGTATTAATCTTTTTGAAACTGATTTAGAAAATCGGCTACCTCTTTTAGCTTTGTAACATTGACAAATTGGTGTCGATGCTCTTCAGCCAAAGGCCACCAGGAACAAGCCCGTAGTTAAACAAGTTGGGTTTACTCCTCTTTGCAACAGAGGGAGCATATATAGCATGATGGAGCCGGGGATGGGGAGTCTGTCAGCGGAGTGGTTAGAGAGGAAAGCCTCAGGAAGCAGGGCTTTACTCTGGATTGGGTGCTGTCAGAAAGAGGGAGAAATTCTACAACTGGGTATCTCAGTACATCTCATCTATAGGAGAGCAGACAAGATAGAGTGACAGTAAAACTATAATTGGTGAAGAAGCAGCAGTCACTCATTTTAACCAAGAGAAAGGTGTTTAGTATTTTGTGGATGGCACAGTGATCTTGTTTTTGCTTGTGCTTAGACAAAATCATGACGTGGCTTTGTCATTTCTCATTTTATGGTCTCAGAGCAACCTTGTCTGAGATTGATTTCGGTGATGGCTTGAATTTTTGGACTTGAGGTCTTTGCCTCCTAAAGTGATAGGTTAAGTTGCAAACATTCAAATGGAGGCTCCATAATCTACCAGTTCTGTGACCTTGGCAGGTTACTAAAAAAAAAAATCCTCTGTTCCTCAGTTTTCTCATATGTTAAATGGAATTAACAGTATTCACTTCATATGACTGTGGTGAGAATAAAATGAGCCCCATGTGTAAAGCTTATAAAATGGGCCCTAGTACATGGCGGGCTTTGTTTAGTGATAGCTCATGGTAATATCCGCTTTCTCCCCACAAAGGTCTGTAGCAGACTCTGGGTCATAAAGCTTTCACTCAATCTATTGGGAAACGTGTTCCACAAATTAAAATCAAGTACCTTAGAATAGCTGCAATAGGCTGCCTAGGTACCCCCTCCATTTCACTCCTCTTTCTTCTACAAAGGGAAATTAGACTGCACAGTAAGATGTGACCCATGTACAGCTATTTTTATAATCATGGGATTAAAATAACGAATCCACGCATTTACTCTATAGTGTCTAAACACGAGAAGTGGAAAGAATTACGGGCAAGCTGAATTCTTCCATTTTACCTCCCATGGATTCTGGCTGTGGCTAATCTACATCTCAAGTACTAGTGCACTTTTCCCAAAGGCAGAGAACCCATTAAGACCCTTCCAACCCAAGTGGAATATAAACCGACTTTGAAAGAAGGCTGTTGGAATGCAGATGTGTCTGCCACTAAGCCTAATCAACCAAACGAATTTAAGCAAATGAGGAACCCGCTGAACTATAATCAAAGGAGAGTCAACCTTCACGAATCTTACTTAAGGCCTCTCACCTTTTTTAACTTCCCCCCAAAAGCCTGGAGCAGTGCTTGTCAACCTGGGCGATTTGGTCTCTCAAGTGATGTGTGGCAAGATATATTTAGCAGTCACATATAAGGGAGGGGTGCTACTGGCACCTAAAGGATAGAAGCCAGGAATGCTGCTAAACATCCTAAATGCACAGGACAGCCCCCACGGCAAGGAATTATCCAGCCCTAAATGCTGACAGTGCTACCGTGGAGAAAACCCTGATTTAGAACAATGTTAGGCTACACTTCTCAATATGAAACTGTCTTAATTATTTTGTTTCTCATGTGCAAACTGTCTCCCTGGCAAACATCCACCCACTGAGCCAGGAGAGAACTTTGTTTTGCTAATGTCAATCAGAGGCGATTCCTGCATAATTCACATATAGGTGGAGTCCACTGGGCGATGGCCAATTGTCTTACCCTTACATTAGAAAAAGGCAAATTCTATCCAGTAGTCTGTCTTTGAAATGTTGATTTATTCATATGCACACTCGAAGATGAAGGTAAACTAAAGCTGATTGGCTTCATTTATGAAAGACATAAGTCACGTGGCTCCACACACCACACGCTCTACCCAAGATCTATGATGCTATCCGTAGTTTCATGCATGAAGTAGGCATGGCCAACATCTAGGAAATATCAGGCTCAGACTCCAAATTAACATCCAGATTCTGGGAGATGAAGATGCCTGTATGTAGGTAAGTACAGTGGTGTGAAGAGTCGTAATGAAAGCTTACTGTTAGGATTAACACCTAAACGTATGTGGTTCAGTGGGTGCAACCAATGATGTTTAGCATTAAAGAAAAAGGGAAAGTAGTAGGACAGTGTTTAACAAAGAGAACAATGATTTCATCCATCCTAGAAAGAATCCACTGGGAATTTTTATACTGGATTTGTTACTAAAAGTGGGAGAATGCAAGTAATAATCCTCGCTAGTTAGACCAGTCATAAGCACAGGAACTGAGAACAACCAGTAACAAACGCATTTGTCCAGTTGCAGACAGCAGCGAAGAGTTCACAGACCGGCGCTGGTATATGGACTACATCTTGATCTTTCTACTCTAGATCAGTACGTTCAAGTTTTGGTGCATGTGAGAATCCCCGGGAGGCCGAGGTGAAACGCAGATTCCTGGGCCTCAGCCCGAGAGAGTCTGACTGAGGTCAGAGCGCGGGACTTTTCCAACAAGTAGGTGCCGGGTGATGCTGATACCGCTGGTCCACAGAACCACACTCCGCGCAGTGAGGGTCCAGAGGACTCCTAAAAATGGTTTTTAATAATAACAGGGCTGTAATTACTTCATACCTGTGCTACTAGTGCGTCCGCAGTCATGGCAAGGACATTAACCCCAGTGAGTGCATGCTGAGAAACTAGCCATTAAAGATTAACAAACAGAAAAGATAGTACTTTATAAAGATACTTTTCGAATGGAAATCCCTACAGATTTCTTTTTTCTTGTCTTTGTTAAGAAAACTCCATAATCTCAGCTTTTTATTTTCTCTTTCAAGAAGAACACAGTGAAACAGTGTGTTCTCTTTTGTCACTTAGCATTTTTTTCATATTCTGGCACATGTTTGCACAAGGTGTTTAAAGGGGATTTCATAGACCATTAATTAAGGTAACAATTGCTTCCTTAGCAGGCAGAATGCTGAAGAGGTTGTAACTGCTTCCCCTGGGAATGCAAAGGCATGTTTGTTTTTTTTTCTCTTAAAGGTTGAGGGGTTTACATGAGGCTTTAACAGACCAGTGTGGATTAGGAATTTGGACATAATTGTGAAAGCCAGCAAGAATAAATAAATGTCATGGTATTTTAATTCCCCTCTACCACCAGGGTAGAGAGCTGTTGCTTGTCAGGAACATAGAGGCCCGAAATACTTTTAAGGTGTTTTTCTTCCAAGCTTGTTCCATTTTGCTAGGTATTATGACAGACTGTTATTTTAGCGCTTGCTATATGTAATTCTCTTTTGCAAGATGCAAAGCGATTTGTAGAAGCAGCTCTGCAAATGAAATCCCTGTCTTTTTAGTGTCTCTCCAATTCTTCCTTTCATCTCAGGCTATTTCCCATTATCTCTACTTTCTTGACTACCTTCCTTCCTATTATAGTTTTCTGCCTCCGATTGTCTTTTCATAATTTTCTCTTTCCCTTACACTCAATCTCATCTCTTCAGACTATCTCTATTGATTCATTCATGCACATACCCAGTGTAAATGCATCGCACACCTACTACAAGCCATTCACAAAGTCCTACAGACTCGACCCTTGGGATGCTCCCAGTCCAGAGAGAGATACACTAATAAGCAGACATGTTTTCTAGGTACATATGACATGCACTGTGATAGAGGCCATAGGAATAGTGCTATGGGAACACACCGGAAGGACCATGCTTTACGGTAAACACTGTCGGTGCCACACCCATGTCACCAAGGCGCTGTTTCTATATACAATGATAGCTTCCTACCACAAGCTCCGCTATGCCTTGGTGTGAGGAGGAGGGTGTCTTACTCAGGCCCCAGAAGCATGCTCGAACTTTAAAGGCAAGCTGAAAATACTGAGGATTTACCCTAGCACGGCCCTCCACCAATAACAGTTGGGGACTCTGGATAGATATTCCAGCTTCCCTGTCCTTCTGAGGCATGCTCCGTACTGGCTCCCAGTGGGACTTAGCCCGAGGTGCCCGCACCGTAACCTGCTTACCAATGTACCTTGAGTGGACGTTTTCCTTCCCCGCCTCACTTTCTCGTTCCTCTACTGGTGCCCCAGAGCCTTTTAGAAAAAGCCAACTAAGACAAGCACCAGGCCAACACCTGGCTCCTCAGAACTGAGTAACAACACAGGAGGCTGGAGAGCTGGGCAAAGAAAGGCTCCGCCGCACGCTAAGAAGGCCGGACTTCCTTTTCAAGGCAATGGGAGACAACTAAGGGACTTTAAATGGAGGGGTGTCATGGTCAAATTTGCATTATGGAAAAAAGTAATCAATCCAGGTGGGTGCAGTGCAGAGGGCTTCAAACAGAGCAGGACAGGAGGCAGGAAAAAGAGTTCTGGCCGGAATAAAAACCAGAAATGAGGGGGACCTGAGAGGTAGCAAGAAATTAAATGATTTTTTAAAAAATTTAAGAAAGCCAAATAGGGTACGTACTAATTGAATAGAGAGAACGTACACAGGAAGAAGCTTAAGATGACTTCTAGGAAAATGGCTTTATCCAAATAGGGGACATGGTATTATAGGATGAAGATTGGTGGAGAGGCGCAGATAGTCAGTTCTGTGTAGGATGAACTAAAACGTGGGACACAGAAGTGGACATGTCCATGAGTTAGAATAGAGCTCAGGAGAGAGGACTGACTGGACATACATGCTGAGGACTCGTTGGGATATAGATGGAGGTTGACGCTATGGATGTGGAGATTACCCAGGAGGAGTGCAAAGCGTGAGAAGAGAAGGACAGGGAAGAGGTGGAATGGGGAAGGGAAGGAGGCTGAGGACAAAGCCCTGTGAGCACCAGCAATGGCAGAGACAGGCAAGAGAACGGAGCCTTCAAGGAGGCAGAAAAGGAACAGCCGAGGAGGTCAGAATAAAACCAGGAATGTATGATCTCTCAGAAGCCAGGAGAAAGACATCCAGGAAGAAAGTTCCTAGTGTCTGAAGATGCAGAGCTCGAATAAGACCAAAGCTAAGAAGCTGCTGTGGCTTTTAGAAACTCAAAGGATGCTGGCAATCTCAACAACAGCAGGGTCAGTGGAGAGATGGAGGCAGACACAAGACACCAGGGAGTATAGTAGGGAAGGCACCAGCGAGGAAGTGAGGACACTGCGCAGAGCCAAATTTTCCAAGAAAAAGAGAAGTCACTGAAGAGGTACATAGACCATGAGTTTGTTTTATGTTTGTTTTTAATGAGACTGGAGGAGCACTTAAATGTTGATGAGAGAGTTGCTCATGGGGAAAATACTTTGAGGAGTTTCCTGGGAAGGTGAGAGAGCATGCTTGAGTGGAGCTGCCAGCCCTTCCCTACATCGATGATCTTTTGTATTGCTGGCATTATCAAAAGTAGTTGAAGTTCTAGTTTTGTACATACGCCATTTTTGCCATACAAAAATTTTAAGGGGAATTCAACATTAAAATGAGAAGGAACACTTGTATCAAGTAGTCGTTTTGTGTTGTTTGTGGGGGGGGGTTGTTTTGTTTTAGTTTTTTGTTTTGTTTTGTTTTGTTTTCCTAGGATGGACTCGCAAATGATTTGATTACAGAATGTTATGTGCTACATGAGAGGTTTAAGTGCAAGTGCTTTGGTGATGACCAAGGATGGAGCACCTCCTCCACTTAGTAGCACCAGAAAATTGGCCACTCATCTGGGTTTTGCCACAGGAGTAGGAATTTAATAGGTGAAAAGGGGGTGAGGAGAATGTTTAGGTCGAGGGAACAATTAAGGAAAGGCTCAGGGGCAAGAAACAACATGGTGCTTTCAGGTCAACATCAAGAGCTGGGTCCGGCAAGGTACTGGTGACATGGGCAATGGGGCCTGAGAGGAAGGAAGATTAATTGCTCATGAAGTGGGGGCCAGCAAAGGGTATTTATTAAAGTTCTACCGTCAGAAAGGAGCTGTATAAATATTACTCTGTATAGAAAAGGGTCAGATTAGTATGAGGCACAAGATCAGGAAAACGCTGCTTCAGCATTTCTATTTAAACACACTTTTAATTGTATAATTTAGCCTACTAATTATATAATTAATCTATTACTCACCTGAAAGCCCCTCCCTAGAGATACAAATCATTATGAATACACGTTAGCTCATCTTTTTTGTAATTTTGCTGGAATTACCTTTCCAAATCTGGGATACATACTATGACCTTAGAAAAGCTTGTCAAACAAGCGTAAATACAAAAATGGCTTTGTGGTTTGAATTCTTTGCAGTAACAAATGCTTATCATTGCTATAACATCACCATAAACTTAGTGCCTTAAAACAAGACAATGTTATTATCCATGATTTGGACATCAGAAATGCAACACAAGACTCACTGGGCAAAAATCAAGGTGTCGGCAGGTTACATTGCTTCTGGAGGCTTGTGAGGGTTTGGGGGGTCATCAGGGAAAAAGATACGCCCACCAAGGGCAGTATCACACAACAAGCTGTATGGGGTGAGCTTGGGCAGGCTTGCACGAGGGAGAAGTCTCTCACAGCGTAAGATGGTGCAAAGACTTATGACAGGGAGCTACCACTCAGAGCATCAGAGAAGAGGGCATCAGAGAGGTGACTTACTTGTCTAGGTGACGTCGTTCCACAGCACGCGGGGAGTGTCTGTGCCAAACAGTTCCAAAGGGCAGCAGCAGTGGCTTGGGGTTTGATAACCACAAGGCTCTATCTAGTACTTGGCTGGCAGATGCTCGGCATGGTTTCACAAGTTATGCAAAGCAGGCAAGCTCTAGATGGCTAAAAATCTGCTTCTTTGGGCCATTTTAAAAATTATTCAGCATGTAGAATTTGAGTTTGGCACCAGCAGGCTTTTGAGCTAACAGGTCTCAGCCTGTAGTGAAGAAATAAACAACCTAGAGGCCAATACACAGAGGTTGCCTTTGTCTCACTTCTGTAACAACATTCTAGGGGATACTCTGATTTCTTGCACCTTTTCCAACTTCTAGGAGCCAACCACACCCACATTCCTTGACTTACAGCCCCCTTCCTCTGTCTTCAAAGCCAGCAAGGCTGCCTCTCTCTGAGCCTTCCTCCAGGGTCGCGGCTCCCTCTGCTCACAGCTGAGACAGGTTCCCCACTTCAAGAGCCCTGTGGTTAAATTGGGCCCACGTGGATAATCCAGGCCCATTCTCCATCTCTAGCACCTTAAAGACACCTACAGACTCCCTTTGCCCTAAGGCAGCGGTCCCCAACCTCTTTGGCACCAGGGACCAATGCTCCTATGAGAATCTAATGCCTGATGATCTGAGGCGGAGCTGAGGCGGTGATGCTAGTGCTGAGGAGCTACAAATACAGATGAAGCTTCGCTCACTGGCCTGCCGCTCACCTCCTGCTGTGCGGCCCGGTTCCTAACAGGCCAGGGACCAGTACAGTCTATAGCCTAGGGGTTGGAGACCCCTACCCTAAAGAGTGACATACTCACAGGTTCCAAGGACTAGGACACGGGCATCTGTGGGAGCCATTATTCTGACTACCACACATGGTAATGGTTTCCATGCATACTCAAGGCAGGCCAGAAGTGCTAGGACGTGAATGCCTCATGAGTGACCCTCAACCAATGAGAGCTGCGGGGGGCGGGGGGTTGGTAGCTTAGTACTCAGCTCTGTTACCCGTCAGTAGGTCAATTCTCAGTCTCTCAGAGGTTTGAACCCTGTTTGCCAACAGCAGTAGGTCATCCACACAGCCTTTACCAACTCTCCTTCTTCCCTTGTCCCCAAGCCCCACTCCCTCGTCGCACTTCCGACACTGCCTCCCGAGTAAACTACTTGCACACCAATCCTTTCAGGGTTGCTTTAGAGAGAAGAAAAGCAAACTAAGGTGCAATGCCTCCTGGGCCAGAGGCCTGATGACGACCACAGATCCATTTAACCCCATCCTCTGCCTCCTTGCTGAACGCCAAGCAGATCCTGGAGTACCTTTTGTGCCCAAAGAGTGGAAAGAAGAGGTTAAGGGTTCCGCAGACGCAGGGAGTGCCATCCCTGAAGGCAGAACAGTGTTTTCTCCAAATTACAGATAAAGAATTGCAGTTCCTCTACGGCAACTTCCAGCTGGCAGCGCTGAAGTATTTTTTGCTACTGGGTTTTCCAAACAACTTGACAGGTTTCATAATACAATTCTATTTCTTTATGTCCCTGAAATCAAGCCTGTGCCTCCAGCTCTATTACTAGAAAGGCTACGATGGCAGATATCTTAAAACTTTTACTGTCCAGCTCTTAATTGTTGTCAAATTCTTCATGGTGACACAAGCTGTAGTGATTTGAACATAACCGAACTCATAAAAAGATCAAACTGAGTAAGAATCTGGTGCTGCCCTGACATGTTAAAGAGATGTGGGTTGGCCTAATCACGATATTAATTTGTCTTCCATCGATATTATTCTTGTTTGTAAAAAGCTCATTTGGGGACAAAATGTTTAAGTAAAGCTGGAGTTATTTCCCGCCTAACTGATGAATTATCAGAGGCAAGTGTAACCATATAGAAAATAAACGATCTTGGCTCTGTGCAGAAGTGGGTATAAAGAAACGGTCCCCATTTTCTTAGTTTTCACTCTCAGTTATTGGACAACCGTGAATTCGTTTGTTCAACAAATATTTTGCAAGATGCTTGCTTTGTACAGAGTTATGCTTTAGATAAGAAAGAGTGAGGATATGAAAACTGCTTGAAATCTGTTTTCATGCAGCTTTAGAAATCAGTAAGAGAAAAAATTCAGTGCAAAATTTTTCTAAAATGGGGTACAGAATGTTAACCGTAATAGTTACAGTTGGAGCCGCGGCAATTTCCAGGGAGGGGACGCACTTCCAGCTGAGGAGGAAGTGGCGTTTGTAAACTTCATTTCATCTTGGAATGATAACTCTAGATTATTCCGACCTCATCTTGTTCTTGTGAGTAAATAAAATAGAATTAAAAAATTAAATAGGTAATGAGAATTCCACTCTTTAAGGTGGCATTCAGGGCTCACCAGAAAATAACCTCATCCTACCCTGCTGATATATCTCTCCTTTACATCAGATGAACCTGGAGAGCTTCCCACACTGAGACATGCAAGATCAAAGTGAGAGTCAGTGATGTGGAAACCTCCTTTGGTCTAAGGCAGTGGTTTGCAAACAGTGGCTAGTTCTCCCCTGCCCCAGGGAACATTTGGCAAAGTCTAGAGGCATTCTTGCTTCCCAGGACGTGGGAGGGTGGGAGACTGTGTGTGCTACTGGCATTGAATGGGTAGAGACTTGGCAGCATCCCACAGTGCACCGGATGCAGCACCCGTGGCAAACAGTACCAAGGCTGAGGAAACCTGATCTAAGGGACAGAGACGTGCTGTACGCAGAGATGACTAAGCTTCTTGAGAGAAAAAAATCGAAAACCTTAGCTTCATAATTACAACCTACTTACGAACAAAGATATCACTCCTGTCAGGAGTCATTAATTAGAGCTAGTAGAACCCCCAAAAAGGATACAGCCAGAAAAACGTTTGCACTAGAAATTTCCTCCTTAGTCAGTTAGCTCTTTATACAAGCTTCTTTTATTTACACCAGAGAGTAAAATAGGGATCCTAAGTCTAGTTCTTTGCACTAATTGATAACAGGTATGAATTTTCGGAGGGCATATAATTGAATTGCTTTTCAAGAAGTTGACATGGGTGTAAACATTAGTAGGCTAAGTTATTGAATGTTCCCACTTCATTCCACTCTGTCCAAAGCTAGATTTATTCAAGAGCAACAAAAGTCACACCAGAAACGAGCCCTCATATTTTCTCGAGACAAAGTAGCCTACCAAAGCAAGGTTCTCAATCCTGGGTACACCTGGGAACTAGTTAAGATTTCTCCAGCCCGGACTCCACCCACACCAATTAAGTCAGAGTACCTTTGGGGATTAAAAAAAAAATCAAGACATCTTGATTTTTTAGGGCTTCCCAGGTGATTCCAATGCGCAGCCAAGTTTGAAAACTACTGCTTTAGATCCTCGCTTCTTCGTCACCTGTTGATCAGCAGGACCAGCAGCACCTGGAGCTTGTGAGAAATAGTCTCAGGGCCCACCCCAGACCTATGGGATCAGAATCTGCATTATAACAGGATCCCTGGGGGATTCACAAGCACACTGAAGCTTGAGAAGTGCTGAGCTAGTACATAATGCAAACAGTCCATTTAAAAAACGTACACACACTGCAATATGCATAGTCTAAAACAAGGCACACTATTAAGGCATGGAAAGATGCCCCAGAGCTCTAAATAAAATTCACTTTCATTTGATGGGAAATGTTAGGTTCATCACTATGGCTACGCGCGCGCGTGCGTGCGTGCGTGCGTGTGTTTAAGCACTAAGTAAATTTGATTTTTAATTACGAAATCATATAGAATAATTTAATCCCGTGTTCCTTGTTGTTGTGTTGTTTTTCTTAAGAGCAGCACTAGCTATTCAGTGGCCTAGGATCGTCATTCTGATATTGGGAGCCGAGTGGAAACCCTTGACACCTTTTCCTATAACTGAGAAGGTCCCCTCTCAGCTCTGTGTTCCCATACACAAGGGGGAAGGAGACGATCTGAAATGACATCCACTAGAATCCAGACCAGAGTGAGAAGTTTCACCTTAGTAACAGATTAAACTGTGCATGCAAGTTATCATAATAAAAGAATTGTTCTAAATCGTCATATGGCTTTATTCAGGAAAGCCCAAAATGCTCCAAATTAAGGTAGTTTGGCAGCAATATCTCCAGAGGGAGCTTATGTGGTTTGCGAAATGTCATACAGCCAGTGCCTGGCTGCCAGACCTTAGATGCCTTAATTCATCATAGAATCATCGAATGCTCTTTCACACTTTGTGTTATGAAAAAAAAAAACTTACAAAATTCCCTATCATAAAGCCAGCTTTCTCCATCCCAGCCAAGTACCCTGTCAACATGTTTCATTATAGCACCCTTTTCTAGAATAATTCTGCCATGTGAATTCCTGTTCTCTTAAAGTAAACCCTTTTTTCTCTTCAAACCATACAAATAAAGAGATGGGAGAGAAGCATGGCATAGTGAAATGAGCTTCAGCCAGGAGTCCGGCTGGCTGAATTCAAATCCTGCCACGTACTGTATTTGCTGGGTGATTAGGACCCATGGTCTAACTACTCCGGCTCCCAGTGTCTTCGTCTGTAAAAGGGTCTAACAAAGCCTTTTCTGACTGCATTGCTAGCAAGAGGAAGCAAGATTATGCATGTGAACGACGGCGCCCTGCACACGGCCCACGCTCATCGAATACATCCTTTCTCTTCCCTTCACCTGTTTTTTAAAAACCCTCAGGGAAATCTCAGAAATCTTCTAAACAGCAGAGGCTATTATTCATCTTTCGATCTGACGAGCCTGTCACATTGTCTGGTACATCCTAGGTACTTGAGGAATGTTTGCTGAATGAATTGCTGGTTCCTACTCAGGGCTCAGAGCTCAGTAGTCTGAAAGTGAAAAACCAGCCAGCACGAAGTCATCAGAAGTCATGCCATTTCTTATATGGAGCACTTTAAATATAGATAGCAATGCCTTCTTATGAATCCAGCCCACTGGCATCTAACTTCCAGCCCAATGCACAAATCTGTGGGGGAAAGGAATGGACAGCTACCTGGAATAGTATAATTGAGCTCTTTATGTAAGCTTATCTTCTCAGGCTCATGTAAAATGTCCTCTGACTCTTTATAATGAACCTATGTATTATTTTAATCGCCTACTGTTTTAGCGCACAAGAAATTCACAACTATATCATTAAAATCCAATCTAATAAATGCAAGCATTTAGGAGAGAATGGAAAAAAGGTGTGGCTAATGCTAAACAGGTGGCAGCAATCAGAAGGAAAGAGCATCCTGGAGGGAGCTGTAATTGGAGCTAAGGATGCAGGGAGTCTCTGGGGTGTAGCACAAGGCCTGGTACATTGCAGGCCGTTTCCCAGATGCCCTGTGAAATCCCAGCACCTTCTCGCGCATGACGGATGACAGCTGCAAGGAGTTTACACAGAGCATCTGACTCTTCGTCAGGACTCTCCTGTGTACTTGGAAGCCTCTCTTTTAGATTTTCCCCTGACTAGCACATGCCTATCATATGGCAAAGGCTCAGTAAATATTTGAAGAATGCATCCTGACAGCGAAGAAATCAGTCAAGACAATTAAACATAGTATTTTTCAAATTGTAGGGTGTGATTGACTCGTGGGTCATAAAGTCAGTTCAGTGGCTCACCACTGGCTTTTTTGAAAAATGAATTTTAGGGGAAAAAAAGATATTAGAGTGCGTCCTGCTTTGGAAAAGTAAATATCACTGTGTGAAACTTTTGTTTCTCTTAGACATATTCATGGGTGGGGGGGGGCGCGGAGTGTGTGTGGGTGTGACCTGAATGGTAATGGAAAATACATTTTCTTCTTTGGGTCATGGCAAATTGTGCTTTTGGAGGTGTATCAGGCCATCTGAGCTTCTATGGCTTAAACCTTCTTAGATACCCTGAAGAGTCAGTGACAGGTCCAGTAGCAGGGGTCTGTATTTGGTTGCTATGATGACAAGGACAAGAGGTGTACCTTGCACTAACCATTGCATTGCACTGAAACTCAGAGTCCCCTGCCTGTGTCTTACCAGGCCACGCCCATACCCCACCTGAGGGCTGTGATGCCCGTGACCCCATGGGCTCATCATGCAGTGATCTGTGCCTGCAGTGTAGAAGCCATGCCGACTTCAGCTGGGCGTGAAATCTGCCCTATAAGGACACATACAAGGGGGGGCAGGGCGGGGAAGACACCAACCCAGGACTTAAGTCTGTTTTCTATGAAAATGTATCTTCTTGTAACCACATAAGGTTCTCTCTTTGCCCCAGATTATAACTATTGCATTGGCATCTTTGAAAAGAAAAAAGAGGTAGACTCCATTAAGTTCCCAGTACTGTGCTGTGTACCTTCATATACTTTATAAACTAGAAACTCAGTCAACAATTAGATCAACAGATATGGTATTATTTTCAAATTGTGCCCAATCTCCGTCTTCTGTGTTAACTCAATCAATCTTCCCCGTGGGCCTACAGACAAGTTTCTGTCTGAAATTTGAAATCTGGTAACCATAGTAATGAAGCAGAGAGAAGGGGGATCTTGGACATGCACTGCAGATGTTAAAAAACAAAACCTCATTTTATCCATTATTTTCCCTTTTCTGATTTTTTTGCAAGAGTTGTTTACAAGAAGCTATCGTTGAAATGCTAGTGAACGAACAGTTTCAGGGAAAGTAGGAGAGCGCGAGGGCACAGATGATCTGCAAAACCAAATAATAAACCAGAATAATGAAGCATGGACAGCTTCTGGTTCACTTTAGCTGCTTTGAACGTCCTTGGGAGAAGCAATATGAAAGCACCTCCTGACGGTTTTCAGTGTTTGCCTGCTTCAGTAACTGCTCATTTTAAATCAGAACTAACAGTCCATATTCGTTAGAGAAGACCTAACTTACAAGGATCATTCAAATTCAGAAGGAAATAAGACTGGCCAGAGAAAGCAGGTTTATCGTTTTCCACCTGTAGAAAACGTGGAAAGCAGAGAAGTGACGGCCCACAGACATCTCTTTCCTCGGGATATGCCTCCAGTGCCCTTGTCAAAACCTTCGAATGCTTCTCCAAGTCACACTTGGGTGATCTCATCATGACGTTAACCTGTCTCTTCAAAGTTGATAGGAAGGGATTAAGAACAAGACCAAAGATCCAAACCTATTGATTGAATTCTCAGTTCTTGAGTTTATTGAAAGAAACAGCTCATCAAACTTTGATGGCCAACAGCACTGACTCCTCTCCCTCTGAGCTCCTATCAGCAGAAATTGAGCAGGGGGAGGGAAGAGGAGAAAGAAAGAATTTGCTATTTGGAAGGTTGATATTATTGCTTGGAGTCTCTAGGATGTCAAAACCAAATATAATAAAGACGGGCCTCCACAAACTTGGTTTGCTGACCTCTAAAACTGCAACCATTCAGCGGCCCATTCTTTACATAATGTAAGGTTACACTTTTAGGGTTTTTATTCTGTATTATATAGTTTATATAGTCGTCAAAATTATAACAGCAGCAAGAGACTTGCTGCTTAAACGAAACCTTTAGAAATGATGAAATAAAATATTTTCCAAGTCAAAGATAATTGAAAGAGAAAACACACCGAAACCAGCTATTGCTGTAGGGTTGATTGTATTAGAGCAGCGTTTCTCCAAATGGGATCGAAATGACTAGGAACTTCCAGGAGGTCAAGGAGGGTCATGGCAGGGCACAGCTGGCTGAATATATCATTCCTGCTCTTGGGTCAGCACCTTCGGTGTGGTTTGCCCTTCTGGACTTCTTACCTTAGCAATTTTCATACACAATCAGAGACTCCCACAATACGAAGGTATGTAAGTGGTCATCTATTCCCCTAACCCACATGTCACATGATACCCAACATCTCCAACAAATGATTAAACACTTGATTATCTCTAGTAACAAGGAATTCATTACCTTCCAAGGTGCCGTACTCCATGTTCAGTCACAGAGCTGCTAGAAGGTGTTTCTCCTATGGAGTTCAATTCAGGCTCCCTGTAACATCAACCAATGGTTTCTGATTAGCAACCTTGGAGCCATTAAGACTAATGCTCTTCAGTCTTTTGAAAACCCCTGCCATATAAGTCAGGCTCATCCGTTTTCAAGGCCAGCCTCTCTTGTTCCTTCCATGGTTCCTCCTGTGGTATGCTTTCAGGAAAATTCACCATCCTGGAAGAAGTCCCTTGCCCCTCACCCTGCCTTCAGGCTGTCCTGATTGTATCTCCTACCCCTTTTCCTATCCAATGACCCAAGGATATCAATGAAATTCTCTCTTTCAAGAATTTAAAAGAAGAGTTTCTCTTACTCTAATTAGGTGATAGTAAGGACTTGAGTTGAAAAGGTTCCCATAGCACTGAGGTTGGAGTGGCCCAGTTGGAACATGCATAAGTAAAGGAAGCTGAAAGGAGGAAAGCAGAACTGGGAGAGAATAACAGCCCTGAGAGATTGGAAGAATCTTATTTTTCTGACTTGTTCACTGGAGTTCCTGGGCTGGGTGGCCCTGCTGACACCATCCTCAATACCACCATCATCGTTAACATTTACCGAGTATCTACTATATACAGGCACCGTTGTAAGCCTTTAACGTGCATTATCTCACTGAATGCTTTCAAAGACGCTATAAGAAATGTATCATTTTTTCCCACTTTTACTGCAGAAGAAATTAAGGCATGCAGAGGTTTCAGTGACTTACCCAGTTCTCACACGGTTAATGGCAGAGCCAAGTTTCAAAACCAAGAGTTCTAGATCCAGAACCCAGGCTTCTTACCTGAACAGGGCACTGCTTCCCTATCCTTAGAGACTCACGAGATTCTCCTACAATAATTTTTATAGTAATTTCTTTTTTTAATACTTCACTTTTCAATTACAGTTGACATACAATAGTATATTAGTTTCAGGTGCACAACAGTGATTAGACATTTATATAACTTATGAAGTGATCACCCTGACAAATCTAGTGCCCATCTGACACCACGGTTATTACAATATAGTAATTCTTATATAGAAACTACTATACAGTAACTTCTTAAAGACATTTATTTAAGCTATCATGAGTAGGTTTGTGTTCTTCATAATAAACCCTCCCTGATTAAGCTATAGGAAGATTAAAAGATACTAATCCTTGGCCAAATGACACAGGTAAGTGCCTTTGGGTTGCTCTGTAGTTGCCCTAAAAAGCAGACTCAGTTAAAATGAAGCTGCTTTTACATAGGTCGCTTTTCTATACCATATCCATAATATTTGAATGTATCTTCCAGAAGCGGTGCACTCCATGATGTTATTACAGAAAGAATGCCATCTAGCTTTCCTTTAACTTCTCTGGCATAACATGGCCTCTTCCACAGTATCCAGTGGCCTATGTACCCCTTTACCATGACAAATATCACATTATATTGGAATAACTTGTCTGTATCAGGGTTTTCCAACCTCAGCACTATTGACATTTGAGGCTAGATAATTCATGCTTAATTTTGGTGCTGTCCTGTGCATTGTAGGATGTTTAGCCCTGGCCTCCACCCATGACATGCCAATAGCACCCTCTCCCCAGTTATGACCACGAAAATGTCTCCTGACATTGCCCCGTATCTCCTGGGGGTCAAAATCACTCTTGGTTGAGAACCACTGGTCTACACATTCTAGACCACCTCCCCTAATCCTCCACAGACTTCAAGAGTAGGTTTCTGTCTTTTTTACCCTTATTTCTTTCCAGTGCTTGGTACATATAAATCTTAACTGAAGAAAACTACAGTAACTTGAGCTAAATGGTGTTTTGTTGTTAAAGCCTGGAGTACCTGTATGCCTGTATCTTTCTGGGTTTAGTCAGGAAAAGAGAGACACTAAACATACTCCCAGAATAAGGGGTTTAATATAGAAAATAGGGTTTATATAAGAGTAACTAGGAGAATGGAAGGCTGTAGTCAGAAAATGGAACTTGAACCTGAAGTTCTGGGTGGAAAAGCAGGTGTTCACAGGGAGTTCTGAGATGCCACCATGTCCAGCTGCTAAAGTGGGATCAGAAAATGGGATCACACAGAAAGGTCTGGAATGCCTCTGTGTCTAACAAAGCAGCCTAATATGATCCCCGCATACTCCTAAAATGAATGGCCTCTGCTTCCCTTCCACCTTCCAAATCTCCCAAGTTCCACTCCCCAACAAAGCGTAACCCAGAACCAATCAGAAGGGAACTCTGGGAAATCTAGTTCTTCCCAGCCTTAGGCAGGCACCTCCACAGGAGTGCCGGTGCCAGATAAACGATGGGTAGTCCCGCACATTAACCACTTGTTGACACCAAGCGTGTACGTATATCTATGGATTGAAGAACATTGGTGGTCTGGAGAATTTGGCAGTCACGATTATACAAGTCAGAAAGCAAATAAATGCTTGATTTGATTTGTTGTTGCTGCTACCATTACTATTGTTTTTAGTTTGGCTGTGGGCTCATCCCTGATCACCTGTCCCACCAGTGTGTGCTGCGTAGACAGTCTTAACATTCACTCTGCACCCTGAACAGATGGCAAACGACGTTAATAATCGAATGGCTCATACTCCAGATGGAAGATGTTCACCTTCATGCTTAGAATTTACTGTCTTCTGAGCATTCTAGCTAGTCTAGAATTGACAGACTACTAGGAAAAATTTCCATATGCAAGGCATCGCTTCCCTCTTGAGGAATCAAATCATCACAACCATGTAATTGATTTCTAAACTACTCTCTAAAACTATAGCTGACATTAAGTGAAAATATTTGTGCTTTATAGTTTGAGGCAAAAGTCAAACAATTATTTGTAAATGATTACTTCCAGTCCATTAAAATTATGGTGCTATAGGCGAAGTATGATCCAGAGTATATATTTCACTTTAGAAAATTAAAATTCAAAATATACGTGGAAAAGATGTATTCGTCAAAGACTATATGGCCCATGAAGTCTGAGATATTTACTGTCTGGCCCTTTATAGAAAATGTTTGCTGACACCTGGGCTAGTAGGGGAGCAGCAGGAAGCGAGGTCTGAGAGGTAAAAGGGACATCACAAGGACGTGTCCTTTACTGAATGAGGCAAGAGCCACTGGAGAGATTTGAGCTGATGCAGATCTGACTTGACACACATTTTAAGAGGATCCCTTTAGTAGCTGTGCTGAGAACAGACATTACTGTTGGAAAGAAGGATCTAGAAGTCCAGAGACCAAGTAGAAGACTACCAGAATTCTGGTGAGAATACCTTGCTCAGACCAGCATGTAATGTCAGGGGTGGTAAGAAGTGACTAAGTTCTGGTTTGGAGATTGAGCTGATGGGACTTCCTGACACCAGGTGTGTTGCATAGCCCCACATAGGTGCAGGGAGGCTAGAAAATGGTCTGCCCATGTGCACATGTATGACCGGCTAAAGCAGGGCTTCTTAAGTAGGGGCGATTTCGTTCCCCGAGAGGCATTAGGCAATGTCTGGAGACATTTTTCATTGTCACAACTGCAGAGCGAGGAAGGGCACTACTTGTGTCTAGTGGGTAGAGGCCAGGGATGCTGCTAAATATCTTGAAATACATCCCAATTCCATACAGCAAATAATTACCTGGTCTCAAATGTCAAATGTCTCAAATGTCACTGTGGTGAAGCAACCCTGAGCTAAAGGGAGATCCACCACTGGAAGAAGAAAGAAAGATGGGTTTTCATGGATAATTAGGAGTCTTGGCCAACTTAACTTTCTGTGTCCCAACCCTTGCAAGCTATGTGTAGGCTGCGGCAACTTCAGTTGTGGGATCCCTGCTTGTACCACAGCGAAATTCTGTTTGTCCTCCCTGGTCTACATACTATCTTCTTGTTATGGGGGGCGAGCCTTGTCCTAAATAATATGCTCTGCTGGCTTAAAAACAAACAAACAAAAAAAAAACAGAAAAACAATTTAACTTTACTTAACGTGTGATCAAGGCAATGAAGATTATTTTATATAATTGATAGCTAAATCGTAAACAGCACCACAGTACAGGTATTAATTTCATTTTAAGAGATTTGGGGGGGGAATGCTTTATTAATTAGAATTTCAAGACTTAAAATCAATGTTTGGTGATAACCATAGATTTATGGGAACTGTACTTTCTTTACCAAACCCAAATAGATGGCCTATGATTCAAAGACCCTTAATGTTATGCAAACACCCTTAGTCTTTTGCTATGGATAAGAAAGGTCTAATTTATTAGGTGAAATATTTGCATATATCTAAAACATACCGGCTTTTCATTTACCTAGCTTTATTATTTTTTTGTCAATAGCTACATAAATGACAAAAATATTTCTTTGTATTCTGGAGTGTTTATTACATTTATTTTCTTTGCAAAGGAGCATGCATTCTTTACCAAGCTTGTTAATAAGGTGGATCTGATTTAAATATTTTTACATTATCTGGGCTGCTCACTAGCTTAACACTAGGCCAAAAAACTGGACAGTGTTTCACATATAGATCATAAATACCTCAGTTCCTGAGCCGCATTGTTTAGGTTTGCCCTAATATCACATAAACTCAGTATGTGAAAATAAGCCACAGAATAAACAAGCAAAAAAAGGATTTTTCATATTACAAAATACTTTTTTTCCTACCATTCATTTAAGAAGAATTTATATATTCAATTTACAAAGCTTCAGCCAAGTACTGTTCTAGGTACTGGGGCTGTCAAGAAATGCAAAACTGTCTCTTTGCACCTGAAGGTCATGTAAAAGAGGCCAACATGTAAACAAGTGATTTTAATATGATGCAGCAGACTTCCTTAAGGAAGAATGTGCCAGGTGATATAGGAGCTGAGGATAAAGCCATGGCCCAGGCTCGGGGTCAAGAAAAAGCACCATGAACGCGATGATGGCAGAGTCGAGTCTTGAAGGACATGTAGGAACTGGCCAGGTGAGATATGACGGGCATTCTATGCAAATGGAAGCAGTCAACTAAAGTCAAAGATCCTGAAACCCCAAGAGAGAAGCAGGCATAAGGTAGGACATAAGGGTCCTTGAATGTCACACACAGGAGCTTGAGAACGGTCATCAAGGAGATGACAAACTGTTGAAAAGTATTAAGGCTGGGAATGGAAGCAATGGGCCAATGGCATCCCATCAATTCTACATCCCATCAATTTCTACTACAACAGAAAGCAGAACTGGTTTCACAATCTGTGGGGCCCAATGCAATATATAAATGTGGGGCCCTTGTTCAAAAATTACTATGAATTTCAAGATGGCTACGGCAGAACATTGAAACAAGCATAGGACCCTTCTAAGCATCAGGTCCCGGGCAGCTGCACGGGTAGATGGTATCGGGGCAGTGCTATAACCAAAGTGTTAAGGCCCCTACTGGCATGCCGTCTACTCTATGGTTGGGAAGAAAAGTCTTAAACATATCAACCAGCTAGAGAGTAGCCTCAAGGCAATATGCTAGCCAGCACTACAGTCCTATACTCAAACTCAGAAAATGGCCAAATGGCTAATCTCTTCACTTTAAAGATGAAGAAATAGTAAAAAAGTTGAGGAACTGTCCTAAACTCACAAATCTAAGGGGCAGTAAAGATGTGAAATCAATCCAAGCCTTTCAGATTCTATCCCCATGTCTTTCTCTGCTCCTCTACCATATCAAGGCTAATGAGTCTGTCATGAGAGCAATAGAATGGAAATTCTTTGGAGAAGACTGATTTACAGGCTGTAAAAAGGACTGCAGTTGACAGAGGGAAAACAGCTAGGAGATCATCGCTGACTGCTCTTCTCCCACAGGAAGCACGACCTTGCTGAACCCTTACTCAGGATCAAGAGGACCATTCCAAGCACAGCTACTGAATAACTAACTTCCAGGGGCCCCGCATTGTACTAAGAAATAGGGCTACTGAAAGGACTTTGGCAAACTGCCAGCAGTTCACCCTCCAGTGAGTAAAGACAATAGTGGAAAACAGCTATCAAAACCCAGAGTCCCTGACTACCTATTTTTTAATATGATTGGGAAGCAAACATTTAAAAACAATGATATAAAGCAAAATTAGAAATGAATACTAAAAACCGGTAGGTAGCTACAGAGTCTTTTTCAAATTATGGGAATCAGATGATTCGAGCATCTCAGCTGTATTACCTCACCAGCTCTGGAGACTTGAGGCTCATCTGAACTCTGATAAACCTTTGTACATAACTCAAGAATCTCTCTCATATTATACTCTATTTAGTTCTCCATCCCTCACCCCACCCCCAATACCCAAGGACTTATTCATTTTTTCCTTCCCTTGGTTCTTAAAATAAAGCTCCTAACAGGCAGACAGTTTGCAAGGCCCTACGCAATCTAGGCCCTGGTCACTTTTGAAACTTTGTCTCACCCCACCTTCCTTCTGCATTTCAGGGACCATCCTACCATCTCTCAATTACAGAAAACCCTCAACCTCAGACATCTCCCAATTCTGTAATGCCTCTGTAATGCCTCACACTTTTCACATCTCTAATGAAATATCACTTCCTCAGGGAAAAGCTTCTAAATGGCAGATTAGACCAAGACTCCCATTAATAAGCTCTCATAGCACCCTATAATTTTCCTACAGAGCCCTTAGCATAGTTAGTAACTATGTATTCATGTGATTATTTTATTTTTGTCTTCATTTATTTTGTCAAACTCCTTGAAGGCAAGAATCTGATCTATTTTACTCGTTCCTGGGTCCTCAGCACATGGCATAGTGCCTGGCATACCCTTTGCCTTTTTCAGATCACTCGATCTAAAACATCCACTTCCCTGCCACTCACCGTCTTGAGTGTCTTAGTTTTTCTTCAAAGTATCCATCATTCTCTGTGTGTGTGTGCATATATGTATGAGTGGATGGAAGTGTCCTGTGCATACATATACACATATATGTATATATGTGTGTGTGTATGTGTTTGCATGTGTATATAATTTCTTGTTACTGTCAGTTCTCCCCACTAGAATGTAAACTCCAAAAAAGCAGAGACTTTGTCTTCTTCTTCACGGTTGTATCCCCACCACATACCTGGCACATAATAGGTAACCAAAGAATATCTGTTAGAAATATAAATACATGAATGGCAAGTGCTCAAGAAATGAATACAGAAGTTTCTTCTTCAAAAAATCAATAATAATTATGCCTTTCACTGAAAAGATGATCCAATGATATGGTTTTCTTTTGGAAAAACTGCCTTCACTGTCTTCCCAAAAATGACACTTTGACAGTTTTAATTCATTTTGCCACATGTCATATTAAGCAACAAGGGGTTATATTTGGCTTACTTTATTTCAATTTTGTTGTTCTGCGAAGTTCAGTCAGATTCTTCATCCATAATTTTGAATGCAAGCCATTTCGGATCTTATAGGGACAAGTTCATAAAAATCAAAGACTTCCAGTCTTTGGAATTAGATGAACCTGGATTTGAATCTCAGCTTCAATATTTATTAGCAATATAACTTTAAAAAGCCACATAACTTCTGTCAGCCTCAATTTTCCCAGGAAGCTTGTGATTTTCAGAGTCGGTTTGGTGATAGAATTGACTATGGTTTTAAATGCATGGTGTATAGTCACAATCAATAAATGCTATCTATTTATTATTCACATCTATTCCCAAATCTCCGTGATACAGTTGAGAAAACTGAGGCTACAAGAACTGCGCATTTCTCAAAGCTATCCCTCTTTCTCAAGTCCAGATGATAGAAATTGGCAGACCCATGATTAAGCATCATTGCCCAGGGTATTTTTTGTACGTGTGAAAACCTACTGTATTTGGACTCATACTTTTTCGTAAAGAGGGCTGGAGATCCCGTTATGTCCTTGCATTGATTGAGGCTCACTACAACCTCAGCTCCGACTGAGCAATTTCCCATTCCAACAGAAGGGAGACTCACTCCAATCAAAAAATCTGGGTGAGAAATGTGATGGAAAGAATTTTCCCTTAGCCCAGTTTTTCTTTCTCTATGGGGCATAAAAGAATAATTAAAACTGTGGGCTCCGCTAAATTTTTTCATTTTATAAGTACCATGTTCTTTAATTATATCGAAATCCTTTTCTTATAATAAACAATTCACTACAATGCAATTCTGGTGATGTTTTAGGTCCAATTTCACATCTAGACAAGTTATTCCACACACAGTAATGTGTACATTTTACAATAAGTAAAACTGATGCCTAAAATAAAATTTTAAGAAAGTCTCAAACGCATTGCATAGTGTCATGACAGTGCCTCATACAGCAGACAAGATTTAAAATTTTACCAAAGTAGGATATAGAGGTTGTATGTATTGAAACTCTGGCTGGATGATTCATTTTCCGTGGGAATTTAATCAGTGAATAACAAAACAGAGTAAGCTAGAAGTGTTTTCTGTTCAAAGTTACTGAAGTTGGCCGGTCAGCAGCAATAATTAACTAATTAGTTTCCTGACTAATTAGAAGAAATGGATAATATATGCTTAAGATTCTATTCTCACTGAGAAGATATAACTGACTCTCCCGGTAAATACGTTCAACTAAGCTGCGCCTACAGACTGTTCTTTATTTAGCTTCAGTTTATCCATGACTCAAGCTCATCTCCATTTTGCCCTCATAGAGGAATCTTGCCGTATAACCATAACATTTTATTCTGAACCTGCTATAAAGGCAATTAGTCATTTTTTAACACAAAAATTCAAATTGGTTGTAATTACATTTTCTGAATCAAAACCATACCCTTTGATGTGGATAATTTAAGGTTCTATATTTAAAAGGCAGTGAATGAGTCATAGCGGTAAATAAGAGGACCCTTAAAGTCACATTCATCTTTTCCATATGAAACATTAAATGGATAATTTCTACCTGTGACAGATTTATTTTTGTGGCGGAGAGTTTTAAAGAATTGATTTAATTAGCTGTAACTATGCTAAGAAGCATAATTTGAAATAATGTTGAATGAATGAGGAAATTATATTCAAGCAAAGAGAAAACCCTTTAAATTCTCTTTTGTTCTTTAGTCCACAAATATTTATTAAGTACACATAGCTTGCATGGAAATAGACAACATAATGATAGCCTAACCTGGCATCGTTCTATTCTGGCTGTGGTAGTTAAGTGAATGAGTTAACTGGTTCAGCTATTAACTGTATGTGAAGAAAGACTATAGAAATCAAATGAATGAATAACAAGCCCATTTCCTCAAATTGAATACCCCATGTTTCACTACTTTAACTCTTTGTTATATAACCTATACTTATACTTATGTGTAGCAGGTTAAATGTACAGAATGTTTATAACAGCATTATTCAGAATAACTCCAACTGGAAATAAACCAAGTGTTCAGTAGAAGTGTGTATCAATAAATTGGGATATATCTATACAATGTTATAAGTACAGGAGGAAAATTCTGAATATATATATCTATTGACAGTAATATGAAGAAAATTTTAAAACATAATTTTGTCACCAAAAGCCCAGAAAAAGCAAAACACAACCACATATGAAATAAATCTATTTATGTACAATTTAAAAAATAGCATTAAATGTTATTGTTTTTTGATGGATAATACATAGGTGTTAGAACTATCCAGAAAAGCATGGATGTGATTATCATAAATGTCAGAGCAATGGCAACCTCTAGAAAAAAGAAACTGTGACCAGGAAAACACACATGTAGGCTTTCTGAAGGTGCTGGCAAGATTCTATTTCCTTACCCAAATAATTGCTACATGAGTATTGGTGTTATAATAAACTGTGCATTTATGTTTTGCATATTTTTACGTTATATTCCACAACAAAATGTTATAAATTGAAAAAATAAAATGAATAAATGAATGATTTAATCTGAAAAGAAACATGGAGTCTATGGCCATGCCACCCTGAACGTATTTATCTTTCTCAGTCTGACTTAAATACCCTCTAGGTCCATCAGAGCAATATCTGTTCCCATCCTCTTCCTTTTAGTCTGTGTGTCTTTTAATCTGAAGTGAGTCTCTTATAGGCAACATGTAGGGGTCTTGTTTTCTTATCCATTCATCTGCTCCTTTAGTTGGAGCACTTAATTCTTTTCCATTTGAGGTATTTATTGATAGGAATGTAGTTGTTACCATTCTTTATTCCTGTTTCGGATACATGTTTTTTCTTCTTAAAGAAAACATTTCCTGTAATACTGGCTTGGTGGTGATAAATTCCTTCAGCTTATTTTTGTCTGGGAAGCTCTTTATCTGTCCTTCAACTCTACATGATAGCTTTGCTGGATAAAGTGTTCTTAATTATAGATCCTGGGTCTTCATCCTGTCAAATATTTTTTGCCAAGCCTTTCTCTCCTGCATAATGTCTTTTGAGAAATCAGCCGCCGGTCTTATGGGTTTTCCCTTATAAGTAACTATCTGTTTTTCTCTTGCTGTTTTTAATATTCTTTCTTTGTATTTAACCTTTGGCATTTTAATGATGATGTGTCTTGGTGTGGGCTTCTTTGGATCCCTGGTTTTTTTAATTTTCTGAGCTTCCTGGGGTTTTATGTCCATTTCCTTCACCAGGTCAGGGAAGTTTTCCATCATTATTTCTTCAAACAGCTGTTCGACATCTTGATTTTCTTCAGTTATGCCAATCAGATGGATATTTAGACCCTTAATAGTGTCCCATATGCTCCTTAAATTATTTTTATAGCCTTGGCATCATTCTTCTTGCCATTCTGATTGAGTGTCCTTGTCTTTCCCGTCCTCTAGATAGGGCATTTGATGCTTTACTTTATTCAATCCGTTTATTCCTTTGTTTATTCCACTTAATATACTTCTCATCTCAGATAATGTCTTCTTCATTTCAGACTGGTTCTCTTTTATAATTTCCATTTCCATTTTTATGTTTTTTATCTCTTTGTTGCAGTTCTCACTGAACTTAACCAAAAGTTCATTGAGCATCTTTATAACCAGTGTTTTGAACTCTGCATCTGTTAGATTACTTGACTCCATTATATCTGGAACTCTGTTTTGTCCTCTTATATGGTTTCTGCTTCTTTGTCTTCCAATTTTGGCTGCCTTTCCGTGCCTGTTTCTATGTACTAAGCAAAGCTCCTAAGTCTCCCAGTCTTATTAGTGTGGATTTGTGAAGTAGGTATCTGTCCAGTGACACAGTCCTGAGAGGGGTTCAGCTGCAGGCCAAACTTAGCCCAAGCCTCTGCCCCGCCGGGGCCACCTGTTAAGATTCAGCAAGCAATCCACAGATGCTGTGCTTATAGCTGCCTCAAAAGGCTACACCAGAAACTGAGGCCAGCTGCCTCCAGTGTGAGTCTAGGCACTGCTCAGCAAGGAGCACCTGACTCATTGAGGATATACCCGGATGTGGCTTCGGTGGGGCCACGAGTTGGGGGAGTCGGGGTTTCAGGTGATCCTCTGGGTGGAGTGACCTATGTTATCCAGTTTGATGACTTCATGGCTGTGGCGGCCCTGTGTCTGCGCACCGGGGAGTGGGGAGGGATGGCTCAACAGGGAACAATGGATACCGCTGGCACTTTGCACAGAGCAAATCTTGCCTAGGTCCTCACTCCAACAACGTCTCCCTGTAAGTCCCTGGGGCCCTATGCATGCAGCCGAATTGGCACTGGTGCTCAGAGCGAGCAGGTCCATCATCATGAAAATCCGCTCGTGGACGCAGCCCCTTTAAGAGGCATCTGCCGCCTCCGCCGCCTCCGCCGCCTCCGCCGCCTCCGCCTCTTTCAGTCACTCAGGACCAGGCAGCTCTGTGTCCTCACCCCATCCTACCTTCTGCCATTGCGGGGTGCTTTCTTGGATTGCTTCCTAGTTGTATGGCTTGTTCACCCCAGGCGATTTTCCTTGCTGCTGCTCCTTGTTTCCATCACAACTTTAATTTGGTCGCCAGAGGGATGAACAGAGCCTCTATCATCTATGCCATTTTTCAAAATCTGAAGTCCTTACCATGGCTCAGAAAGCCTTCATGATACCCCGCTGACTCCATCTCCTACTTCCTCACTCTTACTCATTTTGCTTAAGTCATCTCGTCACCCTTATTGTACTGAAACATACTCGGCGTGCTTCAGACTAATGTATTTTGTCTTCCTCTGTCTAAAATTCTCTCCCTTAGGTATCCACAGGGCTCCACTCCACCTTTCTAGAAAGTCAGAACTACCTTTCCAGATTGCATTTTCTAAAATACAACCTCGCCCCAGTTACTTTTGATTTCTTTCTCTTTTTTTCCTCCCTGTCTCCAGACTAGACTATAAGCCACGTAAGAGAGGACTTTTCACCCATATCTAGAGCAGTGCATGGTACATAATAACTGCTGAATAAATGACTGTGAAAGGGTAACCAAATGAAGAGGCAGATGCAGGTTCGGCTGGGGAAGGAGGGACAAACAACTATTTTATTACTTGGAAAAGACTTCAAACACAAAGCAGGCTATCAGCAACTACCAGAGTTGGGGAAAAAGGAAATGCGACATGAGCCAGGAAGCAGGGGAGATGGTTCATATGTATGAGATACTGAACATCACCTGGGAAAAAACTCAGATCAGAAAACAAAGCTTTATGTTGAATATAAACTGAGAGGTTGAATTGACTCCTGACTGGCTTTTTCGGTTTTACCAAACATTTCCGTGTACTTTTAATTCGACTGACATGTTGCTAAGACGTGTGTTATGTGTGTCGCGCGTACATGTTCCATTGGTTTTTCTTAGCTCAAACATGAGATTTAATTATGAACTTGGTATTTAAAATAACCCCTTTCCAT
>NW_011888862.1:3888847-3922142 GCF_000151845.1 Pteropus vampyrus
ATATAAAAGCATATAAAATAAGCACACTTTTACAGATAAAAGTTACAATTTTATAGAAAAAGGATTTTTTTCCACTTTAAAATATCACATACGCTTCAATAAGGCTGAGTCTATGCACGATTATAAAGTAGTTTACCTCCATGTTCCCAGAGATATTCAGGCGAGGGCGAGATCGCGAGCGCCGGACCTCGAGCGCGGGACCTCGAGCGTGAGGGCGGGACCTCGAGCGTGAGGGCGGGACCTCGAGCGTGAGGGCGGGACCGCGAGGGCGGGACCTCGAGCGTGAGGGCGGGACCTCGAGCGTGAGGGCGGGACCGCGGGGTCGGGACCTTGGGGGCGGGACAGCGAGGGCGAGGGCGGGATCGAAGGAAATCAAAGAAGTTAATGAAATAATTTCTACTAAACATTATCTCGTGGGATGTTTTGTCCTGGAAAGAAAATATTTTTGTTTTGCTTTTTTGCTTGTTCGTTCACACTTGTTTTTGAATCGATAACACATGCACATGATAGAAAATTCAAAATGTACAAAATAGTAGAATGAAAAAAGCAGACTCCTTTCCACGGTCACCCCCACCCCTCACCCCAGTCCTGCTCCCTGGAGACAGCCCTCATTATTACTCAATATGCACATGCTGCTGAACCTTGCTTTTTTTTTTTTTTTAACTTAATAACTTATTTGGAGATAATCCCATATAGAATTGTGTCTTTAAGGATTGCATATTAGGATTATAAATTTTAATGGGAAAAATATGTCTTTCCTCATCTCAGGAAGAGATCAATGTGTAGCTTAATAATGATGAAACCACAAATAGGAATTAAAATCTCACAAGATGAGATTTTTAAGTGAGCGAATTTCTTGGGTGCCTTGCCTTCCAAATACCTTCTAGAAATAGGGTGTCAGATAAAATGCAGGATACCCAGTTAAATTTGAATTTTAGATAAACTATTTTTTAGTGTAAATATTGCCATGCATAGTTGGAAAATACACAAAACTTCTTTGTTGTTTATCTGAAATTCAGCGGATATACTTAGACCAAGTAATGATTCATCTTCATCTGAAATTCAGTCTGTTTATCTGAAATTCAAATTTAACTGGACGTCATAGATTTTATTTGCTAAATCTAACAACCCTGTCTAGAAACCACTCACCTACTCATTTGTGAATTGAGCCGTTTTTAACCTCCAACTGCACAATGATGAGTTGGTGTCTATTAGAGCAGGAAAATATTGCCTCTTAAATATCATGGTTATAAAAACAACCACAAACTTCAGGCTTCAACATTTCTTTTAATTGCTTCTCATAAGCCACAAGAAGAGCAATGTCTTCTTTAATTAAGTGTTTTAGATAACATTTTGAACTAAGACTGTTTAGCATATTCCCTTCAGCATTAAAAAACTATAATGTATTTAAGATGTATCTCAAATATTATAATCATACACTTGAACTTTGAGATTAATTAAATTTCAGAGGAATTTTATTTATATTGTTTACATGACATTCCTTCAAAATAAAATATTGCTGTTAAAAAAAATTTGTAGTCTACGGCCATGCCACCCTGAACAAGCCAGATCCTGTCTGATCTCAGAAACTAAGCAGGGTCAGGCCTGGTTAGTACTTGGATGGGAGACCACCTTGGAATAGCAGGTACCACAGGCATTTTAAAAAAATGAGAAGAAACACGGACCTGTGTATTTAGGTTTCCTTTTGTTTTGTGCTAAAATCAGGTTACCAGCTAACTATCCTTTCAAAAGCAGCCCAGGAAGTTTAAAATAATCTTATCAAACTCAGGCAGTAAACAACTATATACTTAATCATGAGTTTCTAAATGTTTATATAGAAGTGAGAATTCTGCAGCTATGGAAAGGATAAACAGCATGGTGAATTTAGGCAGATAAGGGGAAATGTATTATGAGGGATTGTTTCCCTTTCAAAAGTCATTTTAGACTCAATAACGTGGAACAGGTTCAGCATTTTAGAGCTGGACATGAGAGCTCACCTAGGCCACCGGTTTCCAAACTTGTGCATTAGAGTCACTGGATGTTTAAAGATACGGATTCTCAGTTCTCATTCCTAGAGATTCTCATTCAGTTGTTCTGGAAGGGGCTGAGAGCGGGGAGGAGGCAGGCATACATATAAAAGTTCCACAGCAGCCAAAGCCGAAACACAGAGATCTAGACCAGCCTCAACATTTTTATCATTAAATTCTTGAGGTCTTTAAAGAATAAATATCTTCCCTAAGAGCGATACAGTTTATAACCCTTGGAGCCAGGCCTAGAACCCAAATACCAAATTCCTAATCTGGTTCTCTTTACTAAACCAACTGGCACAGCTTCTACTTCTCTCCCACACTGGTTGAGATCTAATTACCAATTAGCCATAGGATGTCCAAGAAGGCCTATAACCCATGTGATAAGCAGGTGTCCTCCCCGCAATGACCATTTTTACCCAACCTCACACCCATATTCCATACATTTATCTCTACTAAGGCTATTTATTCTTTACTCCCAGGAATAAATACGATTTTTCAGTCTTTTATCTAATTCATGTAGAAATAACACAAAATACTATTGACATCAACTAAAATGACACATTTAAAATGACACATTTAAATAAAGAGATAAATAACTAGCCAAAGATTCAATGTTAAAAACTGACACTAGAAAAATTAGCCATGGTAGAAATATTCAATACCAAACAATTAATATTTAATCTCTGCCATATAACTGAAGTGAACTAGAAGGCTAGAGGGGATGTGTATATATTTAAGGGGTTAATCTTAGATCCAATATTAACATTAAAGTCAATATTAATAGAAGGAACTGGGGTGTGAATGGGCCACACTAGGAGAAGCTCCTAGCTCAGGGCCAGGTACACAGCAGGTGTTCGGTAAATGCTTTTCCAAATGAATGAATGAATGAATGAATGAATGAATGAGTAAATGAATGAATAGCCCTCTTGATAGATTTAGAGTATACTATTGGGATTTGAAGACTTGGCTTTAAAATAGTCTATTCAAAGCTATGGATTAATAAACTAGATTTTGGAAAAGTTGGTGTTGAATACAATGTAGGTGTTTCTGTTTGTTAACGAATTAAAATGACTACAGTCATTATTCTTATCCTTAATTTCTCAGCCTGAAAAGCTAATGAACTGTATCTGTTCCATGAATAATTGAGTTAAACTTGAAAGAGAACTACTCATTCCAAAAGCCACCCACGCTACCAGTTAACTGTGATTTATCCTTTTATTTCTGAAGAATTTTAAGCATCTTCCATCTGATTTGACAGACAACCAATCTGTGCTTCCTCTGTCTTTATTTTCCCAGGAAGAAGATGTTACTCGTGAAAGTCGTTTTAATTTCAGTGGTTATGGGATGGGTCACTGCCTCCAAGTGAAGGATGGAACAGCTGTCAAGGCCACACCAGCCAACCCGCTACCACAACCCCCAAAAGATGCAGATGCCATCAAGAAGAAGTTTGTGGACCGGGCAAAAAGGATTGACACGATATCTCGAGCTGCCTTCCCATTGGCCTTCCTCATTTTCAACATCTTTTACTGGATCACATACAAGATCATTCGGCATGAAGATGTCCACAAGAAATAGATGTGCCCTTCAGACCCTGGGACCTTCTTGCCTAAGTGTTGTGCTTGTAAATACACAGTGAAATTGTCTTTATATCACATTGACAAAGGAGAAGATTGGGGGAGGGGGGAGGGAGGATCATGGGGCGGGTTTCCTGGCACCTATGTGAATAAAGATAAGTTAACCAGAAATGAAGGAAAATGTTTGCACAAGATTAAGGTGCCACAGAACCATGTGAGCATAATTCTCTTTATAGTCTTTAGCATTGTTCTATCAGATGATGCATCAATTAGACGTGATAGTCAAGGTCAAGTTCTCGAGAGCAATTTGTCTTTTGGTTTGGTTTTGACTAATTCTGGTACTGAAAAGTTAGATTAAAACACATCAAACACACACACACACACACACACACGCACACACACACACACACACGGAAAATGCTTACCATCTGACCACAGTGACTAGCCTATAGTGAGTTGAGGACCAAACTTTTTTCAGGAAAATGCTGCCTCATTTTTAAAACCAGCCTCCTGAGCTATGTTCTTTACAATGTCTGTAATTAGTGTTTCACCTGAGAAATCCTTTTGTGGGTCATAAATTATTTCTACTTACCAAAAAAACAACAAAAAATAAACACCAATCACAAAGAACAGATTTGTACTTTACTGTCTGTGTGGGTGCGCATTTTAATATTATGTTTCTTTCCCAAGTGTAATTTTGGGGTTTAAATTGTGTCTTGTGTAATCGATTCTCAAATACCCTCTTAAAAATAAATACCCATTTTCTTTTAGATCCAAGTTAGCGCACTATATATTTTGTTCGCTTTGGCTATATTTACATGTGAAGTGTTCAAGTGTGACTTAGCCATTGCAACCTGTCAGCCATAGTGTTTATGGAGATGGTGCGTCCTGAATGGTGTAGCTCATATTAGCCTGAACTTCCCATTTCTGCTCTCATTGTAGGTGTAACTACTAGTCCCAATGTCAACTGACCCATGATTTCTACTGTCAATCCAAGTGAACATCGTTTTAAATATCCTTAATTTAAAGAATTTTAAAATTGTACTGTGATTTTCATAACCCGTTGCCTTTTTGGTACCAGAGCTACGTGGTTTGAATCCTGGCTACATGTTTTAAGTAAGAAAAAAAAATTAAAGATGTATTTTTGCTTACTCAGATAAAAGACAACCTGTAAAAATATAATGAAAAAATTAAATTTTACATGTGCTGTAAAAGGGGTTATTTAAAAAAAAGTACTTGTTCAATTTCAATAAAGCTAAGTGTGCCACAGAACTTCTCTAAGAGTCTCCGTTCTTGCACTGTAATTGTGAATAATTTAGATGGTGATGGTAACTTGGGTTCTCGTTTCCGGTCTTCCTCATAAGGCTGAAACACTTTTGTAGCTATTATAAGAATAGCCTGTAATATCCCCATAAAGAAAGAAAAAATATGTTATTCTCATTGTAGAAATAAGGAAATGGAGATGTGGAAGCATTTGTCACTATTGTGAGCAGAATCCAATACTGGATACTTCGTATGAGATATGGAAATGTTCCAAGAACACTGAGGAATCGTAAAATTTCAAAGTGAAAAGAAATACAAAAGACCAACCTGTCCATCTACCTGATTTTGTCAGAAATGGAGGAGTTCCAAGATGAAAATAGAATTCTGAAAACCCCAGTGAAGTACAGATAATTCATCTTGACTTACGTTTTCCTTAACCACAGATATCCATCATAACATTTTCAGGAAGATGGGAATTCATGAGTCAATATTTATGACCTTTTAAGCCTATTCAAATATTGAATCATTTCCATAGAGAGAAATATTGCAGAATGGCTAAACGCATGAATTTTGGAGACAGAAAGACTAGCTCAGCCACCTATCAACAGTATGATCTCGGATAAGTTACCTGACTTTTCTAAGTAGTTCCTGTTTCATAGTTTTAAGAGGATAAACTGAAAAAAAAATACAAGTAAAGCCATTAATATGGAGTCCAAAACATAGTAAATTCTCAGTAACAAATACATAATAATAAAATTACTATTCTTAAGAATAGTATCGGTTATCCCCTGGGTTAAAAGCTTCGGTGTCTAACCTTGGCAAGATTAATGCTAGGCTTTGTTGCACCATTTCGGAAACACTAGTTCTGTCTTATCGCTCATTCCTTTCCCAAAAAATAAAACAATGCCTTTGGTCTCAATTCCCTTCCTCCCACTACAAAACAGTAAAATGGAGGATAAAATGCATCCCAAAGATGGGCCTGATCCCATAAGTGATCTAGAAAGAGCCTTGATCTTGCATATGGAAGGATGGGGAGGCCCCTTGGGGAAAAATCCTCAGCTAAATGATCATTTCTAATCAATGTGTGTACCATGAACTTTCTAGGGGGCACAGACCCCACATCAGAAAATTAAAAACAGGTTCACCTTTCAATATATCTGCCAGCCATTTAAGTAGGCAAAGACATCCTGTATGGCAAGAGGGATTTTTGGCTTTTCTCTAATTCTAGTTCACATTCAGGGGAAAGAACTCTTGAATGTACCAATCTGGGTTATATAATTAAGATAAAATCTCAGTGAAAGGATTTTGAGTGCCATATATTCTAGTGAAATAGATAATTCCCCTGTAATGTTATTGGAGATTTTCTTTAGGACATTTTCTTTCATAATAGTATTTGAAGTAAAATAGCCCAAGAATAAAATCATGGCTCTGAGGAAGAGAATTTACTGTTTTCGTGAGATTGGAAGCTTCTGGAAGAAAGTAGCTGTTTTCATGGACCCTCAGGCAATGCCTGCCAAAGCTCAAATGCCCAGTGAATATTATTACTATCACTAGGAAAAGTTGGTGAAGGAGGATATGCTGTGCCTGCTGACAAAATTATGTTTTTCTCACCCAAGCAATGATATGAGGTAACCATCTATTGCCATCATTTTTCAGATAATGGGTTATTGGAGAATTTGTTTTATATACATTTTTCAATTCCTACCACTTGATTTCAAGAACACATCAAGCTGACGTGAGGCTTAATCTTTATAATATTTTCAAACACCTTGGCCCAAAACAGATGCTAAAACCAGACTCGCTGTAGATTTTTTAAAATCCTTCCAAACAGTGTTAGCATTAAGCTCCTCATCTATGCCACTGAACAGAACTGCCAAATTCTGAAAGCAAAACTTTCAATAAAGATTAAATGAAATTCATTTTACATTTTGCTTACCCCATTACCATCAAGTAAGAAAGTTCTAACCAAAACACAGCACAAAATCCATATCATATGATTCACAGCTTTGGAAAATTAAAATAAATTACAATCTAATTGGAATTTTTTTTTAATGTACGCATTTCATAGTTTAATCCTGAAGACAATTTGGGGATGAATAAAAGTCATATATGTCTGCGAGATATTCCTTTTTAATCTTTCAACCTCTGCTTTAATCTTTTCTTTATTTTTACCAATTAGTTTTTTTCTTTTTTTAAGTATAATTTGAATGATTCAATAATGCATGCTCTTCATAGATCACAAACTAGAACTAAAGATAACACCACAACTCCGTATCAATATAGTGCTTTCTATATATCGACATGTTTTGATGTCAACAACAGCATTCAATTCTAATAATAATCCAAGGTGGCCAGATCACAAACGGTTAATATCCATCCTTTGATCAATAAATAAACAGAAGCTCTACGCATTAAACACCTCACCCAAAGTCAGCTATTGTGCTAGAGACTGAATATTCAGCACGGTTTATTTCCTATAGCCTTTCACTATATCCAGTGTCTAGGAAAATAAAAGTCTGGAGAGTGGAAAGTCATTGTACCACTGACCCACCCTCATGGATGACAAAATAAATTGGTGAAGGAGGGCATAGAAGAGAATGTATGTGTTGAAAATACCTAAGAGAAATAGCTCATAATTGTATATACAGCATTGAGAACATCTTCACAGAGTCAGTATCTTGTGTGATTGAATAGCTCCAAAGATACCGGGGTCGGAAAAAAAAAGACACAAAATTCAATTTAGAAAGTGTTTATTTCAATTTTTAAAGGAAGGAAAATGACCTTCACATTGTCAAACATACCCCCACAGAAAGAAAAAATGCAAAATTCCTACTTTGGTGCAAATGCACTTTAAAAATAACAAGTAATACAGTTTCCTTCAAGCTGAGGGTAGTGTGTATTAGATGTTTTTAGACCATGGGCCAGCATTTAAAAGTGCATTAACACCTTGGCACGAATGATTTATAAATAGATGAATGCATCTTCAAAGAAGAGAGCAAAGGTCAGGGGTGCTCTTGTGAAGCATGCAATCACACTGGCCTTCAACTCCGAGGACCCAGGGCTGCTTATGCAATGGGCAGCTTGGTCAGTCCTCTGGGAGACTGAAGCCTCATAAGAGGCTCTAGGTCTTCAAAAATGATAAAACAAAGGGCTAGGAGACCCTTTGTGTACAAGGATCAGAACTAACCAAGGCTTCATCAAATTCAATGGATGATCACTGCATAAGCTACCCCCGCTTTCTGAGGAGAAAGACATGGGGACAGGGTAGTGAGGAAGGGAGAAGAGATAAAAGGAAGACTGTAGCCAGAAAGTTCCTTTCAAGGCATAAATCAGATCATGTCACTCTGCTTTAAACCTCCAACTGCTTCCCAGCTTAATTACAGAATAACCCAGAGTCCTCATCATGACCACATGACTTGACCTTCCCATCCTCCACCTTCTGTCAACCCCTCTCCCTCCAGGCACAACGGCCAGTGTTTAAACATGCTGACCACACTTCTACCTCAGGACTTTTGTATTTACTGTTTCCTCTACCTGGCACCTTGTTCCCCTACCTGGCACCTTGTTCCCCTAGACCAGGAACTGTCAAACACTTTAAGGCTAGGAAATTAAGGCTTCCCAGGCCACACAGTCTGCTGCAACTACCCAACTGTGCTATCGTGGTACGAAAGCAGTCTGAGGCAATATGCAAACAAGTGAGTATGGCTGTGTTCCAATACTACTTCATTTACAAAAGCAAGTGGCAGGTCAGATTTGGCCCATGGGCAGTACTTTGCCAACCCCAGCTCTAGTTAGCTACAAGACTTACTCGCTCATTTAATTCAGGCCTCTGTTTGAATGTCTTATCAGAGAAGTCTCCTCTGACCACATTATATAAATTAGTACCCTCCTACCATTATACTCTATTTCCCATTCCTGCCTTGTATTTTTCATAGCATTTGTCACTTTCTAATTGATGCTTTTTAGTGTTTATTGTCACACACACACACACACACACACACACACACGCACACACACACACACGCACACACACACACACACACCGCCCTACCTTGAAGGACAGCCTCATGTGAGAAAGTGAAAACATAGGTTGACTGTTATATTCCCAGGGTTTAGATCTGAGCCTGGCACTTAGTAGGCATTTGATCAATACAATATTTGTTCAATACAGTATTTGTTCAATGAATATTAAATGGTTAATACTTATTAAGGACTTAATTGAGTGTTTGCACATGAGACTTAAGAGATAGAACTAAAGAACCTAATACTACCAAGTTAGATAAAAATTGCTGTCAAAACTTAAGCAGGTTTTGGGTCTACAAGAATGAAGGAATTACACTAGATTAGCATTTTCCAAAGCATGTTCTGAAAAACCCCAATTCTACAAATCCTTAAGGGCCTGGGACATTAGCAATCCTATCTAGATGGAATTTTGTAGTTTTTCATTGACTTTTGTCAGAACACACAGGCCTTCTAAGACATGCGGGTTCTGAGAGGTACCCTAGGGGGTCTCTTGCATTTTAAACATATTTCTCTTTACCCCCATTATGCAGTAGCAGCTCAATTTCCCCCTTGATAGTCAGGATCTATCACCTTAGCTTATACAGTAACCACCTTCTTTGCCTGCTGACTCCCTGGCATGAGGAGCCCAAAGTGCCAGGTAGCAATTTCAACTTCCAGTTCCACTGCTGTGTCACTTGGAGGAAAGAGAGACAGAGATTCCAAAATGGTTGTAGATTTGAGGCTTTCTATCAAAATACTCTTAAAGCATAATTTTCCAAAAGATAAAATCATGACTCTCACGCAAATACAAAATTAACGTATGTCAAAATTGTATTTATCTTATAGATTTTAAAAACAGTAAAATGCTAAAACAAATCCAAAAAGCATTTGAGAAATTAGGTATTTCTAAGCAATATTAGGATAAGTTTTCTGAGTTAGAAACAAATCTGGGTGACGTCCAATAAGGCCATAAACAGTAATCTTTGGGATTATCTCTTCTTTGGACAGAAATTATTTGCATTTCTGCTGGACACAATTCCAACAAGTTCTCCTCTGCCTCTACAGAATGGTAAATAGCCCAGACAATACAATGTCAAGCCCAGCACTACACTGAAAGAGCACCTGTAACCCTTTTTTTTACTTTTGTCTATTTCCGAGTTTCAGATTATTTTTCTGACAGACAATCACCATCAAAGTTAATGTTTTAAGAGCTAATACCCGACGGTTTACATCACACCTTCACAGGACCAAGGCCCAGAACACTTACATGACACACCCCATGTCACACAGCACGATAATGAAACTTTGGGACCCCAAATCCCCTGGTTCCTTTCTAACTACTCCCTTGAGCTTTGTTCCAGGTATCCCAGGTAGAGAAAGTTAGAAAGAGAAGTTTCTCTCCTTTAAATTATCATACTTCCACATGAGCATTCGCCCGTTCGTTTAGAAGGCAGGTGGCATGGTTGTAAAGGCATGGGATTAGATCTGAGTTCAAATTCTCCCTCTGTCTCATATTTGTAGGATGTCTTTGGGCAATGCTTTAATGCCCCAGGACTGAAGATATTGTAAAATGTAACATATTACATTATTTACCTCCTACAAACATAGAGGAGGACTGAACTGACTGGTACCTCCAACATAATGGATACTGAATAAATATTCGTTCTTGTTTCTCTTCCTACCCACCTTTAATTAATGACACCACTCACTTATGAATGGAGTCATTTCCCGTGTGGTCTACTGTAAGTACTGTAATTTTAAATCATCATCTAAATATCGAAAAGGCTGAAAGTAAAAAGACCACATCTAGAGACGGTCTGAACATGCTTCTTTGATAAAAGGGGACAACAGAGTTTTTATTGTTTCTCTTTGAATTAATGTAGAAAGAAAAACACTGTTTTAATTTAAATGTTGAAAAAGTTTAAGTTGGCCTCACTGGGGCCAGTGAGAGGAAGTTATTAGGACTTTTGCTATATGTAACTAATATGGGAACAGCACCAGTACAGTTTACAAATTGCTTGCACATAAATTCAGCCAAGTCCAAGAATGATGGACTTGGGCAAGTTTCTCTCACAGCCTCAGTTTATTCTCCTGTAAAATGGAAAATAACAATTTCCCATCGGAGAGCTTAGCGTGGAGTAGGTCTTCAGCACATGATAGCCATCATCACCATCACCATCACTATCAACAGCAAAAGCATCACCACCACCATGATCATGATCATGATCATGATGTCATCAGCAGCAGCAGCCACAGCATCATGATCATCATTTTACAGATAAGGAAAATGAAACAAAACACAGTGAAGGGACTGGTCCGCCATCACAAGAGGTACGTCTAGCCATCAGGTATTAGCCTGTGACACTAGGTAACATCTGCAGAATGAGAATGATGTTTGCCCCACCGATGCATCTTTGAAGGCTGCTATGACAATAAAATGAAATCGTGAATGTTAAAGGTATCTGAAAACTATTTTATGGATAAAGAAAGTGGGACGCAAAGAGGTAAAGTAACTTGCCAAGGGCACACAGCCAAGCTTCAAACTCAAGCAGTCTTTTTGTACAACCAATGCTCTTAGTCACCCCATGATATTGCTTCTTTAATCGATCTCAAAAAATTGTCATGATGGACATACATTTATATACAATTGTATATATACAATATATATATCACGATGGACATACAAAATATACATTTTATATGTTTATTTTGTAGGTTTTAGCATATCATTTTAATTATTCATTTCTATATCCATTTTTCCCTACCAGCCTATGAGACTTTCAAGGGCACTATATTAGTTCCCTAGGGCTGCTGTAACAAATTATCACAAATTGGGTAGCTTAAAACAACAGAAATTTATTCTGTCACAGTTCTGGAGGTTAGAAACATGAAAATCAAGGTGTCAATAGGGCCATGTTTCCCCCGAAGGCTCTAGATCCTTGCCTCTCCCCGGCTTCTGGTAGCCGCTGACAGTCCTTGGCATTCCTCGACTTGCAGCTGCATCACTCTGATTTCTGCCTCCATCATCACACGGCCGTCTCCCCTCTGTGTGTCTTGTCTATTTACAAATCTCTCTCTCCTTATAAGGACACTTTATAAGGCCCATCTTATCCCAATATGACCTCGTCTTAACTAATTATATTTGCAAAGAGCCTATTTTCAAATACGGTTACATTCTGAGGTTCCGAGTGGACCTGTATCTGCGGGAAATACTGTTTAATCCAATATAGGTATCAGTTGTGTCTAATTTGTTTATAGCTTTCCAGGCACTTAGCCCAGTGTAAGGTACATACAGATTTAGTCGGATACAGGTAAGAGGTTGAACATGCACTTGCTGGTGTGAGACTGTCTGGGATCAAATCTCAGTTCTGCCTTTACTAGCTGTGAGCCTATGGGTAAAGGTTCCAAACTCTCTATGCATTGGAGTCCTGATGTGTAAACTCCACCTAGTTCACAGAATTCTAATGAAATTTAGAGTCAATTCATGTCAAGTGCTCAGAACAATCACTAGTCCATAACAAGTGTTCAACAAATATTATTAGCATTATATTATATTAGCAAAATATTATTTTTAGACAACAAACACAATGTTTGTTAAATAAAATAGTGAAAGCAAAGAGTATCAGAAAGCACTGCAAACAGCTTATATTCAAGCTGTTAATATTATAAAATATTTTCACATCTGCCCTTTCTCTGTGCCTGGTCTTTTGAGAGCATCAATGAACATTCAATTTAGGAGAGAGAAGAGCTGTAGGAGCAAAGGATGTGAAAAGGAAAGAGCTTGCCTTTCTTTCTCCTTTGAGGGAAAAGTTTTGAAAGAGCCATGGAGAAGCAGTATTATTTCTAAGAGACCATGCTAGGAAATTGGAATTGCTTTTCTGAAACAAAGCAGAAGATTAATACCTGGAGGGTCTAAAATGTAATTATGATATTGATCTTAGGAAAGCCTTGGATGGATCCAACTTTCTTTTTCTTTTTTGCTCTCTAATATCATTAAAATGGGCTCACACATAATGGTTTGCAGACTACAAATATCTGAACATCACATATCAAGACAGGCAAAAAGCTCCTGTTAGTGGTTCCTGGAAGGTATCTCAAGGAAACATTCAATACACGCTCACATCAGTTCCCTCTTAACAGGAATTTTCTTATTGGCTTTGGACACTGATTGAACAAGCTGTTAATGAAGTAGAAGGCAACACTAGGTTGCAAATCGATCCAAAGTTACTGTGTCCTAGCTCCATCTAGCCTGTGGGTCGGCTGCAGGGGTGAGAGGACCCCAAACCTCGGATTATCAACAAATTAGGGCTGATTTTACATCATTCCTCTCTAGCCCCACTGAGGAGATGACTCTTTTTGATTCTAGCTATACCTCCTCAGCTTCTATCCCTTCCAAATTGTTCAGAATCCTGCAACAACAGTCACCTTTCCCACTTATTTGGACAAACACACAATCCAATGTTTTGCTGGGAGCCTCTGTTTGCCTCCAAACCCAATGACAGCCTTAAGACTCCGTCTTCTTTTCACAGAGGACTCCAGGTGATGCGTGTCCGTGAAGACCATCCAGAAACAACCGAGGGTCCTGACCCTAACTATCTACAGTGGACTCTGAAGGTTTCCCCCCAGCTTCTTTCGGCCCGCCCACCTGTTAGGGCGTCACTTTGGTAGGCCCCCTTCTGTTGCCGTTGTCTTCTCTTTCCCATGATACCCTGTCTTCTCCGAGGTGATGGTCCAGGGCCTCCCCCGTCTGACCCCCTCCAACAACCACAGTCATTGTCCACTGATGCCAAACCTCCATCACCTTCAGGGTAAGAGATATGGACACTACTCAGTACCAGACTGAATTGGCTTCTAAGGGACTCCTCCTTTCCTGACTTGCTAGGGCATTTGTTGAACCCCATCAAGCCCTTCTTAGGGCCCTGAAGGATAGATAATCATGTCCTCAGCGCTGCCGTGGGAATATCTGCTGTTTCTGCCAGGTTTTCAAAACCCGTAGATGTTATGACATTTGCTCCTTTCATCAGTTAGAACTCAGGTTCCAATTCCTAAGGCCTGAATATCTTGCCCGCTTCCTAAGTCACTTATCCTCTTTCCAGGGGTCTCATGATATCCTGGCAGAAAATTTCTAGAACTTGTTTTTCCTAAAGGGCCTCATTGACCTTCACAAATCTACCTGGAATATGGAACCAACTACCTTTCCCTCTCTGGGGGATTATTTACAAGCTAAAACTGTCCTTCCCTCCCCTCTCCTAGGGTCTGACCGTTATCTCAGTCATCCAGTTTCTGGTTCATACTAAGGACTGATTTGAGTTCCGTTCGGAGAATTTCATAGATGTAGTCGGGAACTACATCCTTCTACCATCCGACACCTAATTGTTGGCCACCAATCTTATCGACCAGATCTCAGCCAATTCAAAAAGGGACAAAGGGTCCACCACGTGGACACATAGTGGCAGGCCACAGGGGTATGGATGGCAGGCCAGGTAAGTGCAATTACTCCTGGCGACTCATGACCCCTCGGTTGCTGGTGTCTAATTGCGTAGAGCGCCGGAACCTACAAGTCTAGGGGATACCCTAGGACTCAGTGGCAGAAGGAAGGGATAGTAAGGGATGCCATCTTCTTTTCCTCTCTTTTCAGATGGGTAACAAACCCTCAATCGCCTGAACCCTTTTGAAATGTATCCTGAAACACTGGCACCAGTTTGATCCCCAGTCTCTAAGGAAACGGCGCCTGATCTTCTGTTCAGATGCGTGGCCCAAGTATACACTAGATGATGGGGAGGTCTGGCCATCGCAGGGAAGTATAAATTAAAATACCATCGTACAATTAGACCTTTTCTGCCGATGGGAGGGCAAATGGTCAGAGGTACCCTATGTGCAAACGTTTTCAGCTCTGAGATAACCCTGACTTATGTAAAACTTGTGAAACTGACCCAGCTCTTCTGGCTGTCATCTCTTGCCCTCCTTGCCAAACAAATCCTTCATTAACAATCCTGCCACAAGCAAACTGCAAAGATCCAGAAAAATCTGATCCAAAACATTTAACCTTCCCTTCAAATGCCCCACTGGCTCCACCAACCTGTCCCCCTTATCCAGGGTTCCTTATTCTGGGGTCACCTAATAGCAAACCTCCTAAATACAGACAGAACCTACTCCCACTATAAGAGATGCCTAGTGAATCTGACCCAGTGAGGGTCCAAATCCCCTTCTCTCTTCAAGATCTTCGATAAATTAAAGGAGATCTAGGTGAGTTTCTAGATGACCCAGACCAGACAAATACATTGAAGCCTTCCAAGATCTGACTCTGTTATTCGAACTTTCTTGGAAAGATATTACGTTACTTCTGAACCAGACTTTGACTACTTCCAAGAAACGAGCTGCTCTGCAAGCTGCTCAAAGTTTGGAGATGGCCTACACTGAGCATCCCATGATAAGAATTCTAGAGCAGATGATCTCTCTGAATAATTCCCCATGGATAAACAGGCTGTGCCTCTGGATGATCCCCAGTGGGATTCCAACACCCCTGTGGGCAAATGGCAGAGGAGACATTTTCAGGCAGGTATTTTAGAGGACTGAAGAGGACTAGGGTCAGACCCCTTAATTATTCTAAGCTGTCGACCATTAGTCAACAGCCAGGTGAAAATCCCTCAGGATTTTTAGAAAGGTTGAGAGGAGCCTTAGTCAAACACACTGCTCTCTCGCCAGAAACCTTAGAAGGTGAACTAATTTTAAAGGATAAATTTGTTACTCAATCCACCTGTGACATTTGGAGGACATTACAGAAGTGGGCTATAGGACCTGAAGGAACTCTAGATTGACTCCTTAAGGTCGCCATCACGGTCTTTTATAATAGAGATCAAGAGGAGGCACAGGACCAGGAAAGGAAAATTAAGGAAAAGACAAAGATATTAGTGGCGGCCTTACAAATGGCTTGGCCTCAGGGTACCCAGGACCAAAATACCAGCTGTTATAGCTGTGGACAACCAGGCCATTGGAAAAGAGATTGCCCACAACAGCAAGGACCAAAGAGGAGACTCCCTGGGCCCTGTCCTATCTGTAGAGGTAGTCACTGGAAAGCAGATTGTCCTTGAAGGCCTCTACCCTGAGGGCCAATTCTGGCAGCCCAGCAGACCCAACAGGACTGAAGGGGTCTAGGGCTCCTCGCTGTGGCTCCTTTTCCTCAGCTATCCAGAGGGACACCAGAGTCCCAGGTGATCCTAGAGGTCAAAGGAAAGCCAATCATTTCCTTCTGAATACAGGAGCCATTTTCTCTGTCCTCCTCTCTAATCCTGGAACCTCCTCCACCTGCTGTGTGACTGTAGTAGGAGTTTCTGGGAAGCCAACTACCAAATTCTTTTCTCAGCCTTTAGGCTATATATGGGGAGACTTTAGATTCTCACTCCTTCCCGATCATGCTGGAAAGCCTTACCCCATTATTAGGGAGAGACATTATGACCGAATTAGGAAACGTTGTTTTAGTGGCCCCAGGACAGACCTAAAACTGTCTTCCTTTAGTTGAAAGGGATGTTAGCCTTGAGGTATGGGCCACTCAAGGGTCCTTCTGTCCAGCTTTGACGGCCATACCCGTTCGCGTTCATTTGAAGGACTCCACTGTTTTTCCCTCCAAAAACAAATACCCTTTAAAACCTGAGGCACAGGAAGATCCCATTAAAATAATAGAAAATTTAAAGGGACAGAGTCTTCTCGAGGAATGCAGGAGTCCACGTAATACTCCCATTTAGGTGTATGGGAACCTAATGGGGAATGGAGATTCATTCAAGATCTCCGTATTATTAATGAGGCAGTAGTTTCTATACACCCAGTAGTGCCCAGCCCTTATACCCTACTCATCCAAATTCCTGAGAGAGCCAAATGGCTTACAGTACTAGGTCTTAAGGATGCCTTTTTCTGCATTCCAGTACACCTAGACTCACAATTTTATTTGCATTTGAAGATCCAACCAATCTAACCTCTTAGCTTACGTGGACAGGAACCTGCAGCCTAGTTCACCTGGCCCCTGAAGTAAACATAGCTCCCAACCATCGGTCTTTGACTGTCCCTTTAGTGCTCACAAGGGCCAAACAAGCAATACAGCTCATTCCCCTTCTTGCAGGCCTTGGCATCACCGCAGGGGTGGGCACCGGCGCAGCCCAATTATCCACCTCCCTCTCTTATTACCAGAGTCTGTCTAAAGGTCTATCTGACAGTTCAGATGACATATCCAAAAGCATCGTTACTCTACAAAATCAATTTGACTCCTTAGTGGGGGTAGTTCTTCAAAACTGCAGGGGATTTGATGTTCTAACAGCTGAAAAAGGGGGACTCTGTTTATTTTTAGAAGAAGGTTGTTGTTTTTATGTTAATCAGTCCGGCTTAATCAGGGATGCAGCCAAAAAGCTCACTGACAGGGCCTCAAAGATCCGCCAACAATTGAGTGGATCATGGGGGTCCTGGTCTAATACCGGAAGCTGGGCATCCTGGCTTCTTCCCTTTGCAGGACTCGTACTAATGATTATCATAGTTCTAGTGTCTTGGCCCTATTAAATCTTTTAACAAAGTTTGTTTCTTCTCACCTAGAGGCCATCAAACTGCATATGGTCCTCGATATAGAATGCTGAATGAACACATCCTTCTACCGTGGACCCTTAGATAGACCCCTGACTGTCCCTGACTACTGTTCCTTTCGACATCCCTCCTCAGCATGAAGCAGCCAGAGGGGTCATCGTCCCCAACGGCAGTTAAGGTTATGTGTTCTAAGGTGTGGATCGAGATAGAAAAGTTAGTAAATGTTAGGCAGAACAGGGCCGTCTACGGTAGGAACGCCTAGTTTGAGGCTGCACGCAGCCACCAAGCCCAAACCAACACCCTGGAGCAAGGAGTGGAGACATGCCAACCAATCAGAAAAAAAACAAACAAACACACACGCACAGAGACCTTTAAATGAACCAATCAGAAAGAGGCACGCCCCGCGAGCCCGCGTCTCCTCAGACCACAACAGGGAAGGAGTAGCTAGCATAGAGAGACCTATAAAAGAAGCAGCTTTTTTCTTCTCGGGGGCATCCCACTTTTAGGTATCCCCACTTGCAATAAAGCTGTAACTCAGCGCTTCAATAAATCTTACCGCTCTACCTCTTAAAAAAAAAAAAAAGATCTTGGGATTTCTCTCGTAAGTAATGCTATGTCATTAGAAGGTTTCAAGCTGGGGAAGGACAAGATCGATTTTGCATTTCTGAACGTAATTCTGGCTACAGTGGATAGAGGAGATCAGAGGGAGATGAAAGAGGGGTAATCTCTAAAGTTTCGAAATTAAATATTCCTGTTAAAACCTGACAAGATCCATCTACTGCCCAACGTAACTTAAGCAAAGGAGAAGAACTTCTAGCCTGGACAAAGACAATAACAAAATGGACCCTATAAACATGGATAAAATGTTTACCAGGAAAAATTCGTCAAAATTCACCAGGTTACTAGCTAAAAATTCAGCAACACTTTACTTCCGGTTATAATCAAGAGTAAGCATAATACCCAAACGGTAAGGTATTATCACTCTGTGGTTAAGAACACAGGCTTTAGCGTTGGACAGGCCTGGGTTCAAGTCTCAAATGTCTCCCTTTCTGTTCCTGTTCCTTTGATATGTTGCTTAATCTCTCGAAGTCTCAGATTCCTCATCTGTAATGGCAATAAGGACAGCAGCACCTGACTTGCAATGCCATTGTCAGATGAGTGCATGTAAAGTGATAGAAACCTCATTACAAGGTTTGTGGGAAGGGTCACGTCTCCCAAACTGGGCAGCGTCTTTCCGTGTGGAGGGAGCTCACTAGGAACTCCTGATCAATCTCAGCCCCTCGATGGTAAGGAAAAGTGACTGAATCTGATCGTGGCATCTGAAGGTGTTTTCCTGCCTCCTCCACTTTCTTTTTCTTGGGCGGTTGCCCAGCCTCCAAACTTTCTTGTTGTGCTCTGGTCTGGCCATGTGTTTTCACCATAATGGAAATGTTTTCAACGTTTCCTTTCAGGGAAAGCCCACAGTTCTCCAGCATAATCTGTGACTCAACAGATAAGTCTGACTAATTCTAGAGCATAGAGTTTTAGAGCCTGCTTGCCCACAGCTGTAAAATCACATTTTCCAATCTCAGTACTATTGACAATAAAAGTGAAACAGGTATACCACATAGAATGTGTCCTCAGTTAATGTTTACTCGGGAAAATTCCTCTTGGTTTTTTAATATCCAAACTTCATCTAAGTACTTTTCAGGTGAATGAAGGTTATATTCAAAAATTACATTTATGCCTTAAAAAAATCAATACAACCTTTTTAACAAAAGAGTGTGCGGGAAACATCACAAGTTTCACTCCTAATATAATTGGCACTTGAAATAAATCAAGTTTAAATGGATCAGAAGCGTGCACAGATATTTTTTAGTGCTCCAGAGCATCAGCAGAGGCAAGGATGTTGCTGGCACTAAGAAAGATATGACTACACAAAGCAACTGCTTGGTAACAACCATATTCATTATTTGGCATCAAAGAAGCAATGTTTTAACCATTTCACCTAGTGATATAACAGTTTGTTCTTTACATATGGATATTTTAATGTGTTTTAGTTGGTTGGGGTTTGGAGTTGATTTGTAATGCATAGTAATTTTTTCCCATTTAAAATAACTGGAAAAGGGCTTCTTTAGCATTTTCCTGCAGAATAACTGATTAACAGAAAATGAACACTAAGCAAGAGACGTCTGCATTTCAGGCCTCCCATCTGCCTCACCTATTTGTCTAATTTTTTTCAATTAGTTCACAACTCAATGGAAAAAGCACATGGCTATTTGTTGGTCTCCACTAATAAATGGAATGCAGCAAAAGTGACAAGATATTACTGCTGAGATGAGGTTACAAAAGACTGTGACTTCTGTCTTGCTCTCTCTCCGGCTCTTCTTGACTGCTTGCTCTGAAGATGCAAACTGCCGTATTTTGAACTGCCCTATGGTGAGGCCTATGTGACAAGGAATTGAGGGAGTCTCTGGCCAACACCCAGCAAGGAACTGAGGCCCTCAGACCTATGAGACCTACGAGGACCTGGATCCACCAGTAGTCACACAGATGAGCTTGGAACAAACCCTCCACCAGTACTGAGCCTTCAGTTGACTGCAGTCCTGGCCAACACTTTGATTTCAGCCTTGTAAGATACTCAACAGAGCATGTGCCAAAAACTTAGTTGAATCCCATCAGTTTAAATCAAGCCTAATTTAAGAGAATTGCTGTCTAGAAAGAAACTTTGAGGTCATCGGTCAAATGCTCTCATTTTGCAGAAATGGAAACTGAGGCTCAGAGAGCCAAGTGACTTGCCCAGGGCCACAGTGTCCATGGAACTGTCACGCTAGGACCACAGATTCTGATTCCCAGTCCAGGGCTCTTCCACAGCATCCACGGCAGTGTTTAGAGTACAGGAAGATCAGATGGGCTGGAGGGACCCTGAACGTAGAGAGTAAGGCTCAAGCAGGGCTCGGATAAGTGAATGGGATTAGGGAGGGCATTCCACATGAGGGATCTATGTGACAGAAAAACACAGTGATGAGGTGCAGCTTGTGTGATGAGTACTAAGGATCAAAATCTCCATGGTTTGGTCAATCACCTTGAAGCTCGTATGAAAGCTGAAGATGGGGAGGCCTTGGGAAAAAATGGTACCTACAAGGAAGAGAGGTCAGCAGAGAAAGGAGGACAAATCTTATTAGACAGGCAAACCAAGGAAAGAACATTTACATAAGACTTTATGGCAGGTATCCAGAGTGAATCTGGAAAGAAGGAAACTGGGCACACAGGAAGAGATGGTAGGCATCAGAATTTGGGAAACTTGCTAGTTTCATAATCTTGAAGTAGAATGAAAGAGGAAGGGCTTACACTTATTGATACAGGACTCAGATCTGTGCTTAGAATGTGCCAAAACCCTTACCTGGATCTTGTGGCATTTGTATTATCCATTATCTGACTATATGAGCTGACAGACATGGTTATGGAGTGTTCAATCTACACAGCTGTACATCATAGCCCTGTGATAAGTCCATAAAGCTTGGGGAACTAATGTAAAATTAACCCACAAGAAGCCAACTTTAAAGAAATTATTGAGAAATGACTGATTTCTTTAAATTACTGATTCCTCAGACCGAGACTGACAAAAACCAAACCTAACAGCTTGTTATAATGTGGTTTGGTAAATTCTGTGATAATTCCCTGAATCTTGACACAGACACTGGGGTGTCAAAGAGGAGCCAAAAGGACAATGGACTGGAGTCACAAGTCTGGTTTCCAGTCCAGTGTGACAGAACCTCTCTGCACTTCATTTTCTTCAGCTGCCCAATAAAGATAATAAAAGCTGCCTGTCCTGTGTCACAAAGCTTCAGTAAGCCTTGAAATTTGAAAAAAGCACAAAAGAGTTGTACAAATGCACGGCTATATATAAAAAGAGGTTCCAGTAAATTTTCCATTGTTGCCATAAAAAGGCGTTTTTCCATTCTGTAATGGCTTCCTTCACAAAGAAAAAAGAGGTTCAAAGGCTAAATTACATAAAATTACATCACATTGTCACAGCACACACAATAAATGATGGGGCTAAGGATGATTCACAAAGATAATCGGATCAAGGCCCTGCAAAGTAGAGCATTTAATTCCTATGATCCTGGCCAGTAAGGAGAGGCGGAGAAGTAAGTCTTCAAGGTTTCAGCCATGGAAGAAGTAGCAGAATCCAAATGATGAAAGCAGGTGGAAATGGTGGGGTCAGTATGGAGACTTCCCTGGTATATTAGTTAAGGTAACACAAGCTGCTGTAACAGATAAGCCCCCAAATCTCAGAGGCTTAACACAACAGGAGTTTAGCATTCACTCATGCAAAGTCCAAACAGGCATTTCAGTTTAGCAGTTAGCTCTCCTCTCTTCCAAGCAGTGATTTGGGGTCCAGGCTACCTCCCTGGCTCCAGCTTCACTATGGACTCAAAGGCCCATGCTAAATCCTCTGTACCTGTCTTGTGCGCGAAAAAAAGAAAAAGAAAGAAAGAAAAGAAAGAAACGGAAAAGGCACATCTGCTTTCAACTACTTATGCCTGGAAATGACACACATCACTATCATTCACGTTCCTATGGTGAGAACCTATCACATGGTCCCACTAGATAAAGGAGAATAGTCCTGATTTGCCAGCAACAACTCAACACTACAGAAAGAGCAGCTCAAATCTCGAGGGGACAAGTAACTATCTCTGCCTCACCTGCAAACAGAGAGAATACAGATCTCTACCAATTTGCATCTTTTCCTTTTGCCAGCATTTCTAGGCAATACAAACATCAAAGGTTTTCATAATAGAACATTACCAATAAAACAGACAGCACTACTTAGAAAGCCACTGTCATTTATCCTTAAATCATATGAAAATAGCCCAGCATGTTTCTAAGTCAGTGATCAGAAGCTTATGAGAGAACATCATAAAAAATAAATAAATAAATAAAATAAAAAACAGGCTTTGAAGTCAAGTCAGGCTAGGTTTTAATCTTTGTTCCAGTTCAAACAATAAAGGACGTTGCATAGTTTATTTAACCCTTCTAAACCTCAAAGTCTTCAACAGCAGCATACGCTCGATAAGATCCTGAAAGGATTTTGTGAAGCCTCATTGAGAAGGCATGGCAAGTGCTTGGCCCGTAAAAGGCACTCACAAAATACTGCCCTTACAACATCTACTGAAGTTCAGCACATACATCTCCTATAGCCCCGCAATTCCACTCCCAGGCATACACCCAACACATACATGTATTTACCTAAAGTCGAGAACCAGAATATTCAGACAGCACTGTTCATAACAGATATAATGCAAAAACAATACATATGCCCACCAAGAACAGAGTGGACAAATAGATTGTGGTGTATCTTACATGCAATACTAAACAGCAATAAAAATGAAGAAACTATAGCTACGTGCACCAGTATGGATGAATCTCACACATACTGAGCAAAAAGATAAAGAGAATACCTACTGTGTGGTTCTATTTATATAACGTTTCAATTGGACAAAATTAATCTAGGCTGTTAGGAGTTGGAATGGTGGTCAGTTTCCTTTGGAGGGAGAAAGTGAATGTGAACAGACATTGAAAATGGCTGATGGGATGCAGGTAAAGTCTTTTGGAATGGGGGTGCTGCTTACAAAGTACATTCGGTTTATGAAAATTCATTAAGCTGACTACTTACATCAATGAAAAGTTTTTGTAAATGGCGACCTTCCCTTGAGAAACTCCCAAAGTGATTAAATATTGATCATGATGGCCACCAGCCTTCAGAAGGGGAACGAAAAGAATAAAAGCAACAGGAGGGGAGAAATGTGAAAGTAAGCCATAAAGAGGGAAGAGGGATGGTGAGGATGCAGAACAAGGTCACAGGGTATTAAGAGCCAGAGACATCTACCACTTTTCTAAAAAAAAAAAAAAACAGGTCATTTTGTGCTGTGTGCCCCAAATCCTTGGCAACGAGAAAAGGGTCCAGGACATTTTTTCACAATCACACTGGCATTCTTATTTGGGCTAAATTTTAGTACTGCTAAAAATACGAGTCTTCCCTATGGGCAATCCACTGCATGTCTTCTAGATTATAATGTGTCTTTCTGTTCCATATGCCACCCTGTCATTTCTGTCATTGTGATTCTTCCTTCCTGTGTCATTTCAGGGAGCTAAGGTTATATGTATGTGTGTGTATAGGGGCCGGTGTCCTTACCAGTCTCAATCCTTGCAATCTGTATCACTTTCTCTGATCATCAATGAGGGCTTCAATACTATGATTATGAAAAAAATCATTCTCTGCTAATATCATCCCCAGATAGTCTACCTTCTACAGGGGCCACCAAGTAATAACGCGAGCCTATGCCCACTATACTTCTATTATATTTCTACTTAACAAGGCACCGATCTATAGCCATAAATATAGTTCATTTAACAATAAAGAGTCACTAAGATTCTAACACTAGATGTCGATTATCAACATATTTGGTTTAATTTTATAAGTATTTTATAAATGTGTTAGCATCGATAGGGACCTTAAAACGTTACCTTATTTTATCTAGGAAGAAAACTGAAGCCAAGAGAGTTGAATAATTTGCTTTAACACATAAAAAACAGTTGTGGCAGAACCAAGACAAAATTTCAGATTTTCTGCTCCCTGTCCAGCACTCTCTCCACTACCCAAAACCTTTAAAGGGCTTCTGATTATATGTCCACATGTATTTGACATCGAATGAACATGATTCCAGCATTCTCCATTTCCCAATACACTCATAAGCCTCCAGGTCCAATGTCTACATAAATAAGTGTCTTGGCTTTTGCGTAAGACAACTGTATTGAGATAATGTTCTTAGGAAATAGCTGCGGGAAACTATGCCAGTTAATTTTTTATTTCAATTGTCAAGGTTTTTCTTTTTACTTTATTTGAAATATTTTTAAATTTAAAGTAAAGATTCGAGAATAGTATAATGAACCCCCATATAACTTTACCCAGACTGATCATTTTTAAAATTTTGCCACTGTTGCGAGAAAATATAATTTTGTTATTTTTCTCAGAGAGTAGGTTGCATAAATCATGCCACTTTACCTCATCACTTTAGCATATATTTCCTAAGAACAAGGATATTTTCTTACATAACCACAGTATAATTATCAAATTCAAGAAAGTTAATATTATCACAATACTATTATCTATTCTACAGTCCATATTCCATTTTTTCCAATTGCCTAAAGTGGAGAACCAGAATATTCAGACAGCACTGTTCATAACGTCTTTTAGAATATTTCCCCACCCAGTCGAAGACCCAATCCAGTATAACATATTACATTGGATTTTCATGCCTCTTTACTTTCCTCCAATCTGGAGTAGTTCTTTGGTCTTCCTTTTCTTTCATGATATTGACATTTTTTGAAAAGTTCAGGTCTTTTTTTGCACTATATTATTCTTTAATTTAGGTTGTATCAGTTAATTTTTGCTATATAATGAACTATCCCCAAATATAGTAGCTTTAAATAAAAATTTATTACAATAAAAATTTATCACTTCTCACAATTCAGTGGGTCAGCTAAATGATCCTTCTAGTTCGGGCCAGGTTGGTCTAGGATGGTCTAGAATGTCTGGCAGTTGGCTGACTAAGAGCTGGAGTGATAAGGATGACTTAACCATGTGTCTCTCATCATCTGGCAGGCTGACCCGGCGCATTCACATGGTGGCAGTCAGAGTTCTGAAGCTCAGCAAGCTCAGCAAGCTTCAGAACTGAGATTAAGCCCCAATGCAAAATGCTTTCCAAGTCTTTGCTTGCATCATGTTTGTTCATGTCTCACTGGCCAAAGGAAGCCACGAGGCCAGCCCAGAACCAGCATGGGGGAGCATGTCCAGAGACCACGGAGAGAGGAAGTAGAATAATTGTGGCCATTTTTTCAATTTACCACAGCAAAAAAAAAAAAAAAAAAGGCAGGGCATGAAATATGTTTTAACAGAAGAAAGATTACGCTATTAATGGAAGAAACGAGGAGAAAAGACAAAAGCCTCCAAAAATAGTGAGGTATAAACACTTAAATGTATAGCCTTGAAAGAATTTGAAATCAAGATGTCACACCAGTGAGGGAAAAGGACTTGTAATATAAGCTGACTAGTAAAGGGTTTGTCATTCTGTTTTTTTTTTTTAATTGGTCAAAGGGGTCAAGTTTAAAAGCCTATAAATGAACTCAGTCTCTGAAACCGTACTGCAATCAATGCAAACAACTGAATGACAGAGAATTCTGTGCAAAGTAAGAGGTCTCTATTATAAGAAAAACAGCAATGAGAGAAAGATAAAGAGAAATTGCCTATCTTTGTGCCTCTTGGGGCAATGATAGGGAAACTGAGGCTGGGGTAGAGAGGACAGCATACATCCTCTTTAAAGGCAACGGCAGCAGCTCCCTCGTTACTGCTGAGTGCAAGGCCCTGAATATCACATTTACCATTTTTCCCAAGAAAATATAAAAATCTAGATGTACATGTGAAATGTTCATATTTCTATATTTGGTTTAACTATTTTTAAAAGCACACTCACAGGCTGAATAGGCCCAGGGACCATGAATTTGAAAACTCAACTTGTCTAACCAAAAAAAAAAAAAAAAAAAAAAAACTATAAGAACAGAAAGAGTTTAAAAATTGAATAAATGAAATGCTTATCCAATCCCCTTTGATATAACACCTTTCTTAAACTGTAACTATGTAAAATATGCCTTCATTTATGCTCAATAACTATAAGACTCAACATCACATAATAGCATGGATACACCTTTATGCTTGATAACTATCATCTTTAGTATCATATATCATATATAAGCACAGATGATTGAACTTTGCAATACTTGGATATTTAGACATTCAAGAGGTAATGGAAAACTGACAGAGGATAAGACCATCACACAATTTCTGAAATCAAAAGCCTGAATTTATTTCTCACTCAAGTAAGGGAGAGTTTTGCTGGTCAGGCAGAATTTCCTTGAGCAAAGCAAACTACTGATTTAGGGAATGAGATTGTTTTGTGGTTACATTTGCCTAGGAGATAGGAGTGGTCAGCCTTAGAAACATGTTCAGAGTCAGCAGCTTTCAATCAGCTGACTGTCACTGACGGGCTGACTTTCAGAGAGTAACAGTGCCGGATAAGAGAGCTTTAGATCCTCTTCTGGGCTCTCATTGTTACTATGGCTAGAGAATGGGCTGTCTTTCCCTAGGAGTGTGGGGCTATTTGTGAATTCTCAGAACTAATTGTGTAAGACAAATGGGGGACATTGCAAAGGTTACATTGTCATGGCCTCACATGGGCAAAGGTGTTATTTCTCAATGAGCCGTGAGCTCACGGGGCGTGGCCTTTCTATGAAGTCATGACCACCCAGGTACAAAGTCAGGGCCACTTCTCATCTCAACTTAAGAAAGGCTCTATTCATGTACACAGATGGACCTGGCTCCTCTGAAAGGTAATCTTCCCACCCTCATGAACTACAAAAAACATAAGTATAAGAAATGGTATTCCACCGAAAGAATAGTCCTTCTGATTTCTCTAATACCAGGACAAAAGGAGAGAATAAGAGAAAGCATGAGATACTGGAGAGGAACCGAGGGGAAAGAAAGAAGGAACTAAGGTAAAGGTAGTCTTGTGTCTTATTACAACTGTCTGGAATCAGATAACAGATTAAAATTCAGATAGCTGGGTAGCATTCATTTTTTATATACTTCTATGAAAGAATTCCTAACTTCCATGACTGACTTTTTCCCTTATTAGTAGCATATCCCTAGTTTTAAATAAAATAGGATGTGGGGTATCTCTTTAGAAATATGAAGCCCAAGTTAGACCTTGTGTGAGATTCCCTTCTCCTGCCTTCTGATGCAAAGAGGCTCACGGCTGCCTTAGAGAATTGGAAGGTCTCCAAAAAAAAAGTCACAGGGAGTAGATGACACAAGAAACATCTCACTGGGTATTCAGTACCAAATGGCAATGCCATGTATTTCGATCAGTCTTACACTTACATGACCCTTGCAGTGGGATATCTATCTCCCCTCTCCACAAAACTGATGAGATACAAGGAGTGGCTTTAAAGCTATATGACAAGAGAATGTGTGCTTTCTCATAATCACTCATTCATCCATGCATTCCACAAGCGTTGAGCATTTACTAAAGGCATAGGCTTCAGAGCAAAATAAAATTCATTTCTGTGTTCAAAGCACCACAATCTTAAAAGGAGAGAAGGCACAGATAAATCTATATGCCAGGGTGAGTACAGAGATAGGATCAGTGTCTGAAGGAGGGAGGTATTTGAGTAAATGACACTCCCTGTGGGTTTAGAGAATTTACCAAGGTGATATTTGAATTGGATCTGAAAGGAAGGGAAGAAGGTTGTTAGGTAAAGGAAATGTCACGTCTAGGGACTCATTCACTTTTGTGTAAACCACAGATGAAGACTCATATGAGATGGGAAGTAGAAATGTGAAAGTAGACCTGGCCTTGGATTAGGCAATAGATTCTTAGTTATAACCGACACCAAGCAACAAGCAACAAAAGGAAAAATAAATTGGACTTCATCATGATTAAAAACTTTTGTACATCAAAGGACATTATCAAGAAAGTGAAAAGAAAATGTACAGAATGGGAGAAAATATTTGTAAGCATGTATCTGAGAAAGGTCTCCTATCTAGAATATATAGAGAATGCTTAGAACATAATAAGAACAACAACAACAAAAGCACAAACAACCCTATAGGCAAAAGGGCGAAGAGAAGAGAAGAGAAGAGAAGAGAAGGAGAGGGAGAGAGAGAGGAAGGAAGGAAGGAGGGAGGAAGGGAGGAAGGAAGGAAAGAAGGAAGAAAGGAGAGAAAAGAAAAAAAGAAAAAAAAAGAAGAGAAAAAAACAAGTGTTGACAAGGACGTAGAAATACTAGAACCCTCATACATTGCTGATAGGAGTGTAAAATGGTACAGTCCCCGTGTAAAAGAGTGTAGCAGAGAGTTACTATATGTTTCAGCAATTCCACTCCTCAGTATATACCGAAAGAACTAAAAACCAGGTACTCAAATAAAAACTTGTGCATGAATATTCATAGCAACACTACACATAATCTCTAAAGCCAGAAACAACTGAAATGTTCATTCACTGATAAATGGATAAACAAAATATATCCATATTATTGAATATTATTAAATAGCCATAACATATATGTACTTATGGAGGTCATCTTAAAAGGCTTTTGAGTAACACGGCAGAACAGTATTTGAGGAAGAATCTGGATAATTGTAAATAAATTACAGAAGGGGAGATGGTAACAAGGAAGTCAGTTACAGATGATTCCAGAGATGATGAGAGTTTGAATTAAGGCATGACAGGAGAAGTAGAGACAAGAGACTGGCAAGAGATGGGGATAGGGGTGAGAGGTTAGTAGGAGCTGGGGACCCAACGCTGGTAGAGTAGATGGTTACGTGGTATACCAGGAACAGGTTTGAGGGGAGTCCCAATCCTCGAGCATCTGCAGATTGGGACAGGGCGTGTAGACAATGGATTAGCAGTGTGAAAGTGAGATCTGGGCAATGACTAAGCTTTTAGAGGGCTAAGCAATAATTGCCTCTTTTCACCATTACCAAGGAATGTGGGTCTATTCTGGGCCCATGCATCTCATCACTTTCCAGAACAGTGATCATATGTTTTATAGAAGGAGCAGCAACAGTCTCAGAAGCTCTAAGAGTGAAACCCTGATTGGGGCTGTAGGTGGAAGGAAAATGTCAAAAAGACACTACTTTCTGGATATAGTGAAAAAATTAAGTAGAGTAGGGAGAATGGGCAAGATCAGTTGTGGGGTCATTCAAGAGATGCTATTTTCTAGATAGAATGGATAGGACTTAGCAAATGGCTACAGAGCGGTAAGAAAGATTATGACAGGCTGGGATACTGAGTGGAGGGTACAAGAGTGGATGGGGGACACATGGGGAATAGACATGAACCAGGCTTCAGGTAGGTACAATCCTTACTGGAGAGGATGAGCATAAACCTATTTGGAGAGCTAGCTTTCTGTAGAGTGAAACAGGGAGCACTATGAAGATGAGCATGGTGTAGACACTTAGGTAAACCTGGGTGGGGATGGATAAAGAGAGCATGATGAACGGCTTAGAAGCAGGAGTCAGTGAGGGGAAGCCTAGTCATAACATGGGGAGAGGGCCATTCTGGATGGAACTGGCTCAGTGTATAGAAGAGGGTGTACTGACTACACATGTCTAGCCAGAGAGAACCAACGACGCCCACTTTACTCAAGCTTAGAATCACACTTCTCTCCACAGCTCACAATGTACTATGGTCAAAGGTCTCAATCTGGACACCGGCCCTCGTGCATGACTACTATAGGAATGCATTACAGCCAAAGAAAATGAACCAGCAGCTCCATCGCCCTCCATATTTCTTCAGTGAAAAATGCCAGTTAAGTCCTCTGTTTGATCCAGTAAAAAAACAAATACACAAACAAAAAAACAATGATTAAATGCAGGTCCTTTACTTCAGAAAACATCACCACCAGACTCGATAACCCCTTACAAAATATTTTTATAGTTCACAACTACTGAAATAGCAGTCAACTTGTCTCTCCGCACGAGGATTGCCTCCTTCCAATTCATTCTCCAATACGTAGATAACCAGGAAGATATATTTTTAATGCATTTTGATCTTCACTTACTTTAACTCTTTAATGGCTCCCAGTGATAAAGTCCAAATTCAAGGGTGCTTGCAAGGCAGCGAGCAATCTAGCGCTGGCCCACCCTTCTGAGATCTGTTTAGACCACTCTCTCCTTGTATTTCAGGAGGTGGTCTAAACCAAGTTTGGAAAGGCAGGCTGGTGCTAGACTGCTTAGTCCCCTCTAAGCCACATTAGATGTCCCCTCCTTGACTTCAAAAGTCCCATGCCTTTATCCTATGACTCAATTCCACTCCTAGGTAGCTACTCAACGTATGTTGTTCACCAAAGCCATGGACAAGGATGTTCATAGCAGCAATATACATAGTCACTCCAAACAGGAAACATCCCAGATCGCCCACGTTAGCATGCATAAACGCGGTATCTTCTAAAAAGGGAATGCTATACATCCATAAGACAAAAGGAACTTCAGCTATATGTGACATGAATGAGTCTTGTAAACATAATATTGAAGACAAAAGGCCAGCTACAGAAGAGCACATACTATATTAGTCCAAGTATATAAAGTACAAAAATAGTCTAAACTATGGTGTTATAAGTCAGGACAGAGAAGGAGGGTGGGTTACGCTCTGGAATGGGGCGCAGAGAGGCTTTGGAGGAGGCAGATAATAGTTGCATGGGTGTTTGCTTTGTGAAAACTTTTCAAGCTGCACATTTAGAATTTATGCACTTTTTGGTAAGTTATACCGAAATGGTAGTTTGTACTTTTTAAAAATTCTGTTTTCATACTCTGCGCCTCTCTTTTTTGCCTAAATAATAAATAACTCTGGCTCTTCCAGCTTTCAATATCACTTCCTCCAGAAGCCCTTTCCTGAATTCCTAGGCTAAATTAGCTCGTCCTGCTGGGTACTCAAAGTCCCCTGTTGTTCATCCACCTGAACGACTTCTCCACATTTAATTTGACTATTTGTTGAATCAAGTTTTGCAAATTGGCTTTATTTCTCTTTTCAGGCACACTGTGAAAGTGTACAAATTTTAATTGAAGGCATGTGAAGAGAATTAAGCTTTAATAATACTCTCCCAAGATTAGAATACCAGCCCCAATGCAGTAGAAAATATAGAAGTGTGAACTAGTTATATATTGCTTTGTAATGAATTACCGATAGTTTAGCATCTCAAAACAACACACATTCAGTTTCCATGCAGCACAAGTCCAGGTACAGATTAGCTGGGTCCTCTGCTTTAGGGTCTCACAAGACCACAATCAAGGTGTCACCAGGGCGGCATTCCTTTCAGGAGTCTCAGGGTCCTCTCCCAAGCTCATGTGGGTGTTGGTCAAATTTAGTTCCTTGCCACTGTAAAACTGAGACATACCCCCCTTTCCTGTTGATTGTCAGCCGACGACCACTACCTGCTCCTAGAGTCTACCCACCTCCCTTATCACAGGCTACAGGCCTCTCAACATGACAGCTTCTTCAAGGCCAGCAAGGGAGGTTCTCTGGCTCCACTAGGCTAAGAGGGATTCAGATAACGTAATTATGAAAATGAAATCCCATCACTTTTGCTAAATAATATAAACTGATAAAGGGAGTGACATCTCATCACCCTCGTCATATTCTGTTGGCCACAAGCAAGTCCCAGGTTCCTCCATATTTAAGGCGGGGGGGGCGGGGCTATCACACGAGATGTAACTCATTAGGGGTTACCTTAGAATTCTGCCTGCCATGGAAGTGTAACACTTAGAGACTGAGGAAGACTTTCCCAGCAGCCCTCAAATCCCAGAATACAAATGTGGGAATGAGCCTCCAAGATGACACCCTGTGAGCACACCCTACACTCTATCAGATTTTGTCTATATGACCAATAGAAATTGGCAGAAATGATGACATGGGACTTCTGAAGCTAGACCATAAAAGACAATGCAGTTTCCAACTCTCTGTCACTTGTTCTCAGGGAAGCTGGCCATCAAGCCATGATGACATGAAAACAGCCCTTTGGAGGGGCCCACACAACAGAGAACTGAGACCTACTGCCAATAAGGTAATCAGATTTAAAAAAAAAAATAAAACAAGCAGAATGCCAGTTAAGTCTGAATTTCAGATAACCAATAATTTTAATATAATAAGTATGTCGCAAATATTGCATGTGACATACTAAAAAGTTATTCCTTGTTTTCTGAAATTCAAATTTAACTGGGTATCCTGGATTTTGTGTGTTCGTTTTGCGAAATCTGGTAATCCTATGTGCAACAGCCACGTGAGTGACACGGACGCCCTATCCCAGCTTCAATCTAATCTTCGTTCAACTGCAACCGCAGCGGACATCTTGATTGCAACCTCAAGAGAGACTCTGAACCAGAACCTCCTGACTAAGCTGCTCCCTGACCACAAACTGAGATCATATATGCTTGTTATTTAAAACCACGAAGTTTGGGCATTAATTTGTTACACAGTAAGTAATGACTAATACGACAGATACCTGTCAACTCATTATCTTGTCTCTTTTATGAGACACAATAATCAAGAATGGTTGCATCATTTAAGAAGCAAACCCCCTTCTCCAGTTGAATAGTAAGAAGACAGCTCAGAAATGGCAGTGATAGTCGTCACTTATTAATGAAATGCCTCAGAATCAATTTGATTGAATTAAATCTGTCAACCAGGGCTCTTTGTTAGGAAAGTCAGAAGGCATTTTTTGTTGTTCTTGCTTACTCATCTTGGCAACAGCAGCTTCAACATAACAAAGTCTGACAGCTTGATTCAGCCCGAAAATGCTGGTGACAGGCAAGTGATGTCTGCTATAAATATAAGGTCCTACAGCTCCTCAAGCAAAGATGGGAAAGGCAAACGCACATCAGACAACCGAGAGATCTGCCAGCGTCCACTCTGCCACTGGAGGAACACAAAGACGTTTAAAAATGATTTACACATTATTAAACATGTAGCTGGAGAGAAGAGAAGAAATGGGGAACCAAAGGATCTTTAGAGCTGCGGTTCTCAACTAAGGGTGAGTTTGCCCCCAGGGGACACTTGGCAATGTCTGGAGACATCTTTGGTTGCCAAAACAAGGTGGGGGAAATGGCATCTTGGGGTCAATGACAGGAATGCGGCTAAACATCCTACAATGCACAGGACAGCCTCCAAATCAAAGAATTATCTGACCTAAAATGTCATCAGTGCCAGGGTTGAGAAATCTTGTGCAAGAGAGAGATAAATGAACTATTTGTTATACCAACAAGTC
>NW_011888862.1:3923222-3967662 GCF_000151845.1 Pteropus vampyrus
GTAATTCTAATGATGGGTAACTTTCTTCCAGCAAACATTTAACGAGCAGTTGTCATAAGACCACTGGCTAGGTGAAGGATGCATCATGGGGCTAATGTGCGAAGCCAGCTGCTCATGTGTGTTCTCATTGATTCACCTTCATTTTTCTTTAACCTAATACAGCACATAGAAGTTTATGGAGAGGTTTTTTTTCAAAGGTGCTTGTGAAAAACAGTAATCAAGTGAAAGCTAAAGCTTCAGAGATGACTGAAGAGTTAGCTCTAGGATACACACATGCCTTGTACAAAACTTCGGCTCAGAAGAAATTCTAAACAAACATTTCAAGTTAGCAAATGGGTCTGTGAGGGCTCTCATAAGAACATACTTCTTATGAATGGTGAAGTGTCATAAGAGTGCTATTCGAATTGGAAAATGGAAGGAAAAAGAGAACGCGAAAAAAGAGCACGAAAGGCAAAGATGTAGTCATAAAGCAGCCTGACCGACATGCAGGATGCAGGGGGAACAGCACAAAGAACGCTGGTGGAAAGGCCAAGATACTCACTGCTCAATAAGATCCTTGCATCTAAACAAAGGTGAGGGAAGGAGCAAAAGAGAGGAAAAATCTTATATATTGTTCAATACTGCTTCAATTAAAACTATCTTTCTAGTGCCTCACACCTATTAGAATGGTTATTACCAAAAAGATGAAATACTACGTGCTGGCGAGGACGTGGAGAAAAGGGAACCCTTGTGCACTGTTGGTGGGAATGTAACTTGGCGCAGCCAATATGGAAAACAGTATGGAGGTGCCTCAAAAAATTAAAACTAGAACTAGCATATGATCCAGCAATTTCTCTTCTGGGTATTTATCCAAAGGAAATGAAACAGGATCTCAAAGAGATATCTGCACTGCCATGTTCACTGCAGCATTATTCACAACAGCCAAAAGATGGAGACGACCTAAGTGTCCGTCGGGGGTTAAATGAATAAAGAAAATGTGTTATATATACACAATGGAATATTACCTAGCCATAAAAAGAAAATTCTGCCTCACAAATTTGCAAAAGCATGGATGAACCTGGAGGACGTTATTCTAAATTAAATAAGCCTGACATGGAAAGAGAAATACTGTATTCTCATTTATATGTGGAACCTAAAAACGTCAAACTCGTAGAAACAGAAAGTAGATGTGGGTGCGGGTGGGGGAAATGGAAAGATGTTGGTCAAAGAGTATAATCTTTCAGTTATAAGATGAATGAGTTCTAGGGATCTAATGTACCGCATGGTGACTACAGTTAACAATACTGTACTGTATACTTGAAATTTCCTGAGAGAGATCTTAAGTGTTCTCACCACACACACAAAAAATGGTAACTACATGAGGTGATGGATGTGTTAATCGATTGTGAACCATTTCACAATAGATATGTATATTAAATCATCACATTGTACGTCCTAAATACACACAATTTATTTGTCAAATCTCAATTTGACAAATTGAGGGGAGGAGGGTAAACTATGTTTAGCGAAATAAGATTTCTTGGCTCTCATAACCAGCAAGAGTGTGACTCTAGTTAGAGATACCTGAAGTAGGAGGGTCGTGTTACCAGAACACTCTATAGGTGTCAGCTTTCTTCGTTCTTGCTGTGTTCTCCATGTACTGAAACCCTCCTTGCTTACAACTCTAGGTTCACAAGCTCACATCTCTATACTCCATGAGATTCCCAGTTCCAAGACATCCCAGGGAAAGCATCTCACTGGCCTGGGCTAAGCCACAGATCCACCTATTGAATCAACTGCCAGCACCTGATGAGGCAGTTTAACAGCCCTTACCCAAACCAGATGATTAGACTGGGAAAGGAGCAAAGAAGGAGGGCAAATAAAGATCTGACAAAACAATAAATGCCTACAACCTAAATGTCCAAAAGGAGCATAATGGTTATATTAAAGTATATCAGTATGAAAGAATATAAAGCAGTCATAAAAAATTAATTGTTTTATAAATTCAATGAGATTTCAATAATGTCCCATAATTTTTGCCTAATAATTTCCTATGATTCATGAGAAGTCTATAACTCAGAGGAAATGTACAAATGTTCCAAATCATATTTTCTTTCCTACCCTTTCACCGGTAGTTAAGGATCAGATTCCTATAGCCGTGACCATGTCTCTTCTGTAAGCTAGAACATTTCCTTTGGTGGACTTTTTCTATTTCTGCTCTGTTACTGCCATTCCTCTAATCCAATCTTTTTATTTTGGTATCGTAATTATGACTTTTCATTTTTCTTTTAACATGGGGGATCCTTCTCTTTACTTCCCAGCTCCCCCTCCTCTTTTTTTATTCATTTATTTTCTCATGGGAATCCTCTTTTAAAACATTTGAAAGATTACGAAAACATAATATGCAAAGATTACCTGACGCTGATGAAACAGAAATAGAAAATCAGAACAAAATGGAAAAAAAAAAAAAGGAAAAAGCACTCTAACTATAAAGGTTGACATAATAGGTATAAATATTCATTACATGAGAACCCGAGGTTCCTAGAAGCCAGGGCATGGATGAAGCAATGAGGTTACATGTATTTGGTTTTCATTAAGGGGAGTGAATACCAGTTCCTCTGAGCACATAGAGCGTTTCCCTGGTACTATATTTTCAAAGAAGTTGAAACCTTATAAGGAAAACAATGCCCAGCTCCCAGGGTTGCTATGTGTATTAAGTATATATAAAATCCTTTATAAATTGCAAACTATTATTCAACACTAATTAATATGTAACTCTCTTTTCTACACTTGCAGATTTTCTTACTGCTAATCCTTCCCCCACCCTCTTTATCTTTCAATATGATCAATGTTTGGCCGGTCAGCGTGGAACAGGGGAACCTCAGAACCTCAGAACTAGGCTGAGTCTGAAGATGAGGATACTTGGAAATCCTGGTGCTGATAAGAAGGGGCAAGGAAAGCAAGCTGTCTATTCCACACCAGCTCAGTGGCTAGAAAAGGGTCCACTTTGTAGACGAATCCTAAACTGCGGGAATTACTTTTTACAGCATAGTGAAGTCTCAGCTTCAGCTGTCACTGGGTCACCAAAGGGAATTGAGACTGTCTGGGCATATCCGTGGGCCCAGTGGATTGAACCTGTCAGGAATTTCTTTTTGTTGTTGTTGTTTAAGAAATTAAGAGGCCCCTTGGGATAGAACTTATTAAAACAAAACAAAAAAATTCTGCACAAGCAGGTTGACCCAGTGTGAATACCACATAGAACCAGTTATTCAGTTATTTTCTGTTCTTTCTCTATCCGGCATCTACTATTGGACAATTGTCTGTGTGTTGTGGACAGTTCCTGGTCACATTCATTAAAAACTCTGTAAAGCTCCAAGACACAAGAAGCTGCTATACAGAGGATGACAGAGAAAAGATTCTCCATCCACTCCACACCAGATCTCCAAGCAAGAGCAACACTACACAGAGGACAGGTCATCGATGGCCACAAACTCAGTGAGGAGAATGCAGATTCTGACCAGGGGGCCTGCTGGGGATCATCGAGAGAATGGGAATATAATCTGTGATTTGTTTGTGGGCACATTTTATATCCCCTGAAGCTCTCCGGTGGGGCAGAGAGTTGTCAAGGGCTCTGCAATTGCAGGAAAGGTGGAAATGAGGAAAAAAGAGGTTTCCTCTTAGAAACTACACACCATCAGCTTGGATGGAGCATCTTTTTGGTTCACCGACAATGATAAAGCAAGTAGTTCAGACTGATCCTAGGGAAAATGCCTACCTGCTTCGAGTTGTCTAAAACACCTGCTGGACATCTGGTCAGGATGGGTGGGAGGGCTGCTAGCAAAAGCACTAGACCAGTTTAAATCTTGGCTCTGTTGAAAATGAGCAAAGAAACTTTGAACTTATTCCTGTACCTCTCTGGGCCTAAGTTCCTCATTTGCAAAATAATAAGGTTAAACTGTTAATCATTTGCTAATAGTATGGAATGAAACACTCCAGTCTGACAGAATACCCAAGCTGAGAAGGGAGCCATAAAGATGGGCTGAGAGAGCTCCAGACCTCCAGCCCCACTCACTCTTCCAGGTGCAACGGTACAAATGTTCAATGGCCGCTCCCCAAACACTGGATTGAGCAAGGCAGTCTGCATTCAAATCCTGGCCCCTTCAGAGACTCAAGATGGGGGCTCTCTGGGTCTCTGAGACCTACATGCTGCTACAAGCCTGGCTCCTCAAATTCTTGCATTTGGAATATGTGACGTTCCTCCCTCTCACCTTCCCCAATGTCAAAACAATGATAAAAAGAAACAAAGAAAAAACCATGCATGAAAAAGTCTATTATTTAAAGCGGGAAAGGAGGAAAATATTGCTGATATTTAAAACGTGCTACTGTCAATCAACCTACATGGTTTCCAAATCGAAATCAACACTACGCAGCTCCTGGGAACGTCTTTAATCCAGTGGTTCTCTACCAGGAGTGATTTTTCCTCTCTAGGGGACATTTGGCAATGTCTGGAGACATTTTTGCTTGTCACAGCTTGGGAGAGTACTACTACGACCGAGTGAGTAGAGGTCTATGATCCTGCTAAATGACCAACAGTGCACAGAATATCCTCCCATTACAAAGAATTATCTAGTCCAAAATGCCAAGAGAGGTCGAGAAGTCTTGCTTAATCCAACTACGGCATGATGAATCTTTTATAACGGTGCCTAACTGTACTAAATAGAGAAGCTCATAACTCATTCCATTGTTCCACATAACACATAATAACTCTAGATTATGGCCAGGAGACCAAGGGGTTGCCAGAAACTGGAAAAGGGGGACAATTTCAGATATGACACGTATAGAAGACCTACCGTGAGCTAGTTTCCCAGGTATCTTCTTTAATCTGCAGAGCAATGCTCTGAGGCACATAGAACTCTGCTCATTTAAAGAAGTGCAATCTAAGAGACTAAGAAAGGTTTAGGTGGATGACTATAGTCCCTTGGTTGGGTAGTGAGCCAAGATTCACTCTCAGGGCTCTCTCCTTCCAATGATATTTGAAAGTAGGTGGTACATGCCACACGGCAAGCATATGCCAGAGGAAATGATGTGACAGAAACTGAAATGCCTCATCGCTTTTGTGCACTCTTCCCTAGCTTCAGTGTGCTTGTGCCTGTAACAGCTTGTACCTGTGACTTTGTTCAGAGATGTATTTAGATGTCTAGAGCTACGTTGCCCGCATGCACGGAAAGCCCACAGTGGCTAGGGGGTCTATGAGCCCCTGAGCAGCCCTGAGAATATAAAAGCTCAGGTCCTGTTCCTCAAGGCAAAAAAATAAAAGGCTGAAAAGGAACTTAATCCAGAGTTCCGCTGCGGAATCAGGCTGAATTCCCCTTTGCAGGATTTCACCCGCAATCACACTCTTCTCTACCCTCCTTCTCCACTCCCTCACCATTTTCTCCTGAGAGCACTGCCTGAAGAAATGACTTGCACACGAATCCTTGTCTCCAAGTCTGCTTCTATAGAAGAGATAACTTGGGAGGCCAGAGAGGTTGGGGATGCTTCTCAGTAAGAGGACATTTAACTGGATGATAGTGGGAGATGAAGTCAGGGAAACAGGCTGCACCCAGGATGAGTCTAACTAAGGAATTTGGATGTAGCTTGTGAGCAATGGAGAACTATTAAGGATTATTTTAGTAAAGGAGAGCATTCCACATGAATAGAATCAGATACATTAAACCTTAGTTGACACTAAATGTAATTTATTAGACACTTTCCAAGTGTATTACTAAGTAATAAGGAACTTGCAAGTAAAGCAAAATGTAATAAAGGAAAATGAAAATTTCTTACGTGTTGATTACTTTCAATGTGCAAAGGGGCTTCATTCCCCAGAAATACATGAATAGATCATATGACTCTGAACTGTGATTATGGCCAAGCATAAAAAGGAGGCTTGTTTCCCTGTGGCCCAGGACCATTTATTTTATAAAATGAAACACTCGTCTCTGTAACAAGCTAATTTTCTAACATGAAGCAGGAGAACTACTTGGTATCAGAAAGGTAAAGTCATTTTGTATTTTTTTATTATTAAATATTCCGTACCTGCCTACTGCACTAAATATATTATTTAAGAAGTAAATATTCAAATGAAATATTGGAATAATTTTTTAGAGTTTTAAACTTTACATCCTGTACATATAACCAGAAGGGAGTTGACAACATTAAATCTTAGTCTGAGGTCTAAAAAGAAAGTTAATAATCATAATTGGGTGGAAATTCTGCTAAACTTTAAGTGTCTAAAATAGTCTTAAAGAAATGATTTTGATGTAACACAGGTTAGAGTCCGATACTGATAGATAATGTTAGAAGTCAATTTTAATGTAACATTTATTGCCTAGATCATGATTAAGAACACTTTTACTATGAAGAGTAATTATTTTAGGCTTTATGGGCCAGATGGTTTCTGTGACATTACTCAATCCTGCGTTGCACTACAAAAGCAGCCATAGATAATACATAAACTAACGGGTATAGTTGTGTTCCAATTAAACTTTGTTGACACTGAAATTTAATTTTCATATAATTCTCATGTGTCACAAAATCTTTTGATTTTTCCAACCATTTACAAATGTTAGAATCATTCTTAGCTCATGAGCAAGCTATATAAAACAGGTGGTAGAGTGGATTTGGTCCAAGAACCTGGTATCCCAGGGTTTGAGTTTGGGTTGCAGCTAGTTTATTTGGGAGGTGACACCAGGAAGTAGGAATGAAGGAGTATTGGGGGTGGGGGGGTGGGGGGAGAGGGGGAGAGAGGGAGAGAGAGAGAGAGAGAGAGAGAGAGAGAGAGAGAGAGAGAGAGAATTAGAGTTGATTGAGATTTTCACTGGAAAAAAGGCCAGCAAAGGGTGTGTTATTGTGTTGGTTACTAAGCACAGCTAGGCTCTACCAAACTGAAGACCCTCTGAGAAACTGGTAGAATATGCCTCAAGAATGAACCCCTGAAGGATGAAAGGTTAGGGCCATTATTTACTGACTACTGTCTCTTCACTTCAAGTTGCCCTACTTGTGGGACAATAAAAGCTCTCTCCACTTTGGCAAAAGCTGAGACAGAAAAGTGAAGAAGTGGTACAAGAACTCATGATGGGATGCTGCTGGCCAGCCGAGGAACTTTCCATCAGACTGGCATACGCCATCACAGGTAGGCTGAGGGAATGTGGCACAGGTAATAAAAAGTGTTCACTAAGATGGTAATAACCTTTATTTTTGAGATATTCTGTTTCTCTGGGAGACAAAAATCACATATATGAGGGGACTAATATTTTGAAAGCTAGGTTACTCATAGGCTACAAAGTTAAAACCCAGAAAAAGTCGTCATCTTGGGGACTTTAATCGGCTATATATCAGGAAAGGAATGTCAGTCATAAATTGGAAAGCAAATCCCTGAAATAAAAAATTACAGCTGTAGGTCTAAGTAGACCAATGTAGAATGTTCCTGAGAAGTTCCTGTGTGTACATGGTTCTGTGGGTTTATAGATGAGGTCACCAGCAGTAAAGAGGGAACTATTCATGCAATAAAGGATAAGTCGCAACAATGCATTCTGGGCAGAAGGGCAATAAGAGAGAGTGCCAGCCAGCCTTCACACAGAAGAAGATGGAGATATCACTGTCAAAATTGAGCTGGGCAGGGGGAACGTTCAGTGATGGGGCAGAGCCTACCAGGAAAGAGAAGCCACTGTCAGTGGGAGCCATCACAAAAACTCACAAATGATACATCCAATAAAGGGATAATAGCCAAAATATATAAAGAACTCATATTACACCAAAAAACAAACAGTACAATTAAAAAATGGCCAGAGGACCTGAATAGACATTTCTCCAGAGAGGACATACAGATGGCCAACAGTCATATGAAAAGATGCTCAACATCACTAATCATCAGGGAAAGGCAAATTAAAACCACAACGAGATTCCACACTAATTTAAAAAGATATATGCACCTCTGTGTTCACTACAGCATTACTAGTAATAGCCAAGATATAGAAGCAACCTAGATGTTCATCAATAGATGAATGGATAAAGAAGATGTGGTATATATATATGCACAATGAAATATTATTCATCAATAAAAAAGAATGAAATCTTACCATTTGCGATAACATGAATGGACCTAGAGGGTATTATGCTAAATGAAAGAAATCAGAGAAAATACAAATACTGTATGATCTCACATATGTGCAATATAAAGAAAAACAAAAGAAATGAATAAACAAAACAGAAACAGACCCATAGATATAGAGAGCAAGCTGATGGTTGCTAAAGGGAACGGGATGGGAAGATGGGAATTAAAAAAATTAAACTCAATAGGAAAAGCATAGTAAACTACTGCTGTTTTGTCAGCCTTTATTCACCTTTCTGAGAAAACAATACTTGTCAAGTCCCCAGATGTACTCTTGGGACATACCATCAACTACTCTTGGACAATGTTTGCTGGGCATTTCCAACTGGACCGCACCTTTGTTACAGCCGTGGAACCTCTGACCACGGTCAGTGCATCTATCTCATTGCTCTGGCCCACGCGATTGGTTCAGGAATAATGTGTGACCCGGTTGGAACTACTGAGAGACAATCTGCTTTTTCTAGGGCTCCTTGGGGAGAAGGTGGCCTAAATCTGAGAGGATATAGAATATGTTGAGGCTAGGGCCAGCACTTGAAGCCACAAGTTGAAAACCACGGGGAATGCAGAGCCAAGAGATGACGACAAGCAAAACTCTGGATCCAGCCATTTTTACTTGGCCAAGACAGTGGGTAAAGTACTTCTCACACTTTAAGGTGCATATGAGTGTCCTGGGGAGTCCTATTAAAATGCAAGCTTGATTCAGCATACCCAGGATGGAGCCTGAGATGCTGCATTTCTAACAAGCTCCTAGGGGTGTCCATGCTGCTGGTTTGCAGACTGTACTTGGTGTTGCAAGGATGGAAAATGCATAGGAGCCCAGTAGTCCAAACTAGGCAGGGCTAAAATAGCTAATTAAGTTGGATGACTGCTCCTGATGGCAGTGCAGAACTTAAAGCGTGGAGAACAAAAATCTCATGTGCCTAAGCTTTCACCTCAAGGCATAGATTAAAATCAAAGATATTTTTATAACATGCTTTAAAATTTTTCTCTCTTATAGCAGTAGGAATAAAATATCCAAAAATCTAACTCAGACTTTGAGTCTGATCAAATTCAGGTTTACTTGCTGAATTACAGCATCAGTTGGATTCTTAGCCCTGCCAGGTCTTTGATGTACTAAAGTCAGTGACCTGGAAAGAGTGCGATTCCAGCAATTTGAGTGGCAATATCTGAAACGCTATGAGGAATACCCTAAATCCCCAATCCCTGTGAAGTGCCTCCCACTGGGCCTCCTGTGTCTGCAAACGGTTCTCCTATCCTTGCTCAGAGGAACTGTTACTTCCTGGCCTGAGTATGCGCCCTTGCAGAACCAAGTTAATATTTTGTACCCCAACAGTCGGTGTCACTCAATCAAAAACCATAATGAGATTCCAGCATCACCTGGGAGGGGGGCTGAGTGTGGAATCAAACTCGGGAAGAGAAGATTTATATAATGGAAGACCTTTACAAATGTATTAAACTATAAGAAGCAAATATCAGGGGGATATTTGTGGGAACAGATCTTGAGGATTTTGAACCCGAACGAAAGGTGAACGGAAGAATAAAAAAGAATGTGACAGTAAAACAATACACATGTCAGTATGGAAATGCTGGGGCACGACTACCAGAGAACACAACCCGACTGGGTTGTCGCCCTGATTAGCATGAATACAACAGCTACAAATGCCCAAATGCCAATGGATGCAGGTGCGATATGTTAGCAGTATGTGCCTGTATCAGTATTAGCTTCCTATTGTTGGTGTAACAAATCACCACAAACTTGGTAGCTTTAAAAAACACACAAATGTATTCTCTTCCAATTCTGGAGGTCAGAAGTCTGAAATGGGTCTCACTGGGCTAAAATCAAGGTGTAGTGAGGTTGGATTCCTTTCTGGGGGCTCCAGGGGAGAATTCATTTCCTCACCTTTTCCAGCTTCCAGAAGCTGCTGCATTCCTCAGCTCAGGATCCCATTGGCCATCTTCAAAGCCAGCAATGGTATTGCTTGAACCTCTGCTCCTGTCATCTCCTTCTTCAACTTTCTTGCTTCCCTCTGTCCCTTATTAAGACCATTCTGATTAAATTGGACCCACCTATGTAACCTATATCAAAATCCTTAATTTAATCACGCTGCAAAGTCCCTTTTGCCATGGATGGTAACATACTGACATGTTCTGGGAAAGAGGAGTATAATCAACTGTCAGCTTTTCCAGTCTTACACAGTACATCCAGGCTAGAGTGTCTATTTCTTTGAGCCTTTTGGTTCCTTATTACAGCATCTGCTTTGACAATGCTGTCAGTTTTTACTTGACTTGGTACAAGCCATTGTTTTTTACAAGTTTCCAAGAGCCATCATAATTGTGTGTCCGCACGGTCTCCTTGTATCTTTGCCAGGGTGTCAAATCCTACATCACAGGGAAGTGCTCCCAAATCGGCATACTCTCTTCGACCCAACCTTTTGCCCCCTGCCCCTTAATCCGGCACTCTCAAGATCTTGTACCACGGTTCTCTGTGGGACCCTGAAGGGATATGTTGGCTAGATCCTACTCCTTCTCCCTCAGAGAGCCAGCACTTCCCCAGCAGTTAAGTTGTGAAGGGACTCTGCTTTATTCCCCTAGTTAGCCGCCACTTTTGAAGGTTTTAATAATCCCAGGGCTTCAGAATGACAGAGATTGTCTGTGCTTCACCTTCCTGCAGTGATTGGGTCTGGATTGCCAGCTAAGGGGCGGGTGATCCACCCTCTAAATCCCATTTTAAAGCGAGCTTCCTCAGATCACCCCGGCACCAAATCTCTTAGTTGTAATAATGCTCTTGGGACACCTATAAAGATGTGAGGAAAGCAGGTTTGGGTACAGAAATTAATTGCAATGTATTCACAACAATGGCTTCAGCTGAGCCCATGCAGAGACCTCTGAAGCTGAGATGGCCTTTTAAATTGTCCTGCCTTGAGGCAAGGAGGCGGGGCCTTTCTACTCCAGCATCAGCTAGTCAAAGGCTGTGGCTATCCCTGGGGAAGGGGTGTGCCTCTTGCCAGGTGGCTCTCTTCAACCAAAGGCAATTCCCAAAGAAGAACTCCATTGAGAGCTGTCAGCCACCAGCACCCAGCAGGTGGGAGGGGGTGCTTCAGTCCAGAATGATGCACAGAAGCACCTACTATAAGAACAATGAAAAAGCATTTTTAAAAGCCTTGCCCAGCAGCTTTGATATGCTGAGAGGACTTATCCTGACCCCCAAGTGGGGACTGTGGCATCTTGGACCCATTATCTTAAAGTGGTACAATCTGGTCCTTCTCCTTATCACCAGTTGCCAAGAATAAAACCTGACAAATCAAAGAAGCTCCCCAAAAGGAAATAAACTATTTTCAAACTCCTATTTGTGCTAATGCCTGTTTCACCCAGTCTCTCTTAGGCCTTGATGGCAAGTCTCTCTTAGGCCTTGAACAGAAAGAGCCTCATAATTAGTAGGCAGGTAGCAGATGGGGTAAAACTGTCCAAGAAATGGCAACATAATCTCTTATTGGGCCTCCATTGGTACTGAGAAGTTCATTACCACCTGAGAACACAATGCGGTTATCCTTGCCCTGGCTGCTACTTCTATGTATCTATCTATCTATATGTCTATATATGTAGACACACACACACACACACAATGGAATATTATTCAACCTTAAAAAAGATAGAAATTCCACAAAATGTGACAACATGGATGAATCCTGAAGACATTATGCTAAGTGAAAGAAGCCAGTCACAAAAAGACAAATACTATATGATTTCACTTACATGAGGTACTTAGAATAGTCAAAATCATAAAGACAGAAAGTAGAATGATGGTTGCCAATGGCTTGGGGGAAGCAGGAATGGGGAGTTATTGTTTAATGGGGACAGAGTTTCAGTTTTATAAGATGAAAAGAGTTACAGGAATGGATGGTTGCGATGTTTGCACAACAATGTAAATGTATTTAGTACCATTAAACTGTGCATTTAAAATGGTTAAGATGGTAAATTTTATGTTAAGTGTATTTTAGTACAATTTAAAAATAACTTTAAAGTACATATGAAACAGAACAAAGAAAAAGCAGAGACTGAAATCTAGAAATTAAACATTTAAAAAGCTAATGTGTTCATTTAAAAAAAATTTTTTATAAACCCACCCAATATAAATAACAGAAAGAAAAAAATAAATGAAACAGATGAGACTTTAAATGAGAAGACCAAGAAGACAAAACCAAAAGACAAAACAAATATAGTAACAATCAAAAACCCAATTTAAAGAAAAATGGAAAATTAATATAACATTTATAAAAACTGAAATCCAGTGAGAAAAGCAATAGAAACAGAAGTTGAGGGAGACATGGTTAAAATACAACTTAAACTTTTCTAGTTAAAAGGGAAGATTAAGAATTAGCAGAAAGGAAAAATCTGGCTAGACTGTGTCAGAGGCGAAGTCCTAGGTAAGTGAAGTCGTGGGGCTGGAGCTGCACTTGGTTGAAGCAGGGGGAACCTGCCCACATGGACTGAGATCCCAGGAAGGCTGTATCCAGGTCCAAGCAGGATCACCGTGCCAGGACACCGTGCCAGGTATTTTAACACAAGGGATTTAACCTAGAGAACTAGTGAACTCAGATAATAGACAAGAAGAGGAAACTGAAGCGGTAACCCACTGCTATGTAAGAGGTTAGGGTTATTGAAAGTTAAAGGTTTAGAAGAGCCCACAGAATTGCGACCCAGACCAGGGGGTATGGTGAGAGATTAGGGCCTACTCATCCAGTTTTGATATCTCCGAGGGGTATAATGGGGCTAGTTCAGGGAGTATAGCAAGTACTAAAACCAACTGCCACTGTCAGAGTAAAGAACCGTTGCTGCGTTGATACTCAACGACAGGAACAGAAGTGGACAGGGAGGAGCAAGTCCCCCTCCTCTCATCCTTGAAGTCTCTGTCTAGTGCTCCCTACCTGCAGAGTCTAACGGCATCAGCTGGCAAAGGTTTGCAAAGTCCCATCCCTAGCATGACAAAGCACAGTGCTGTCCAGTCTGCTTGTCACTAGCCACAGGTAGCTATTTAAGTTTCAAACGCATGAAAATTAAGTAAAATTAAAACCAGTTCTTCAGTTATACTAGCTACATTTGGAGTGCTCAAGAGCTGTACATGGCTAGTGGCTACCTTGTTGGACAGCACAGCTGTAAGGGATATTTGGGCCCTAAATCACATAAGGAACACAAATCATCTCAGAAAGTTTAACCTTCTGTGTGTGTCTGCAAGCCGAGAGATACCACCCCTACCACAGCAAAGGCAATCTTTCTTCAAACGAATATCACTATTATGCCATTTACAAAAGCATACATTTAGAGTTGGGTCCTATGCAAAGCATTTTGACTTCAGTATTTCGTTTAATGCCACAGTACTATGAGCTAAGTACTTTTTGATTCCATCTTACAGATGTAGAACATGGAATTTAAAGCGGGTAAGAAAATTGTCAAAAGCACACAGTTGACTGCACAGCCTTGGACTTAACCTCTGGGATATACTGTCTCAGACTGTCAAAAGGAGCTGACATTTCACAAGGAGATTTTATTTGCTTGTCATTGTTCGGTATAACATTATTTTCTCAGAAGGAATAAATCGGACAAAGAAAATAAACAATTAATAATGGCACTTAGTAACATAAGGAATTATGACAAAGAAAGTCATTTCAGTTTAGTGAAATTCAGTCCCAGCAGACTTGCAACAACCCATCAAGGGAAAATAAAAAGGTTCTTTCTGGTTTATGATGACTCATCACAATATCAGATTCGATGTTCAGAAAGAGCTCGGATTGAGTGATTTACCTTTTGGTTTATGATGTCTGCAACATGACTGCTTCATTTATGGGTAGACACTAGAGCTCCTTGTGCCCTCATTTTGTATATATAGCATTAACACCAACGTCATCTAAGTTATGTTAATCAGAGGAAACATGGTCAAGACATGGTTGGATCAATCATTAGCTCTGTGGTATTGGAATAGTTATGAAATTCCTCTAAGCCTCGGTTTCCTTACCTTATAGGAATATTGTGATGATTAGATTAGATCATGGATATATGTAAACAATCTAGAACATTCTTGGACGTGTAAAATTGTACTATTATTAATGGAATTAAGTAGCCTTCCAATAAAAGGAAAAAGTGACAGAAACAATGATTTCTTGCCTTTTAAGCATGTATACATTCATTTGTTCACTCAACAAATGTTTGCTGAATCCATACTACGTGCCAGACACAACTCTAGTTTCTTCATATATGTCAGTGAACACACCTGACAAAAACCTGTGTTATTTTGGAGCTAACATTATATCTATTTAGCACCCATTCTATAAAAGGCATTAACCTCATTTGTCACAAATATAAATTAGAATCTTCCCTGTCTTTAAGTTTATATTCCATTACCTTAAAAGCTTGTAACACACTCTCTGAAAGGAACTGCATTTATTAACATATGAAGTATTCCTGGCAAGAGGAATTAAATGTATAGTGGGAAAAAATGCTAATTTCGATATCAGAAAATCTAGTTCTACCCTATTTTTGCTTCTATCTTCTTGTATTATCGATTACACTCTCCGAGCTTCAGTTTTCTCACCTGCCAAAATGGGAATATGGTTCTAAAGGTATTTTCACTTTTTCTATGTGTCTATACTAATCACTCTAGCAGCATAGACCATGTTTACAGAGACTAGAAAAATAGACTTTTTCAGAGTTAATATCATAACCACAGGTACTGCTATTATGTACAACTTAAATTGAAATGTAACCTGATGGAGGATTACTTAGTTTTCCAACTGAAGATAGCAAAAGTTGCTGTTTAGATTGTCTGCGAAGCAAAGTCTGAGACAAGGAGATCATCTCAGCAGAGTGCTGGTAATTCATTTGAGGGAGGATTCCAAGAAGTTGTAGTAAAAGAAAGGGACAATGAGACAGGGCAGATGGACAATGTCAGGTTACTGAAGCTGCTATTATAGCAATTAGAAGTCCCATCAGGAATTCTGAGAAAAGACAAAATATCTGCCAAAATATGGCAATGACTCCTTTATTTACATCTCTAGCTTAACACTCTGAGCTCCAGATTTATATACTTCGTTTTACATATTATGGCAAACTACACATAACAGAAAATTTAAAGTTTTAACTGAAGTATTTAGTTCAGTAACATCAAGCGTGTTCACACTGTCGTGCAGCTATCACTAGCATCCATCTCCAGACCTTTTTTATCTTTTCAAATTGAAACTCCATACCCATTAAACGATAACTCCCATTACCCTCTCTCCAGCCCCCAGCAACCATCCTTCTGCTTTCTGTTTCTATGCATTTGCCTATGCTAGGTACTTCATATAAGTAGAGTTTTATAATATTTGTCCTTTTGTGTCTGTCTTACGTCACTTAGCATCATGTTTTCAAAGTTCATCCATGTTGTAGCATGTATCAGAATTTCATTCATTTTAAGGTTGAATTCTATTGCATATATATACCACATTTTGTTTATCTATTCATCCATCGATGGACGGTTGTGTTGTTTCCACCTTTTAGCTATTATAATGTGGCCATGAAGGAGCCAAACCCCGCTTTTACCTAGCCCGCTATCTTGCCAGTCTTCTCTTCTTTGAATTATTCTGGCAGTCAGCAGATGGGTGCTACCTTGCCTGTGTTGAGCCCTACCCCGCACGGCCAGTTCCAATTCTATATTGGCTGGTGAGATCAGCCCACCCCACCCCATGTCTCCCTGGGACCCGGGCTCCCACCCAACCCACAAAGTGCCCGCCATGGGCCTGTTGCCAGGCAGCCAGCCTCGCTTTGCCTCTTTCCTGGACTGCGCATTCGTGGGCAGGCAGTGGCCTTCACCTCACATAGCCTGTGTGTGGTCCACACATTTCAGGGGAGACTTGGTGGCGGACCACTGGTGCCAGCCAAGCTGCAGTGTCTCTTGGGCAGATCTCTGGGGTCTGCGGGCCCGAGGAGGACAGCAACTGGCCTCACTATGATATGTGACTGTTGCGGGAGTCCATGGGCTCAGGATGGGCAACAATTCTGATTCAGTATTGGCCTGATGAGATCAGCTCTCAGGCTATCCCCCCGAGACCCCGCACTACCCAATGCACAAATTACTCATAGTGGGCCTATTGCTGGATAGCCAACCCCACCCTGTGCTTTCCCTGGTCCACGAACTTGACAGCAAACAGCAGCCCTCAGTTTGCACAGCCTGTGTATTCCGGAAGAGACTTTTGGTGGCAAGCCACAAGCCCTACTACAAGCTACAGTATTCCATGAACAGATCTCAGGGGCCTACAGGCCTGAGGTGGGCAGTGGCTGGCCTTGCTACAATCTGAGACTTTTACAGGAAGCCACAGATTCATCACTGGAACAAAACTTGACTCTACATTGGCCTGGTGAAAATTGCTCGTTTGTATCCCAGTGACTGCCTGGGTCCCCACCCACCAAACTCCCGTACCACCCAAAGGCTCTTTCAGGTTCAGAGTCTTACAGGCACCTGCAGGCAGCCTCAAGCCTTGAGGTGCACTGGTCCTTTTGCTAAACTGCCCCAGGCCCAGTACTTGGGGTAACCAACCTATCTCGCAGCATGGTCTCTTCCACTTGCCGCCAGATCCAGCACAGGCAGCAACCATCCGCGGGTCACTTTGTAGCCCCTACCAGGTAGTCCAGAACAATCAAAGGCAGCAGCTGACCTTGGCCTACATGGGACCCCCTCCCAAGGAGCCCCAGAACCAACACACCCGGGGGCTGGTGCTGGACCAAAACAGAGCACCACCTGACTAGCCCCATAAGTGGCACACCCAAAAGGTGGTTTCAACAGGTACAGACAAGAGCCCGCTAGGACAAATCCCACTCCATGGGGTCAGCCCACACACAACAGCTCATACGCTGTGGGCGTGGCAATCCCCACAGCCAGTTAGCCCAAAAGTCAATCCATCCACTGAGGTGCAAACAGTAATCAAGGTTTAGCTACAACAGGAGGACGCACACAACCCACAGAAGGAACATGCCTGGAGCCCCTAGTGTAGGTGATCAGGGAGACTACACCGCTGGGACATACAGGATATCCGCCACATAAGGCCACCTGGCCAAGGCTGGGAGATGTAAAAATCTTCCAGATACATAGAAACGAACACAGAGAGGGAAATAAAATGAGAAAACAAAGAAATATATCACAAATGAAACAACAGATGAAAACATCAGGAAAAAAAACAACTAAATGAAATGGAGACAAGCAACCTACCTGAGACAGAATTCAAAACACTGCTTATGAGGATGTCCAGTGAACTTCGGGGAGAATAGATGATCTCAGAAAGGACTTCAACAGAGAGACAGTAAGCATAAAAAAGGACATAGAAACCATCAAAAAGAAGCAGTCAGAAATGAAGAATAACTGAAATGAAGAATACATTAGAGGGAATCAACAGTAGATTAGATGAAGCAGAAAACTGAATCAGCGAGTTGGAAGACAAGGTAGCAGAAAACACCCAATCACAACAGCAAAAAGAAAAAAGAATCCAAGAAAATGAGAACAGTTTAAGAGACCTCTGGGACAACAGCAAATGTACCAACATCTGCATCACAAGGGTACCAAAAGGAGAAGAGAGAGAGCAGGGGAGTGAGAACCTATTTGAAAAAATAATGACGGAAAACTTCCCTAACCTGTTGAAGGAAGTAGACATACAAGTCCAGGGAGCGCAGAGTCGCAAACAAGAGAAACCTAAACAGATCCACACCAAGACACATCATAATTAAAATGCCATAAAAAAATGAAATCCTACCACTTGCAAGGACATGGATGGACCTAGAGGGTCCTGAGTGAAATCAGCCAGAGAAAGATAAATACCATATGATATCACTTATATGCGGAATCTAAGGAACAGAAGGAACAAACTAAATGAAAAGAGGCTCACAGATACAGAAGACAATCTGGTGATGGTCAGGGGTAGGGGGTAGGTCGGGGGGCTAGGTGAAAAAGATGAAGGGATGAAGAAGTACAAATTGGTAGTTTCAAAATAGTCATAGGGACGTAGAGTACAGCGTATGGAATATAGTCAATAGTAGTGTAAAGCCAGAGGGGTACAGAGTAATCAGGGGATAACTTCATAAACTGTATAAATGTCTAACCAATGTACTTTATACCTGAAACTAATATAAAATGAATTGTTTAAAAAAAAAAAACTTGACGTCAGCAAATGTTATTGCAGAATAAGACTTGAGTTTAATCTATTTTCTTAAAGACCTCAGGAATTCTTTTCGCCATTCAATATTTAAAAATGATCACCCTGTGTCTCTTTACCAATAAATAAATTAGATTTGAAATGCCTTTCAGAGTTAAGTTACCAAGTAATAATGCTTTGGGTGTGTGTATGTGGGGCGGGTCAGCAGCTGGGGGCAGAGGAGCATTAGAGAGGAGGAGAAACGCCCACCAAGTTTTTTGGGGGGAAGCAAGGAGTGCATCACGTAGACATCAGTAAAGTTAAAATAAGAAAAATTAAAGTGTCAGAAATAAGAATGTAGCATATTTCTGGTTTCAAATACCATGGTTGTTTTTCATCCACAGCACATGGACATAAAGATATAATTCTGCTGATGTGCGTTACGATTTCATCCTCTTTTCCAAGCTCATTACTCACCTCAATCCCTTTGCAGATTGTTAAATAGCTACCTGCCTCTGCAGATTTTGAAAGGATACCTTGCAGAAAGTAGAGCAGACTCAAAATGCTACTGTCTGCTTCTCAGCTCCACCCCACCTAATGGACCTAAGAAGTCAAAGGCTGCAGTTTGGCAAAATAGACAAGACTTCTGTTTCCCTGACAGCTCCAGTCCTAGTACTACCCAAAGTTCGGTCCTGACTATTTATGGCTTTTGTATGTCACTCTGTCCGCTCAAACTCCATACACTTAACTTGTATTTACTATCTCCTCCTGCTCACCCTACTAAGCACCACTTTTCCCTTTTGTCTCTGAGTCCATTCTTTTTTAATTCTCCCAATTCCCCAGAAAACTAGACATATGAGTCTCACTCAGAGGCTACATGATTCATTCTTAAACACCAACTTTTCATCTCTTGATTTACATTAGTGCTTTAGCAAGGTCATGACCCTCAAGAACATTCAAAACCAAGTGTGCTAAATCTGCCGGAGTCTGGGGGTAAACAGCTGCCTCCTTGATATCTTCATGGTGGTGTCACTAATACCTCAAGCGGACCATAGGCATAACTGAATCTATGGTTTCTTCTACCCTCTCCCAAAGTGCTCATTCTACTTGTTCCATTATCTCAGAGAGTGTACCATCGCCCCTCAATTTCTCAAACCAGTTTCATCCCCTCGCTGACTCACCAGTCCACCCAGCTGCCAAGCTCCCTCAATCTCACCTACTCTATAGATCTCATTCCATTACCCCTGCTCTGCCTCAGCCCAGGGAGCTTATTTTTCCTTTTGGAGTATAAGTCTTATAACTGATCTCCCTGACTCTACTCCGACTGTGGCCATCTGACAAAAACCAGAGTGATCTTTCTAAAATGTAGTTTTGAACATCACATTCTGTTCCCTTGCATCTTTCTGCCCACATGATACTTCCCATGAGCCCCCACTACATGGCCCATCCTGACCACTCTGATCCCATCAGCTACAACTCAACAACTCTCTAGTCTAACATGCAACTCCTTCTGTGTATGAAGTTGTCTACTCCCTCCTATGCTTCTCCAATACCTTGATCCTTATATTACTTCCTGATCATTCTAGGAATTAGGAACTCTCATTCCTAACAATGTGATCAGATTAAAGAAAACACTAATCCAAAAGCATATGTTATTACAGGGGACCGGTCAAGATGGCGTAGAAGGTAGAGGCTGTGCATGCCTCCTCTCGCGACCACACCAAAATTATGACGAAACTACAGAGCAATCAGTACACAGTCGCCTGAGGTCTGGCTAAACAGAAGCCCTATAACTACGGACAAAAATAAGAGGTAAACTCAAAACGGTAGGTGGGGCAGAGACACAATACTGTCCAGTCCCACAACCATGTGTGCTGGGTGAGAATCGAGAGGGCTATCTTGGCTACAGAGCCAAGGAGCAAGGGGTCCCGGCCCTATACTGGGCTCCCCAGCCACAGTTTCCAGAGCCGGGAAGAGAAGTCCCCACAACTTCTGATTGAAAACCAGCAGACATGGTGGCTGAGTGAGATGGAGACTGCAGGAAGCGGAGACCTTCCTCTTAAAGGTCCCACATCCAGCCTTACTTGCTGATGGACTCACTCACTCTGAGCTCCAGCGCCAGGGCAGCAGCTTGAGGAATGCCAAGATCACTGAGTTGTCCAGCTTCAGGACAAGGGCTGGAGAAATGGCTTCCTTCCAGAAAGAAAGGCTGGCACAGTTGATTTTTCCTTAGTTAAGCCCTCCTCTCTCCTGGCATGCAGACACAGGCAGCCACCATATCTGAGTCACCGTCAACCTGGATGACACAGGTCGCTCTGCCCAGGAGAGTCCCTGAGACTCCACCTCTCCCAACTTGTGGGCCCACCCAAGCTGCTTCCAGTGGTTTATTCTATATAAATGGCCTGTCTTCTGCTGTGGACCTTCCTAGAATCTCTCAAGGGCTCACAAAACCCAAAGAAGCAGCATCTGGCCTCAGCGTGCCCACTTGCTGAGCAGCCCCAAGCCCCGCACTAGTGGCAGCTGGCCTCGGTTTCTGATTTGGCTCCTCGAGGCACCTATAAGCCCACCACAGGTGGCAGCAATCTGTAGATTGCTTGGTGACTCTTACAGGTGGCCTCGGAGGTGCACGGGCTGTGGATTAACTTGGCCTGCAGCTGGAACCCTCCCAGGTCAGTGCCAACATAAAGTCACTCTACTAAGACCAAGAGACTTTGGAGCCCTACCTAATACATAGAAACAGACACAGGGAGGCAGCCAAAATGGGGAGACAAAGAAACATGACCCACATGAAAGAACAGAACAAAGCTCCAAAAAGGAATTCATCAAAATGGACACAAGCAATCTACCAGATGCAGAGTTCAAAACACTGGTTATAAGGATGCTCAAGGAACTTAGGGTAAGTATTGATGAACTCAGTAAGAATTTTAACAAAGAGATAAAAAACATAAAAATGGAGATGGAAAACATAATAGGGAGCCAGTCAGAAATAAAGAATACAATATCTGAGATGAAGAGTATACTAGAGGGAATCAGCAGAGTGGATGAAATAGAGGATTGAATCACAGATATATAGAAGATGGGGTAGCAGAAGACACCCAATCTGAACAGCAACAGGAAGAACGAATCTAAAAAAATGAGAATAGTTTAAGAAGCCTCTGGGACGTCAAGCCTACAACATTCACATCATAGGGGTACCAGAAGGAGAAGAGAGAGAGCAAGGAATTGAAAACCTATTTGAAGAAATAATGACAGAAAACTTCCCTAATCGAGTGAGGGAAATAGACATACAAGGCCAGAAAGTTCAGAGACTTCTAAACAGGATGAATCTAAAGAGGCCCACAACCAAGACACATAATAATTAAAATGCCGAAGGTTAAATTCAAGGAGAGAATCTTAAAAGCAGCAAGAGGAAAGCAATTAATGACCTACAAGGGAGCTCCCATAAGACTGGCAGCTGATTTCTCAACAGAAACTTTACAGGCCAGAAGGGCTTGGCACAAAATATTCAAAGCGATGAAATCCTAGGACCTAGGACCAAGATCACCCAGCAAAGTTATCATTTAGAATCAAAGGACAGATAAAGAGCTTCCCAGATAAGAAAAAGCTAAAGTTCATCGATTCCAAGCCAGTATTACAGGAAATGTAGAAGGCATTTCTTTAAGAAGAAGGAAAAACAAAAGATAAAAAAAAAAACGAATAATAAAATGACAATAACGACATATCTAGCAACAATTATTTTAAATGAAAATGAATTAAATGCTCCATTCAAAAGACACGGGGTAGATGAATAAATAAGGAAACAAGACCCTTACATAGGCTGCCTACAAAAGACTCACTTCAGATCAAAAGACACAGACAGAAAGTAAAGAGATAGAAAAAAACATTTCATGATGGACCTAGAAGGTACTGTGCTGAGTGGAGTAAGTCAGATAGAGAAAGAGAAATGCCATATGATTTCATATACATGTGGAATCTAAAGAACAAAATAAACTCTCCCCACCCCAACCTCCCCCCGCAAAAAAAAAAAAAAGAAATAAACTCATAGATACAGAGAATATTTTGAGGGTTACTAGATGGGAAGGGGGTTGAGAGTGGTCAGTGAAAAAGGGATTAAGAAGTACAAATGGGTAGTTACAAAAGCATCATGGAGATATAAAGTGTAGCATAAGGAGTATAGTCAAAATTTTAACAGTTAAGTTCGGTGTCAGAGGGGCACTAGATTTATTAAGGTGATCATTTTCTGAGTTATATAAATGTCTAATCACTAGGTTGTACACCTGAAACTAATATAATATTGTATGACAACTATAATTGAAAAATTAAAAAATTATCAAAAAATAAATACATAAAAGCCTACGTTTCTAAAGGCTTTCTACCCAGAATACATGCCTTTTGGCAGAATGCATGGCTAAAGCTTATAAAATAAAAAAGCAGGACCAGGGATTCGTTAAAGATTGGGAAAGTCAAATTGTAGTGCATACTAGAGCAAGGGGAATTATAGGTTTCAAGAAAGTCGGGTGAAGAAAGTTTGGTGAAGAGAAAGTGAGGGCCCTGAGAAGGGAGGGAAGGGTATATGTGAGGAGAGTGTGAAAATGAAAAGGAGCCCAGGATCATGGTGACATGTGGCCTAAGAAGAAAAACAACCACTGAGCAATTCCCAGTGATGAGGATGGCCAAGGGATTCTCAAGTACTGGGATGCCTGTGATTCAATTTTATATGGCTTGTCTGGACTTTCTGAGTTGTGATCGCCCTCGATTACCCCTAGACCTTCCATAAAAATGTGTTACAACAGTACTCCATGCTAGTGTGGAGCACTGCTCCGAGCCAGAGGTGATGCAGGCATGGAGAGAGTACAGCTGGTGTGCAGAGATGACAGTAGCTGCCAGGGTTTGTGGGTAACAGGGAAACAGGCTATGGTGTAGACTAACCACAAGAAATCAGATGCACAGAACTGCCCAGATCTCCTAGTCAGGTTATTAGATTTGCTACCACCTGAGGGACTCTGTCTCATGACAGTTTATTTGACATCAGAGGGAAAGGAGATGTAACTCCCATAAGGCAGAAAGAACTGAGGACTTCCAGGCAGCTGACCCTTGGGTTACAGTTAGAGCTCATACAATAAAGTTATAGAATTGCTACAAAGTACGTAAATACTTTTGAGTAAGTAAATATTTGCAATGATAAATATGCTAGATATAAGTTAAAATGGATATACTTAAAGAAGGGGTTTGGTAAAAATCACATTGGATTGTAGATATAAAGTAATCTTATGAGAGTACTAATAAGAACTTTAAAAGATTGATCTTTAGTCTCTGGATTCTTTACTTATAAAAAAAAAAAGGTATCCTGTTTCCAACAGGTCAGAGAAACAACATGGTTTTGATGCAAATTAGGGAGAAAGAGAGAATAAAGTGTGCAGAAGAGGAGGAGAAGCTGATTGCCATTGTCCTTGAATTTTCGCAATTTCAAATTTAGAAATTCAGGAAACAAAGTAATATTTACATTATATCTTACATAATAGAATTTATATAATAAGCAGGTAAAAATAATCGAGTTTGGGATGTCACAATTCAGGACATATTTTAATGCCAACAGAAATCATTTCAGACATATAGTGTATTTCCAAAGCCTAAAGAAATATTCCTTCACACACAGCCCCAGCAAGTGTATGTGAGAACATTGGTGCTTACCATAGTCACTGCAGTTTTAAGAGATGAACATCTCTCTAGGCTCTCAATGCTTATCAGAATTGGAGAAAGCAGCATGAAGGATATGTATGTGAACTATTAACATATCCTGATTCCCAAGGCAGAAGCAACACCCCGGAAATGTGAGGGTTCGAGAATTCCAGAATACTTGCTAATTAACTTGGATGGATTACTCAGGATAAGTTAGAATACACTACAGTAATAATTCTAAAATTCTCAGTGGCGTAGCATAACAAAAGATGATTTCTTACTCAGACAATATCTTTAGCAGATCTGAGGGACTGGGCGGGGTTGCTGATCGCCATGCATTGCCACATTCCCACATTGCTTCGATTTTAGTTTCTCCATACCAACATATGCTCCCATGGTTGCTGTGGCCTGGGAAGAAAGCATGGAAAATCACGAACTGCCTTTTACCCATAACTCACATTTCAGTCACATGACTACACTTAACTTCAAGAGGGCATATGCCCCACCCCACCCCCCAAGAAGGATCAGAAATCTTGGTAGCAAACAATAATGTCTACTACAGATGTGTAGTAAATCTTTAGATTTTACTTGTATTCCCATAGGAAAGATAAAATGAAAATGCCTCCAGATAGTTTCAAGCATCAGCAGCTTTTTTCCACCTTCCTCCCACTTGTTTCTTGTTTTGGTATGGTGTGACCAAGAAAAAAAATTGACTTCAAATACATTATTTATTTAAATCCAACTCACATTACTAGTAAAAGACTAAAAGCTTTCTTTTGTCGAATGTAAGCCTTCTCAACCTTGGTATTATTGACATTTGGGGCTGGCTCATTTGGGGGGGTTGTGCTCTCTCACAGAGTATTTAGTAATATCCCTGGTCTCCACCCACTAGATGCCAGAAGCATCCCTCCCATTCCGGCTATGACAACCAAAAACGTCTCTACATATTTTATCCTGGAAAGGAGTAAAATTATTCGTGGTTGGGAATAACTTTTCTATTCACCTCCTTTGACCATTACGAAGGGTTCAGATCATCTCACACATGAAGTGATCCAGTACTGAGGACGGATAGAAATAGACCGAAGATAATACGTTTTCTCCCAGATCTACTGGTGAGACTTTGGGCACATCTCTGACTCTCTCTTTACCTAATTTCTAAAATGAGGAGAATAATGTTACCTAGCTCACAAGCTCGTTGTAAGAATTAACTGAGACACTGAATCTTCCATCCTTCTCCCTCTGTTTTGGGAAACTACTTCTGTATATACCCAGTTCCTATATACACAAGGAGTCTATTTCTGGACTTTCTGTTCTGTTCTACTTGTCCCTTCATATGTTCCTGTAAGAGTTCCTCTCTGCACTGATTAAACATTATTATTAAACCCTCTATTATCTATAGGTGACTTGTCTGGAAAACTCGGCCATCAGGAAAGGGACTGGAAACTAAAGTGAAGAAAAATGCCTGCAGAAGCCCGGCACTAAAGTTCAGATACTTTTCAAGCTGTGAAGTTCCCCCAACGGTATTAAGATGGCTTATAAATTATTTCTTCTTCAGCCCCTGCACCATCTTGTGCCTCACACACAGGTACAGGCACCCAATAAGTGGTTGCTGAGGGACGAAATGACCAATTTCAGACATAAGTCAAGCAAGCAAATTACCGGACTGTCCCATATCACCTTAGGTTAGAAATTCTAAATTAGGTGAGATGAGGGCTGGAAGGGTATTAATATAGGCAGGACTGGTGTCAGCAATCAGTGACAGATGACAGCCTTACAACATTAAAAGAGGAAATTAAAGGGTAGATATTAATTAAAAAATGAAAATGAGTGCTCCGGAGAGTAAGCAGCCGCACACATCACAATAACCCCTTAGCTGTATTACAATGTCGGTGCATAATAACTGACATCCCTAATAATGACTCTGACATTTTTTAAAAATGCTAATTTCTGCTCAGAGTGTTCTATTTTTAAAAAATTCAGAGTAGTGTGTAAGGCATTTAAGAAAGATTTCCATCATAGACTTATAAAATATGTGACTTGCAATATACCTTAGAGATTACCTATTCTGTTTTCTGGATGCAGAAAGTCAGTCCTGGAAAGGTGAAGTACATTTGTCCAAGGTCAGGTGACCAGAGAGGCAGCCCTGGAGCTAAAGCCTTAGTTTGCTGACTCCATGGCAAGTTCTTTTTCCGCTACAGTACGTCTTCCAAAATATAAATGTATTTCTTTAATTTAAATTGCCAAACTTAATATCTGGCAACTCAATAAGGGTACACTTCAACTATATGGAATTTTCTTGCACTGAGCTATTAATGGACTGATACTTATTGAGCCTTTGTGTTGCCCAAAACTAAATAGTACTTTAGATCTGCTAAACATGTCAAAGAAGGGAGAAAGCATGATGCTTGATTCAAGTGACTAAACTTTTTAGAAGGGAAAGGGAAATTTGCATGTAAGAAGCCAGAGCAAGGCAAAATGGTACGGAGTGTTGCAATAAGTCTGAGTGTGTGGAAATTAACTCTAGGTGCTCTGGGAATTGAGAGATAGGAAACATCAACCCATGGCAAGTAGTCAAGGACAGCACAGGAATGGGGTAGGATGGGTCACCTGAGCTGGACCCAGAGTATATGCAGAATTTGGCAAAGAAAACAAGGATGTCCCAAATGTGGACAACACTAGAAAACACTGGAAGGGGGTAGAAGCCTGGATCACATTTTCTAAACCACTCATTCGAACAGGTTATCTAAAAAGTATCAGTTATTTATGAAGATGGGGGAGGGGGTATGGGAAATATTAAAGATGTAGGCTGCCCTGGAAAAATCTAAGTTGAAAAGAGAATAAGGAAAATGGCCTGATTGTTCTAGAAAAGCACTAATAGGAATATAATTATATTATATTTAATGTAATTTAAAATTTTATAGTAGCCCTATTTAAAAAACCAAAAGCAACAGATTAAATTCATTTAAAAATGCATTTTATCTAACTCAACATATTCAAAATGTTATTATTTCAGTATGTACTCAATATACAAAATTATTGATATTTCACTCTTTTAGTCATACTAAGTCTCTGACATCTAATGTATATTTCACACTTAGAGCGTATCTTAATTTGAATGCTAAATTCATCAGAGATATTTGATCTGAATTTAGATATCACAAAATTTACAACTAAAAAGATAATTTCACATACCTAAGTAGTTCCAAAAACACCTAAAGGTTTTCCAGTAACTAAATCAAATCCCAAAAAACATTTTCTATTAATATTCACATGCACATTGACAAAGCTGCTTCAGTTTTTAAATTTAAATGCCAATCAATTAAAATTAAAAGTTCAACTCCTCAGGCCTACATGACAAATCTCAAAGGTCCAATTATACATGTGGCTAGTGACTACGCGTTAGGCTGCACAGGTCTAAAGGTGGGTTTTAGGGATAGGAACCAGTGTTGTCAGTGACATAAGGCCCTTGGATGGCAGATACGAGTGCCTGGAGGGTGACTGCTTATGAGCTAGCACACAAAGTGGAGCTACTCTATACTGCCCACCAAGAAGGAAGGAGATATCAAGACAAAAACAGATTTCTAGGAAGACTAATCTGCAACAAAATAGAAGCGAAAAAGAAGTCAGGGAGACTAATGGTAAATAAATGTGAAATAATAAGGATTGGAACTGAAGGTGGGAGGGGGGAATGAGGGAGAGTTGATGATTCAAGAGGCTGTTTGTTAGATAGAAGAACTGATCAGACTGAAGAATAGATAGGACACATAACAAGAGCCTCCAGCTGAAGACCTAAGAGGGACCTGGTTTTTCTTTGCTCGTTTTGTTTCGTTTAGGTTTCTGTTTTGTGTTTGTTTACTCTCTCTTCCACATGCATTTAATAGGGGAAATTATATTCCATAGTGGTTTTCAGAAGTTCAAGAATTATTAAGGTAACTCTTCTTGGGAATGTAAAGGGACTATTGTTATGGAGAACAAGAACAGAGAAATGGAGGGGACGGAAGGGTAGAGGAGAAAAAGATGGAGAGAAAAGCTATAAATTTTGAATTTAGTATTTACCAATAAGTAGATAGTAAGTCAAACCATTTCAGTGAGTGAGATCACCTAGAAGGTATGCAGAGGGAGAAGACAGAGGCCACCCTAGGGACAATACATTTCTAGGGACAGAGAAGCCTTCATAGGAATGCTTTTAAGGTACAAAGATACTGAACCAGACAGGTTAGGTGTTTGCTCCATGGCCTCATTCACTCGACTAACAATTACTGAGACAAAGACCTAGATGTTCACATTCTAGATACAAGCCAGGTGGGCCACCCTGGAAGAGTGCACTGCTAGGGTCGCAGCCAGGACTGAACCCCAGACAGCCTCTGCCTGCAGCAAGGTCTCTGTCCTATACCAAAACAGAGTAGGAGTGTCACTGGCAGGATTCTGCCTTTGACATAGGTCAGTCTAAATCGTATTCTGTTCCCTTGAAGTTTCATTCGCCATTTCTAAAAATGCTCTTCAAGGAACATTTTACTTTAAGTAACAACAACGAAGTGATTAACGTCATATCTTAAAGGGAAAACAAAAGATGGGGCTGTATGGAGTTGCAATGATGGAGAGAAATGTTCCCCTTTACAGTAGTGATGGTGCTAGAGGCAGCGTAGGGTTTTTGGTACAGGAGTTCGTGTTGGTCTGCCACCTCGTAGCTGCCACAATGAGATAGATGTGGAGGTATAGAAAAAATATAAATGCGAAGAAAATTCGGAGGACATTCAGTTCAGTATGAACTAATGACACATTATACCATTTAACTTTTGAAAGTAGTGCTCAAATCAAATTAGGATACAAAGGTCTAACTTTGTAACTTCTATTTCCATAGAGATGTCACAATATTTTCCGTTAAAGACCAAAAGGACCACCATATTTTCACCTGCTCTAACAACAGATTTTTATGCTACCCTGGTGAACAATTATGATTTTACATTTGTTAGTTATGAAACTTCTATTTCCCCAGCTTTGTAATGTAGAAGAACGTTTAATATTCTGGGTTCGAACTTGGAAACACAAGGGAGAAAATTACTCATCTTAGAAGCGTAATTCCTTTTATTGAATAATTGACTTTTTTAAAAAAGACCTTTAAAGGAAGCATTTATTCATTAAATGTAACCATTCGCATAAAACAATGCTCTCCTTCAATTCAATCCTTATTTTTTTCTTCCCAAATTTGCAATAAAAAGGTAGAACTCCATGTCATTAACTTTACATTTCTCTCAGTGGCATTCAAGATTCTGAAATCAGAGAACTATGGAAAATATAACAAGAAAAAGTGGTTTCCTGGAGTGTCTTTCTGCCCCGTCCACACGACATCTCCTACATATCATCCATGTGCCAGTTGAAACATCACCTCTAGGAAAACGGAGCTGGTCCACATGAACTGCTCTGGCCCTTACAATACTCTGCTCTCTTGGAGAAATCTGCCGGCATTTTTCTTACATGTGGATACACCTGTGTGTGCAGTCCTTCAGAGAAGGGACAGGACCATGTGCATCTTTTTATCTCTGGAGATTAGCCCAGTAACTAATCTAGAAAGTACCCAATAAATACAAGTGTAAGAAATAAAGAATGGATATGTAAATGAACAAACAAATGACTGGATTCAGAACTGGAATTCTATTAGCTGTATTAACTTGAGCAACTCACTTCACCTCTTTGAGCTTCAATTTCCTTATCATAAAAAAGAGAAATTGTGGACCGCCTAGTGGACTTCTCAGGGTTTTAGAAAGCATCACATATGATAATATGTGTGAACACTCCAGATAAATGGTAAAGTACTATGCAAATATTAGTTATTGTTTGCAGCTGGATAGAGACAGAAAGCCTAGCCAAGTGTAGGACAGAGGTAGGAAACTAATTCCACACATCTGGGAATGGTGTCACTGTTGTCCCAGCTCCCCCCAAAAAATCCTGAGAAACATCCACTTAGAACGAGTATCCCATTTCACCATCACTGAGAACAATAAATACATGAACAATTATACATTCAAGCCTCTATCTCTCCTAGAAGTAGTAAGTCTGTGGCCTCCCTCTATAGCATATCTCCCTATAATTCACCATGACCTCCCAGGGACTACTCAATCCAAGTGGTGGGATAAGGGTAGGAAGGATGGTCCTGGTTCATCATACGAACACCGAGTGGAGAACCAACTAGAGAACTGCTATCTGACAGAATTCTCACACACAAGTCTGCTGTTGTAAACAAGTTGAGTTACAGTTGATTGCTCTGGAAAGACTTGTCGAGAGCCCATCTCAGGCTGTGAGGCAGGCCACATCATGTACCACAGTACCTGGGAGGTTAAGTCTGGAGGAGGCTCCAGCACCAGCCACAGACTGTGCCCAAACCCTTCTCCATACGGGGACCTCTTCTCCGTAAATTCCAAAACCCTGATCTTGGTCCCTGTTCAGCAGCCCCGTTTCTTCAGTCACTGTATTTATAGGATCTCACTGCCCATCTCTACCACCAGTTTTCAGAACAGGTCTTTCTGGCCTATGTTTATGGGTCTCCCTAACCATGAATCTTGGGAAGCTGGTATGGACTTTCAGTATCTCATCCCGTACTGAATAATGGGAGCCTTCTCTTATACGTACATAACCAAAGGAGTTCAGTAGCTTTTATAGGACAAGGAAGATCACGTTCAAGGACACCACCTGCCACAGGCACTCCATTCAATACCTGCCTTGACAGGCAGTCTATCACACAAGCAATCACAAAGTTCTCACTTCCGTTCATTTGATTTGTCACTACCTTGTTCAGGCCACATCTTTCACCTGAATTAATGTGGCAGCTTCTCAATGCTGCCTGCTTCCTATTGCTCCCCTCCAGTCCACTCTCCAAATGTAGCCAGAACACTCTTTCCAAACACTAATCAGATCATGCCATCTCCCCGTCTGAAACAATTCAGATGCTTCCTATTGGCCTCCTGGTGTCCCCCTTAACATGATTTCACAAGACTTTCATGATCAGGCCCCTACTTACTTCTCCATCTTTACATGTCAGCCTCTCTCCCTCCCCCACCACTCACCATTCCCTTTCCTTCTTACCTAGTCCTGTATTCCTGATTTATTTTCTCCTTCTGGCAAATACTAATTAATGAATATCTCCCTTCTCCCTCTTTCCCCCTCTCTCTCTACCTCCATTCTTTGCTGGTATGTTTCCTACTTCTCCTTTATCTCACTATTTAAAGCTACTTCATTGAAATAGTCTTTCCTGATGCCCCAAGATTATGTTAGAGTCACGTATTATATGCTCGCACAGCTATTGAACTAACTTTATTGTATTGTAATATCCATGTTGGTATTGCAACTTCTCATCTTGTTTGTTCAGTCTTATGTTTCCCAATAGAAGGGAAGCTCACTGAGAGCAGAGACTTTAGGAGGTACAGAATAAAAATGTGTCACATAAATGAATAAAACCTAACAAAATTTAATGTCCAGAATAATTGAACTATTAAATGCAGAGCAGTGGTCACAAACAGCCTTTGTTAGGGTACAAGCCCAGTTAGACCTGGATTTTATCTTCTTTAAGTATAAATCTAAAAGTGATAACTGAGAAACGTAGGTGGCAGTAATCTCAGCTGTCCAGATTTTTATATGATTAGTGGTTACCAGAGGGAAGGGGGGAAGGAGGAGGTAGATAGGGGTAAAAGGGGTCAAATATTTGATGACGTAAGGAAATCTAATTTTGGGAGGTGAACGCACAATGCAATATATATATGACAGACTGTTGAATGGTACACTTGAAACTTACTTGATTTTATTAATCAGTGTCACCCCAAAAATTTTTAATGCAAAAAATTTTAAATAAATAGCAAGGAAAAAAAAGAAAATGATATGTTAACTATTAAAATACATTTCATTATAGTTATACAAGACTTTAACATAAGGAGAAGGGGGAATAGTATACAAGAACTCTATACTATTTTTGTAGCCCTTCAGAATTCTAAAATGATCTCTAATTTAAAAGTTTTTAAAATGCTTTTTTATGTGCATTCTGTCCTTCTTAGCCATGTAATCCCCTTCAAAAAAGGAATTCCATAACACGTCAAGCCAAAAGAGATGAGAATCTGAACGTTTCTCGAAATTAATACTGATCAAGGATTTCAGATATATATTCGAAGTACCTAAAATAGTCTATTCATTGCATTACTAAAAGTATCATAATGTGTTTGGTCTATTTCAACTGTCATTTCTTGCTATAAAAACAAATATAGAAAATTAAGATATTTAACTAGAAACAGCTTTGATTCTCAAAATTACATAATGCCTACAATGGCTAAAATCTTATTTTTAGGTAAGAAACTGCCACATAGATTTAGCAGAAATACACTACAATTGTACCACAGTTCAGTAATAGGTTTCAGGTCTCAATTACATAAAATCCTTTAAGAGAGAAAAAAAATAATATGAAAAGTGAAGCCTCATGCTGAGGGTATATGCTTGATAAAAACCAGTAAAGCAGGAGAAAAAGTATCTATTTAATTATGTTTCCATTATATTTTAAGATATGTATTCAGCAAATGTTGCCCTCTAACAAATTAACCCTCTGTCATACAGCTGACAAATAGTTATGACATATGACATGACATATAACATAACACAGAATAAAACATTTTATGTGATTTATGGTATATATAACCTTATTTAAATACATGATTAAATTATTCTGGTTCTCTTTTAGTCTGCTACAAATGCATATATTCACATATCCAGGCTATGCTAAACTAATATAAAGTTATATTAAATGGGCCTTTTCTTATCTGGAGAGTCTAGAACTGAGGTCAGTGGGTTTCAAGTGTCTAGTCATTTTAAAGACAGGTGACGACTTACTCACCTAAGTGACTGGTTCAGTGACCACCACCTATCTCCAGATTATTTAGGAGAAACCCAGAGATTTATTAGAAAAAATATTAGAAGTTATTTCCCAAAGTGAGAAGAAATGAGAGCATCCTGGCATTCTTGTTTTATTCCTCATGGGGACATTCTCTCCTCCTTCAAATTAAGTCAAGGGAGCCAAAGGGGCAGCAAGAAACTCCTTTGCAGAGGTGGGAGGACAGGACTAGGTAAGAAGGAAAGTGAGTGCTGGGGGAGGCAGGGGAAGATGACATGAAAAGCTGGAGAAGTAAGTATGGGCCTGATCATGAAGGACTTGTGAAATCATGTTAAGGGGGTCGCCAGGAGGCCAATAGGAAACGTCTGAATTGTTTCACACAAGCAGATACCAACATGGATATGATCTGATTGATGCTTGGAAAGAGTGCTCTGGCTACGTTTGGAGAGTGGACTGGAAGGGAGCAACAGGAAGCAGGCAGCATTGGGAAGCTGCCACAATAATCCAGGTGAAAGATGTGGACTGAACAAGGTAGTGGCAAAGCAAATGAACGGAAGTGAGAAATATTTTGGCACTCAAAAGGACAGAACTTTGTGATTGCTTGTGTGATAGACTGCCTGTCAAGGCAGGTATTGAATGGAGTGCCTGTGGGAGGTGGTGTCCTTGAACGTGATCTTCCTCGTCCTATAAAAGCTACTGAACTCCTTTGGTTATGTACGTATAAGAGGAGAAGGCTCCCATTATTCAGTACGGGATGAGATACTGAAAGTCCATACCAGCTTCCCAAGATTCAAAGGGTAGGAATTAAAGGGGAGTTATAAGAAGTCATTTCTCACCATGGTCATGAAATGCAGCAATGACAAGGCCTTCACGAGGATCTCCGAAAAATACAAACAAGCCATGAGATAAAGAGCCTGCCATTGGGCACTTGCTGCTGTGACAGAGGTGCCAACAGCTAGACCGTGCCACAGCCAATCTGGAGGGATTGCTCTTTGCCTCCAGTCTCCACGTCAGGCGGCAGTCACAAGTGGAGGTCCAGAATACAGTCCAGCCTCCTTCCTCACGCTGATCTGCAGAATTGAGGGCCAGACTTGAGCACAGGAGAAAAGTTTTTAATTAAATGAGATTAATTTTTTAAGTTTCCATTTTAAAACGTAAATGTATTTCATGTTCCAAAAAAAAAAAAACCCACTATAAATAGATCATCAGGAAAACAAATTGCTCCCACCTTTGTCTTTCAATCACCTAATTCTCCCTATGAAGTAATTATTTTTAATAGTTTCTGAATTAGTTTCTTATGGCTACTATAAGAAATTACCACAAACTTAATGTGGTGGCTTGAAACAACTGAAATTTACTGTCTCAAACTTCTGGGGGCCAGAAGTCTGAACTCGGAGTCACTAAGGAAATCAAGGTCCATGCTCACTCCAGAGGCTCTAAGGGAGACTGTTCCTTTCCTCCTCCAGCTTCTGATGGCTGCTGGCATCCCCTGGCTTGTGGCTGCACCACTCCATTCTCTGCCTTCATGTTCACATTCCCTTGTTCTCTTTGTGTGCAATCACTCTCTGCCTCTCTCTTATAAGGGTACTTGTGATGGCATTTAGAGCCCACCTGCATAATCCCGGATAATCTCCTTAACTTAATCACATCTTTTGTCACATAAGGTAATAGTCACAGTTTCCCCAGAGATTAGGAAGTGGATATAGCTTTAGGGGTCATTATTTAGCCTACCACAGTTTCTTGTGCTTCTCTCCAGATAGAAACAAATGCAAGCACATAGGAAAATAGATTCAAACTTCTTTTCACTTTCTAACACAAAAGGTAATACCGTACCCTTCTGTACATTGCTTTACTGATTGAACAATATATGTTGAGATCTTTCCATATTACCACATAGAAAACATTTCTATGTTTTCTATGTGGCTCTATTTTTACAGATGTACAGAATACTACTGAATGGATCTATGCACTTTATTTAACCAGTGCCTTTCCATTTTTTTTTGCCATTACAAACAATGACAAAGTAAACAACTTTGTATGTGTGTGTACACACATGCATACACATACATACATATTTGCAAATATATTTTAGGATAAATTTCTAGAAGTAGGATTTCTTTGTCAAAGGGCATATGCATTTGTCATTTGTTTAGGTATCACCAAATTGCCTGGTTAGGAGATATATCCATTTGCACTCCAATTTATAAAATGTAAGAGTGCCTGTTTCTCCATGCCCTTCTGGAAAAAGGTATTGACACGAATCCAAAAGAACATTTGGATTTGTGTCAATCTGATCAATGAAAAATGTTATCTCGGTGAATAGCTTGTGTATGTGTGAACATGATTTTTTAAAGTCAGAGAATATTTCATCTTGTGAATGAAACAAATTCTAAAACCACTTTTCCTATTGCTAGACACTTCATTTTTTATTCTTTGAAACAGTGCAATCTCTGAGCATCTCTCTTTTTCCATATACTATACTGCTTCCTTAAAATAAATTTCTAGCCACGCACATGCTTAGAGTTTGAGTATCTAAGGTCCTTGATACATTGCGAAATGGCTTTGTAGAAAAGTTTTAGCTGTTTTATTTTCACCAGTAAGTAGCATATGAAGGAGAGATATCAGAGTCAATTGCAATTATCTATAGGAATTGCTTACAAGTAAGCAATTGTAAATCTTTTGAGTTCCTGGACCCAATTTCAACAGGTGGGGGTGGGCGTTTCCCCACACCTACAAGAAGCAATTCCTTGGACACCAACTGGTGTCACACAAGTCAACTCAGTTCTGACACTATTTACCAGGAAACAGCATCAGATCCCACAAGGGAAGGGGTCAGCCCTGCAAGAACCATCCCCCCCCATATCCCCCCACTTCAAATACCAGTCACAAGCCCAGGTTGTCACTTGTACTTCTGACCAACCAGTTATAAATCAGAGGCTCCCATGACCCCCTTGGCGTTCCATTAACTGGAGATAGCGGCTCACAGAACTCAGAATGACTGTTTACTCACTAGATTATCAGTGTCTTATATAAAAGGATCTAACTCAGGAACAGTTAGATAGAAGGAATGCATAGGACAAGGTATGGGGAAGTGGTCTAGAACTTCCATGCCTTCTCCAGCCATGCCATTTTCTCCAAATCCCCTTACGTTCACTAACCTATTAGCTCTCCAAACAGTCCTTTTGAGGTTTTATAGAGGCTTCATTACGTGCACACGATTGATTAAATCATTGGCTGTTGGTGATTGATTCAACCAACTCCCAGACTCTCTCCCCTCCCCAGAGGTCTGGGGGAGGGAATGAAGGTTCCAACCCTCTAATCACATGGGGCTCCACTGACAACCAACCCCCATCCTTAGGTGTGGTCCAATTGGCACCTCATTAACAAAACAAAAGACAGGATCAGACTGCCCCACTGGCCTGACTCCTTCGGGATCAGGCTGTTGCCACTGGAACAGTACTGGCATTCGGCCTGCGAGCTGTTTGAGCCTTTGCTCTAGAATAAAAACAACTGTAAGAAGTGAGACCTCGATTAGCTAAATACTTCGAAGGCACCTCCGCCACCACACAGGCAGCACTCTAGCTAATTTTAGGTTTAAAAACCAGGATCCCTCTTTATGCACATTTCTAACTAAATGGACCAATTGGACCAAAAGTAATTTAGAGCACCAATGGTCATTAGGGGGAATTCTCGAAATCCCCAAAACTTATTTTTCTTAAAACCGAATTAGACAATCATAGCTCTGAAATTGGCAAAACTGAGTGGAATGCCTATTTCATTTGGTATTTTGAGGCTCCCAAACGTTACCAGGAGTCTAAAATCACCTCTTGGCAAAATAAAACTTTAAGATTAACTGATGAAAACCAACATAAAAGACAAAATGGCTTCTGAACCTAGTTGTACTCCTCTGGAGCTATCATGTTCCTTTCTCCTGGGTTCTTCATCTCAAGAACCACCTCTGATGCCATCTTCTCCCTCTTCTGAACCATCAGTACCTATCTCTTTAAAGTTAAGCCTTCTGAGGCTCCTAATAAAGCCTTAATTTCTTCTGTTCCCTGGACAAAATAAAGCCTTAATTTCTTCTGTTCCCTGGACAAAAGCTGAACTGAGATCCATATTCAAAGATTTTCCCAAAATAACTGAGGATCTTCATAGATTTGCTGAGGAATTTAATATAGTCATTCAGACTTATCAGCCTGGTTTCTCTGACTTACATCAGCTAGTTCATAAGCTTGTCAGTGAAAGCCAGGTACAGAATTGGACGAAAACTGCTAACAGAAAATCCTGAAAGGTCCCTAGAATTACAGCCCGAGACTACTCCAATAATTTATTACATGATCAGGCTTCTGCAGTTGCTAAATGCCTTCATCCACAATTTGTAGGGCTTTCCCAAAGCCTGTTGATTAGAATAAAATTCAGGCTTGCTCACAAAAGTCTGATGAACCTTTCTGTTTTAGTTAAAAGGACCAGGATGGAGTGGGAGACCATGTGCACTCTGAATCTGGTCATTTTGGCAAGTCAGCTTGCTCACAACCCACATGAAAAACAAAAATCCTGAAAGAAAACCGCTAAAATTCTTCATTTTCAACTCCAGTAAATAAAGGTCCCTATACAAAATCAAAAACCTCCCAGTTTCTGCTATCATTGGTAAATGGCAAAGAGCCAGGACATTGGAAAAGAGAGTGTCACAAATTCAAGTGCTTCAGGCACCTTCAGCCTTCTAAGCAGCCCTTCCAATGTCCACCTGAGTCCCAATGTCAGGACTCCAAGGAACTGCAGGGTTCTTCCCAAGCCTCCCCCTTAATGGGGCCCAAGAAAACACTCTCCAGACTGAGAATTAATCTGTCTGTTGTTACTGTGCTCAGCCTCACTGCAATAAAGCAGCCCCTGACTTGAGGATGAAAATAGTTCAAAAAGTGGGGATCTCTAATGCAACAGGTTCCTGTCTCCAAACTTAGCCCTTTTGTTCCTTAGTTACCTTTTTCTCAAAAGGAAGAAATGATTCTAGAATTTTATAGTAGCCGTCAAAATAACCAATCAGGTAAATGAAATGATACGTCTTTTATTTGCTCTATTTCCGACGGCTCTATAGCTGAATCTGGGAGCCCTGACCAATTTTCCCTTTTGGGTCAGCTGCCATCCTCCTTATAGGCAAAATCTTCAATTGATATTGGCAGAATCCACAGTGCACCTCCAATCGAGATTCAAACAGACTCCTCAAAGTCTCTTCCCAGAATCAATCAATACCCATAAGTAAAGAAGCCATTCAAGGTATAAAGCCCATAATAGAAGATTACAAGACTCAGGGCCTCATTATCCCTTGCACTAGTCCCTGTAAGAAAACCCAAGGGCTGAGGGTAGAGGTTTATCCAGGACCTCCAAGCAATAACTAACACCGATATCCCTAGACACCCCACACAACCCAACCCTCATCCATCATCACACCCATCCCAACTGAAAGTATACTCTTTACTGTAAGTGCTTTATGAAGTGCATTCTTCAGTATTCCAGCTGATAAAGCTAGCCAAAACTCTTTTGCCTTAATTTTGGAAAACAAACGAACAAACAAACAATTCACCCCGGACAGTAATGCCTCAGGGTTATTGAGAGTCCTTCTTACTTCTCAGAAATCCTGAGGGCTGATCTGGATTATATAACATTTCCTGGGGGTTCTGCTTTGTTGTAACATGTAGATGATTGCTTCTTTGCTTCTCCCCTACCCCCACCCCAAGCTGCCTCACAGGAAAGACAGTATCCACTTGCTAAAGCTTTTATTCTTTAAAGGTCACCAAGAAAAACACTGCAGTTTTGCCAAACTCAAGTTCAATATTTAGGGCATCTGATATCAAAATAAGGGCTGCACACAGATCCAGGTAGGCTTCGTGGTGTCCCAAGTTTCTATTCCCAAAACCTGAAACTGAGCATCAACTACAAGCTTTTCTCAGGCTGATTTGATTACTGCCGAAATTAAATCTCAAATCTCTCCCTCATGGCCAAACCTCTATATATTTTACTAAAGAACAAGAACCCCAAGCCAAATTTATAGGAAAAACAGGACACGGCCCTTAAAGTCTTAAAGGAGAGTTTAATGAACCCAGCTGCCCTTGGACACCAACTATCAAATTCCCTTTTTCCTTTTTATATATGGAGAGGGAATGCGGCCTTGGGGTGCTCATCCAAAACTGGGGGATCGCCATAGACCCTCAGGATATGATAGTCAGCAACTGAACCTGGTGACTCGGGGGTACTCCCCTTGCCTTAACATCACTGCTGCCACTGCCCTCTTGGTTAAGGCCACAGAGGAAATTGGTGTGGGATCCCCTCTAACCATCGTACCCATGCACTAGAAGCTCTCCTGAATTCTCAACTCACTCGACACTTTTCAATTAGTTAGCCACCATCACCTCTTATGAAATCCTTGTTAGCTGCTTCTCACATAACTCTCTCATGCTGTGCTAACTTCAACCCTGCTACTCTTCTCCCCTCCTTTGCAGAAGTCCCCTCATGACTGCTCAACACTGATGGATCACCTCTGGGCACCATGCTCATCTATAAGAAACTACTGTAAGGCTAACTTCTCAGGGTTCACTGATGGTTTTCATTTAAAAAGTGAATATGGAAAATATGATTCTGGATATGCAATATCAATAGCTTTGACATAACTAAGCAGCACCTTTGCCTTTAGCCACAACTAATGTAGAAAGGAGGCAAGAGAATTAAAAATGTTAATCAAGCCACAATCAGAGACTGCAATGTGTTGATCAGCCCTGCAGCCAGGCCAGGAGGACACCTGCAGAACAAAGGAAGATTTCTGCTGGGGTTGCTAAGGACAGTTCCCCACATCTGTGAAGGGGAAACAGGAACAACAGAGTCCTTAAGTTCCTGTCCTACAAAAATAAAACTGCTCATTCCCTATGGCTAAAACCATGGGAAACCTATGGATTAAAGGCTGGGAACTGCCAGCGGGACTTTCACTCAACATATTCTTACCTTTTCGTGCTTAATACTCTTCCCCTTCCTCACTGTATGTCCATGTCAAAGAAAATGGGTAACAAAGTCTTTTAAACTATAACTCACAGGTTCTAAAGAATGATACATAAACTGAATTCCTCCAACATTCAGAGTCCCTTTTCAGCCTTTACTCTGTCCCTCTCACTGTCCCTCTCTGCCTCTGAGAGGAGACCACACTCTGTCTGTGGAGTGTTACCCCTTCTTTAATAAACCTTCCTTTGACTCTAACTTTGGCGTGTGTGTTGAATTCTTTCCACACTCTCCGCCAAAGGACCTTCTTCTCTCAGTGCAGGGCTTGGTCCCCCCTCCCCCCGCCCCGACCTAGGGGGAAATTTGCCCTGTCCTGAGTCACTAGGGGCCTGCACCCTAGCCAAGGACAAAACTGCCAACATTTACCCTGACAGCAGATATGTTTTCAGAGCAGCTCATGATTTTGGAAAGTAGTGGAAACAACATGGCTTCTTTACTTCCATCAGAAATAAAATTTTAAATGGCCCGTATGTTCAGGAAATATCAGATGTTGATACTTCTACCTGTTGCTTTAGGTATTATTAACATCCCAGGGTATTCTAAACTCTGCTCTGTAGAAGCTAAGGAAAATCACCTCGCTGAGACTTTCCAAGGGAATAATGCTGCCCTTAAAGGAACCGAAAGCAGTTAAGTCTCTGTCACCGCCCAAAGGGATACTTCTCCAAATGATAACTAGAAAAACTAGCTAGATAGGCCCAATAATTAGCATCAGAGAAAGAAAAACAAGATTGGAAATCCAATTGGAGAAAGAAAAGAAAAGAAAAAAGAAAAGAGAAGAAAAGAGAAGAAAAGAGAAGGAAAGAGAAGAGAAGAGAAGAGAAGAGAAGAGAAGAGAAGAGAAGAGAAGAGAAGAGAAGAGAAGAGAAGAGAAAGGAGGGAGAGAGGGAGGGAGGGAGAGAGAGAGAGAAGAAGGAAGGAAGGAAGGAAGGAAGGAAGGAGGGAGGGAGGGAGAGAAGAAGGAAGGAAGGAAGGAAAAAGGAAAAGGAAAAGGAAAAGGAAAAGGAAAGAAGAAAAAAGGAAAGAAAAGAAAACCTCTAGTTTGGGTCAAATAAAAACCTACTCTCACTGGAGACTCTAAAATTCCCACTCTTTAAATAGTATACGTACATTAAACCATTGGTCCACCAACAAAATGATAGCACTTATAAATCAGTATCAGTGGGGAAATAGTGATAAGGCCTTAAAAAATGCCTACCTCACTTGTCCTACCTGCCCAATGTACAACTCAGGAAGCCTGTTAGCACTGCTCCCAAATGTTTTACCTTCCCTATTGGAACATTCAAGGTCTGGCAAATAGATTTCCTACAGCTTCCCTCATCTCATAGATATGTTTTAGCCACGCCTGTATGTTTCTGTGGACTGATGCTTTCCCGCTGTAGACAGGCCTCGTTTGGAAAAGATCATCGTACTTGGGGAACCCCTACTAAACTCTATAGTGATCAGGAAACCCATTTCATTAGTCAGGTGCTTTGACAAGTCTGTGCCACTTGGCCGGTTTTATAACACTTTCACTGTGCTTATTACGACCCTCAATCCTCGGGTTTAGTCAAAAGCACTGATGGCATTATTAAAACTCAACTGGCCAAATTTGTAGAGGCTCTCCAAATACTATGGCCAAAAGCATTAGTCCTTATAAATCGCAGCTCCACCGCCTCTGGAACTCATACATTGTCACCTTTGAGATACTCACAGGGCACCCAATGCACGTGGTCCTTGCCTCACTTGACCCACAGCCACTAAAAGGATATATATGTCAATATTGTAAAGGCCTAATTGCTTCTATCAAAACTAACCATGTTCTGGCAGAGTAATCTTTCACAGTACATTCCAGGGAGACGAAACCTTAAGCCCATGCTTTGTAACCTGGAGATTTCGCCTATTGGAAAAGACACCTCCAGAAAGATTCTCTTCGACCTTGCTGAAAAAGCCCCGATTAGTCATTGCTAAGCACCTCTTGTGCCACCGAACTCCAGGGGATAGACACTTGGATCCACGTTACAGTCTAAAGAAAATAGCAAAGGCTGACTGGACTTGCCTGTCATCTGATGACCTGAAGATAAAGATTTCCTCAAAACTGAAGCAGGCGACATCTGATGAGACAGCTTTCCCCACATACCTGGACCAGACCTATTCAGAGTTGTCGGCCAAACCTTTGATGCTAACTCTAGTTCCTTGAGGTGTAAAGCTGAGTAGTTTATTTGAAGATCTGTGTTTTTTATTTTATGCAGGCATTCATTGCTATAAACTTTCCTCTTAGCACTACTTATACTGCATCCCATAAGTTTTGGTATGTTGGGTTTCCATTTTCACTTGTCTCAAGTTATTTCCTGATTTCCTTTTTGATTTCTTCTTTGACCCACCGGTTGTTCAGGACCAGGTTGTTCAATCTCCACATATTTGTGAATCTTCCATATTTCTTCCTGTTATTGATTTCTAGTCTCATACCACTGTGGTCACAAAAAATAACTGATATGATTTCGGTATTCTTAAATCTGTTAAGACTTGTTTTGTGGCCTAACATGATCCTGGGGAATGCTCTGTGAGCCCTTGAGAGGAATGTTTATTCTGCTATTAGATGAGATGTTCTGTATGTGTATGTTAGGTCCATTAGGACCAAAGTATAGTGCCACCTCAATGCTTTCTTATTCATTTTCTGAAAATCAGTTGTTCAAAGTGGGGTACTTAAGTCCTCTACTATTGTATTGCTATTTTTCCCTATAGATCTGTAAATAACAGCTTTATATATTTAGGTGCTCTGATGTTAGGTGCATATATATTATTATTTCCTCCTGATGAATTGGCTCCTTTATCATTATATAATGACCTTCTTTGTCTTTTATTACTTTGCTTAAATTCTCTTTTGTCTGATATAAGTACAGCTATCCCTGTTCTTTTGTTTTCCATTTGTAATAAGTATCTTTTCCATCCCTTTACTTTGAACCTAGGTATGTCCTTAGCAAAGTGTTTCTTGTAGGCAGCACATAGTTGGGTCTTTTTAAAAGATCCACTCAGCCACACTATTTCTTTTGATTGGACGATTTAATCTATTTACATTTAAAGTAATTATTGATAGGTAAGGACTTACTAATGCCATTTGAATTGTTTTCTGGGAGTTTGGTAGATCTTTTGTTCCTTTCTTCCTCTCTTGCTTTCTTTCCATTGTGACTTGATGATTTTGCTATTGTGGTATGTTTTGATTCCTTCTATCTTTTTCTGAATCTAATATAGGTTTCTGCTTTTTGGTTACCATGAGGCTTACATAAAATATCTTACAAATCTATTTTAAGCTAATAACAATTCTGCACAGAAAAGCACAACACTTTCTTTCCCCTCCTAATTTATATTTCTGGTGTCACAATTAATATCTTTTTATAGTTTATCCATTAACCAATTCTTTTAGCTATAGTTACTTTAAACGCTTTTGCTATTTAACTTTTACACTGAAGTTATAAGTGAATTATATGTCACTGTTACAAGGTTAGTGTGCCGTGAATTTGAGTATTTACCTTTACCAGTTCGTTTTATACTTTCTTTTAACTTTTATACTTTTATGATTTCATGTTACTAGTGTCCTTTCTTTTCAGCTTAAACTCCCTTTAGCATTTCTTGTAAGGCAGACCTAGTAGTGATGAACCCCATCACCTTTATTATGGGGGAGGGGTTCTCTGGTTTGTGATGAGCTTCTCTTAATGCTTTCAAGATGCTGTCCTTGATTTTTGACAGTTTTATTATAATGTGTCATAGCGAAGTCTTCATTGAGTTGAACCTGATTGGGAACCTTTGAGCTTCATGTACCTGGATGTCAATATCCTTCCCCAGATTTGGGAAATTTTCAGCCATTATTTCTTCAAATAAGCTTTCTGCACCTCTCTTCTCCTCCTAGGATTCTGATAATGCAGATATTGTTTCCCGTGGCCCTGTAGGCTTTCTTTATTCCTTTTCATTCTTTTTATTCTCCTCTAGATAATTCCAAACAACCCATATTCTAGTTCACTGATTCTTTCTTCTGCTTGATCAAGTTTGTTGTTGGTCTCTATTGAATTTCTTAGTTCAGTCTTTGTATTCCTCAGCTCCCAAATTTGATTGTTCAACGTTTTCTTTGTTGAACTCGTTTTATTATTATGTTAAAATGTTAATCTGTATTCTCTTGTGGCTCTCTTTCTTTAGAACAATTATTTTGAATTTGTCACACAATTGGTGAATCTCTATTTCTTTTGTGACAGATACTGGAAGTTTCTTTTGTGGTGTCATGTTGCCCTGACTCATGCAGCCTCGTGTATGCATCTGCACATGTAAAGAAGCAATCACCTCTTCCAGATCTCATGCACTGACTTTAGTAAGAAAAAACCTTCACTTGTGGGTCAGGGCATGCTGGAGCATTATGTGGTCCTTGGTCTAGTGGTGTAGGATGCCAATTGTGGAGGCATGTGGTACCTTCAGGTCTGGAGGGCCAGGGACATTGCGTCTCATTGGCTCAGGAAACTGTTTTCCACAACACTGACAACTGCACTATCCTTTGTAGTGAGAGCTGCAGGGTGTTTGTGGTGGCTGCAATAGGTGTCAGGGTCCTTA
>NW_011888862.1:3968455-3970901 GCF_000151845.1 Pteropus vampyrus
AAACTTCTTAAATGGACTCTTGAGTTCTCACAGAGCTATTTTCATTTGTGGATAGCTAACTGTTTTTTTGTGGGGGGAAAGAGGCTTGTGGCTCCTGCTCCACCATCTTCGTGATGTCACTCCTCTGTCATCATGCATTTTAATTCAACAAATAATTTAAACTCAAGACTTGATAATGATTGTTTTGTACAATATTTATTCGTGTGTATTTACTGACTATATCTTCTCGTATGTTCTTCAGTTCTTCCAGCATTTTCATGTTCCCATATACCATTGTTTTGATCCTGCCTAAAGAAATCTCTTCAATATTCATTTCAAAGCAGGTCTGCTGGCAATGAATTTCCTTAGTCTTTCTCTGAAAATGTCTTTATTTTTGAAGCATATTTTTGCTACACATAGAATTTTAGGCTCAGTTCTCTTTTATAAGATGTTAAAGACGAATTCCATTGCTTTCTGGTTTCAATTGTTTTGGGTAAGATACTGGCTGTCAAACTGTTGCTCTTTTGGAGGCAATGTATCTTCTCTTACCACTTTTAAGCTTTTCTAATTTACTCTATCTTTAGCAGCTGTTCTTCCACGATGCACATTGGTGTGGTTTCCAACCTCATTTTTCTTGCTTGGAGTTTTCTGCGTTTCTTGAACCTCTAGGTTGATGTCTTTCATCGTTTATGAACAAATTCTCAACTATCACCTCTTCAAATATTGCTTTTACCTCATTCTCATTTTCCTCTGGGGTTTCAGTAACATAAATGTTAAGCCATTTGAGTATGCCTCACATACCTATTCTTTCCCACGTTCTCTCTGCCTCAGTTTAAGTACTTTCAATTGATCCCTATCCCAATTCACTAATCCTACATTCTGCTATGTTCCCTCTCTGCTAAACTCATATACTGCGTTTTTAATTTCAGATATTACGTTTTTCAGTTCTAAACTTTCTATGTGATTATTGTTTAGATTACGATTGTTTTTAATTTCTCGCCTTTAATAAATTTTGTCCTTTTCCTCTATTTTCAATATATTACATAACATATTTTTGAGTTCTTCTCTGCTTAACCTCAATAACAGCAACATCTGTGGGTCCACATCTATTTTTTTTCCTCTTAATCACCAGCCGTAGTCTTGCCTCTTCGCATATCTAGAAATCATTTTTTTGTGTGCCCAACAGTGTGTATAAATAGAAATTCCATAGAAAAGTTTCCTTGTTGTATTATTAGTCAGTTACGATGAGTAGCTAATCAACTTAATCTAATGCAATTGATCAAGGATTTATTGCAAGTTTAGTAAGGTTCAGTCTACTTCTGGTATAGTCCTGTTCCTAGATACTGTAAGTACAGACCTCGGCCCTAGAAGCTTACAGAAAGATAGATATGACCTTCTGAAATTTTCATCTCATCCCTTTAGCCTCCTACTTCACTCAGTTTCAAAACTTGGCAAAGGTCTTGAGGGGAAACCAGCCATGTTCGAAGCAGAGCTCCTCCATGGCAGCACTGCGTAACTGACAGAGATTTCAGTATGCCTTTTAGAAGTTTTTGTGCTAGCTCCCCCACTTCCTGTGCAGCCACAGAACTATGAAAATGTCCCAAGGTGAAAATTGTATCCATTTAAGTTCCTTAATGTTTGAATTTGTCACTATGGCATGATGCAACTACTAAAAGGTTGCTGACTTCTGTCCCCAAGCAGAAGCCCTTTGCTCGGACCAAGCCTGATCCACAGCCTGCCCCAAGATAAACAAAAGGCTGGCAATTATCAAGTCCCTTTGGAACAATTTTCCTTTTTCTGTAATTTTAGTCCCTTCAGTCTGTTTCCACAGCTCTCTGACTCCTTTTAAATGTGGTTTTTGTAACATATCCTGTTTTGTCTAGTGGGAGAGTGGGTTTGTGACAACCTACTCCATTTCGCTGTTACAGAAAAGTCCATTTTTCTCAATGCAATTTTAATTTCATTTTGCTTACTGTTTGAAGTTGTATGCGTTGTTAAATGTTTATTTGCATATCCTTGTCCATTAATTTAGTTTCTTTGCCCTATTTTCTTTTCTTTCTATTATTTTCAAGACATTCCCCCTGTATTGTGATTAAGTCAAAATGTTTTTCCAGTGTTATCTTGTCTTTTGATTTATATGGTTTTTAAATGAAGACATTTTGACTTCTTTTTTCTTTTAATGTGACTGAATTTTATGGCTTCTGGATTTTGTGAAATAGATTGATGTCTTCCTCATTCCAAATTAATGTGAAAGTTATTCCTTATTTTCATTTAATATCTTTCTCTTTTTATACTTGAAATTTTGCTCCCTATCAAATTGATCCTGGTAATAGGTATATTCTCCCTTTCCTCCCCCTGATGGCTACTCAGATCTCCTAAGATCATCCTTTCCTCACTGAAATAGAATGTCTTCATTATAATATACTAATTTTCACATGTAGTTGCGTCCTATTTTTGAATTTCTATT
>NW_011888862.1:3970951-3973750 GCF_000151845.1 Pteropus vampyrus
TTATTAGTCAGTTACGATGAGTAGCTAATCAACTTAATCTAATGCAATTGATCAAGGATTTATTGCAAGTTTAGTAAGGTTCAGTCTACTTCTGGTATAGTCCTGTTCCTAGATACTGTAAGTACAGACCTCGGCCCTAGAAGCTTACAGAAAGATAGATATGACCTTCTGAAATTTTCATCTCATCCCTTTAGCCTCCTACTTCACTCAGTTTCAAAACTTGGCAAAGGTCTTGAGGGGAAACCAGCCATGTTCGAAGCAGAGCTCCTCCATGGCAGCACTGCGTAACTGACAGAGATTTCAGTATGCCTTTTAGAAGTTTTTGTGCTAGCTCCCCCACTTCCTGTGCAGCCACAGAACTATGAAAATGTCCCAAGGTGAAAACTGTATCCATTTAAGTTCCTTAATGTTTGAATTTGTCACTATGGCATGATGCAACTACTAAAAGGTTGCTGACTTCTGTCCCCAAGCAGAAGCCCTTTGCTCGGACCAAGCCTGATCCACAGCCTGCCCCAAGATAAACAAAAGGCTGGCAATTATCAAGTCCCTTTGGAACAATTTTCCTTTTTCTGTAATTTTAGTCCCTTCAGTCTGTTTCCACAGCTCTCTGACTCCTTTTAAATGTGGTTTTTGTAACATATCCTGTTTTGTCTAGTGGGAGAGTGGGTTTGTGACAACCTACTCCATTTCGCTGTTACAGAAAAGTCCATTTTTCTCAATGCAATTTTAATTTCATTTTGCTTACTGTTTGAAGTTGTATGCGTTGTTAAATGTTTATTTGCATATCCTTGTCCATTAATTTAGTTTCTTTGCCCTATTTTCTTTTCTTTCTATTATTTTCAAGACATTCCCCCTGTATTGTGATTAAGTCAAAATGTTTTTCCAGTGTTATCTTGTCTTTTGATTTATATTGTTTTTAAATGAAGACATTTTGACTTCTTTTTTCTTTTAATGTGACTGAATTTTATGGCTTCTGGATTTTGTGAAATAGATTGATGTCTTCCTCATTCCAAATTAATGTGAAAGTTATTCCTTATTTTCATTTAATATCTTTCTCTTTTTATACTTGAAATTTTGCTCCCTATCAAATTGATCCTGGTAATAGGTATATTCTCCCTTTCCTCCCCCTGATGGCTACTCAGATCTCCTAAGATCATCCTTTCCTCACTGAAATAGAATGTCTTCATTATAATATACTAATTTTCACATGTAGTTGCGTCCTATTTTTGAATTTCTATTCTATTCTGTTGTGGTGTGTGTCTATTGGCACACTAGAAACACACTTTTACTGACTGATATTTTATTACATATCTTAATATCCAGTAGGGTGAATCTCCATTTCCCACCATGCTTTTCTTTTTTCAGAGTTTTCATGGCTTTTCTGGCATACGGATTTTTCCACAGGAACTTTAGAATCAGCTTGACTTGTTCCAAATAAAGTCTATTGATATTTTTATTAGTATTGGGTTAAATCTAGAAACTACCATAAAGAAAACTGACATCTTAATGACACAGTCTTCTTATCTAAGAATGATATGTATTACTAATTTTTAGTCTATTTTTTGGATCCTTTAGTAGTATTTAAATATTTTCTTCATTTAGATCTTACACATTTCTTGTTATGGGTACTTTTTGTTGTTACTGTAATTATGATATATTTGCTTTCTTAGTCTCATTTTGAAGATCATAGATTGAACTGAACTTTACAATACTTGAAAATGAGATTGTTCTTCAGTACCAAAATGTACCAGAAAAGCCACAGGAATGAGCTAGAAATACTGTTTGAGAGTAGGAAAAGAAGATTGCTTTCACTGAGTTCAGCCCATTTAATAAAAAACTGTTTTCATAAAATAGGATAGATTTGTTGAAGGAGTTCAAACTACTCTGCTCCCTAAATCCTCTCCATCATTCACCTAAAATAAAAAACTTGGGAATCCTCCTTGACTACTCCCCCTCTCCTTCCACTGACCACCTAGCCACAGTTTTTAACTAATGAAGAGCATCAAAATCACATTTGTAGCTTTTTAAAATACATATAGCCAGGTTCTACCCTTGATCATTCTAATCTACCTTTGATCATTCTGGTTCAACCTAAGACAAGTCTAGGCATGTATGTGTGTCTCTGTGTGTATACACACACATTCAACTCTAGTGATTCTGATTTCCCGCCTTTTAAGAATCATTAATAAGTTACAAACTAAGTCCTGTTGCCCAACATCCTAAATATCTCTGCAATACATTTCTTCATTTTTATATTTGCCAGTTTAAATCAATACTTCATTATCGATCACCTAGACCACTCTAGCAATCTCCTCCATTGCTATTCTTTGTCCCTTCCAAAGCAGCCTCTAAAAAGCTAACAAGGTCATCTATGTAAAATAAAAACCAGACCATGCCACTTGCCAACATAAATTCCTTTAAAACTTCCCATCTATGATTCTTAGACATAGGCCCACTGGCTAGTGCCAGTCCATAAGTTTCCATTGGTGTGTTGTACAACGAGACTGAGAAAAATAAAGCCAATGTGATTTTCTTCACAAAACCAAATTTATTAAGCTTAAATTATCTGTATTCTATGATTATTTAAAGTCGATATATTGTTTTATGAAATGATAGTGGCATGAGTGCCACTTTTATACATACTTACATGGTGAAACAAAAAGCTGTCAAATCTACGCTGGCTTCCCAATTTTTAAAATTATACCTGCATACATGATCAAAGTCTGGGAACCACTGATTGAAGAATGAAGGACGAGTTCATTAATGGGACACGTGATGTGGAAATTCTGCCCCCCCCCC
>NW_011888862.1:3973800-3976310 GCF_000151845.1 Pteropus vampyrus
CCACAGTTTTTAACTAATGAAGAGCATCAAAATCACATTTGTAGCTTTTTAAAATACATATAGCCAGGTTCTACCCTTGATCATTCTAATCTACCTTTGATCATTCTGGTTCAACCTAAGACAAGTCTAGGCATGTATGTGTGTCTCTGTGTGTATACACACACATTCAACTCTAGTGATTCTGATTTCCCGCCTTTTAAGAATCATTAATAAGTTACAAACTAAGTCCTGTTGCCCAACATCCTAAATATCTCTGCAATACATTTCTTCATTTTTATATTTGCCAGTTTAAATCAATACTTCATTATCGATCACCTAGACCACTCTAGCAATCTCCTCCATTGCTATTCTTTGTCCCTTCCAAAGCAGCCTCTAAAAAGCTAACAAGGTCATCTATGTAAAATAAAAACCAGACCATGCCACTTGCCAACATAAATTCCTTTAAAACTTCCCATCTATGATTCTTAGACATAGGCCCACTGGCTAGTGCCAGTCCATAAGTTTCCATTGGTGTGTTGTACAACGAGACTGAGAAAAATAAAGCCAATGTGATTTTCTTCACAAAACCAAATTTATTAAGCTTAAATTATCTGTATTCTATGATTATTTAAAGTCGATATATTGTTTTATGAAATGATAGTGGCATGAGTGCCACTTTTATACATACTTACATGGTGAAACAAAAAGCTGTCAAATCTACGCTGGCTTCCCAATTTTTAAAATTATACCTGCATACATGATCAAAGTCTGGGAACCACTGATTGAAGAATGAAGGACGAGTTCATTAATGGGACACGTGATGTGGAAATTCTGCCCCCCCCCCACACACACACACATACACACTAAGGTTAGCTCTTTAACTTCTTAAAACTACATTTCATTCATTAGTTTTTCCTTTTTTAAAAATTTACACCAATATTACTTAAGCAGCAATTATGTGCAAAGTACTATGCTAGATGGGATACAAAGGTAATGAACACAGAAAGTGGGCCCTGCCCATGAGGAAGTTAAGAGTTTTACATTTTGGAGTCAAGAGCCCTGATTTCGAACTGGAGTTAACTACTGTACCTGTCTATAATTAGTTAGCTTTTAAATTATAATTATGGTCACGGGAAAAAAGTATGATGTACTACAAAAGTGTATACTGGGGGAACCTGCCCTGCTCTTGGAAGGTCAGAGGTTTCCATGAGGAAGTGAATTCAGAACTGAGATACGAAGGCTGTACGGGCATGACACTAGGTGAACAAGGAGTAGGACTGGAGAGAGAGCAGCATAGTTAATGGGAACAGCACGTGCGGAGTTTGAGGTAGGAAGCAAAATGTTGTCCTTGAAGAACTGACGGGATATTAGTGACGAGGACCCACAGGGGCAAAAGTAGAATCCTAGCTAGGCTCATGGGGCAGGCTAGATGACGCCATACTCTCCATGCCACATGTGGATGTTGATCTTTATTTAATCTAAAAGTAATAGGAAGTCACCGAATGAACACTGAAACAATGGAAAGATGATGAATGCAGATCAGATTTGTACTCTGACAACTGTGGCTGCTGTTTGGAGACAAGGACTAGAAGAAAGCAAGAGTAAAAAAACATGGTGACAAGTTGGGAAGCTGCTGAAATAGTGTATGTAAGAAATAATGGTGCATAGAACAGGGAGGGAGATAGCAATGAAAATGGAAGAAAGCTTGATAAAATTAAGATATGTAGGAGGATGGATTGACTGTATCTTATATTTTAATACTAACAGTCATCTGCTTTATAATTGTATGCAAACATCATGCTGTTTTACTTTTCAATGCCTTTACAGCGACCTATCCTCCTTCCTCTAAAATACCCTTGATTTTTTAATTTTTAAAACTAATGCAATGGATAATAAATGTTGTATTAGTTTCCTAGGGCTGCCAAAACAAAATGCCACAAGTTGTGTGGCTTAAAAACAACGGAAACATATTGCTTCGCAGTTCTGGAGTTCAGAAGTCTGAAATCAAGGTGCAGGCACAGCCATGATCACTCTGAAAACCGGTATGGGAGCTCCCGCCTGCCTCCTCCATCTTCTGGTGGTTTACTAGTCATCTTTGGCATTCCTCGGCTTGCAGCTACGTAACTCCAATCTCCGCCTACATTGTCGCCTTGCATTCTCCCTGTCTGTCATCACATATTCTTATAAGGACACCACTTCATACACCACTGATATCTTGAAAGAGATGAAATGTTTTCTGTAAGTACATTATTTGGAAGGATTAGAGCACGCAAAGGATGAAAAAAGAAGTCCACTCTTGTTCTTTTCGAGTGATGGAGTACACATATAGAATAAAGATGAAAGTTTTGTAGGCTAGACAGCTCACAAGTGTTCTTCGAATTCCAAGCTCTACCTCAGTGATTTCCAGACAATGATAAATACTTCAGAGAATCTCCGGAACTTCAAGAGATGTCTCAAAAAGAAGTTACTTAAGAGTTATTTAAAGAACTGACACTTCATTTCGGAAACCCTAAAATATGAGTGAGCAATGG